>NC_034598.1:80048678-80152286 GCF_900095145.1 Mus pahari | reverse complement strand
AGAGAGACAGAGAGAGACAGAGAGAGAGACAGAGAGAGACAGAGAGAGAGACAGAGAGAGACAGAGAGAGAGACAGAGAGAGAGAGAGACAGAGAGACAGAGAGACAGAGAGAGACAGAGAGACAGAGAGAGACAGAGACAGAGAGAGACAGAGAGACAGAGACAGAGATACTCTGAGATTCTGAAGAATACAGTTAAAAGCAGAAGCTCTGGCTTCCATAGTGATTTGAAGGCACTCAGATTTTTGAAAACTTGGTTCCCAGTTGGTGGTACAACTTTGTTGGAGGAAGTTCATTATTGAGTGAGAGTGTGTGTGTGTGTGTGTGTGTGTGTCTTTGAGATTAAAATCTAGGCACTATTTTTTTTTTTCTCTATCATGCTTACAGTTCAAGGTGAGCTTCCTGCCTCCCATCCCCTCCTGCTGTTTGTCCCCTTGCCCCCACCCCACCACCATGGACTCGCTCATGTCCCTCTGGAACCACAACCCAGGCTAACTCTCCCTTCTCTAAGCTGCCTTGTTCCTGGTGTTTGATCGCAGCAACAGAGAAGTAGTTAAGAGAGGTTCACTAACCCAATATGAGAACTCTTACCAGACTCATGGCTCTTTGTTGAGCACAGTTGAACAAAGAGGAAAGGGTAGGACTCGGGTCAGATGGGATGCGGGGATGGTTGGGAAATCAATTAGACTGCAATAAACACGGGGCCAAAGAACTCACTGCGACAGAACATTCCCTCATGTGGACATGCAAGGACCTTATTTTTCTTAACTTTTCTCTTTATTGCCAAACAGGTTTCTAATGCTATAAATGCCGCCGCCATAGAGGCTTACGCGTAGGGCTTTCGCCTTTCAAGTTGCTCCCTTGGATTCTATGCCTGGAATTAGCGATTTAAACAAACTGAATATATTTATTACTTTTGAGACATACTGCCAAATTGCTTTCCAAAAGGGTTGTGCTAATTGGCATCAGCAACACTGGGTGTTGGCATAACTTATTATCTCTTTAATTTGTATTTATTCCATAACTAGCAAGGTTGAACCTATTTCCATATTTATAGCTACTTTCCCAAACCTACTCTTTGAGGACGTATGCATTTGACCACTTGCTTTTTCGTGTTTTCATCTTTCTCTTTTTCTTTTTCCCTAGTTTTCTTGTCTTGAGAGATTTTAGCTATGGCAAAGAGCTTACAGAAGTATATGCTTTATTAATTCATTTTCCCTCATGTATAATTAATTTTTTCCAGTGTTGGGGGTTAAAGTCATAAGCTAGGGAACCCCTCTACTGCCGGGACTACTCTAGCCCAAAATTGTTTTTCAAGTACACTGATTGTATAAATATTTTTCTTTTGTCATTACATACTTCAGAGCTAAAAAAAAAAAAAAATACTTATCATACCTTCAAACTATGTGACGTTTGATTCCATTTTCTGTGACTCTTTATGTAAATTGCTCAATTATCCTAGATTCACTTTATATATTTTAAAATATTTTATTGTTTTATTTTCTTGTATGTGTTTAAGAGAGAGTGTGATTGTATGCCATGCATGTGTGTGTGTGTGTGTGTGTGTGTGTGTGTGTGTGTGTAGTTGCCCATGGAAGCAGGAAGGGACCATCAGATCTGGAGTTACAGGTGGTTGTGAGCCATTCAACATAGGAGTTGAGCTTTGGAAGAGCAATAGTGTTCTTAACAGCGGAGTCCTTTCATCAACCCTGAATTATGCACTTTTACATTTAACATGAATTAAGAAGTGAATGTTTCCATAGTTTGTAAGTTATTGCTTTTTATAAAATTCTAGTTCTTATTTTATAACATCTGATCTTTAAACTTCTTATATTCATCTTTGAGTTGTATTCTATCAATCATCTCACTATTTTAAAACCAGAACAAATTAAGAATTACTGTTGCCACCCATTGACCAGTATATTCATACTGTACAAACATACAATGTATTTGTGTAAAGATGCATTTGTTTATAATTAAATAACAGTGGTCATGCATATATATATGTATACATATATACACACATATATATATACACTAGATATTCTAAATCAGCTCATATTAATCCAAAAAAATACAGTATTAATATAAACTAAATTCCTACTCATTTCAAAATCTAGAAAAATAAGTCATAGAAGTAACTTCTCCTAAGAAACATGGGATGTTTATGGATACACATAGATGTTTTTCATACTTTCCAAAGAGATATCTTCTACATATTTATTTACACTTATGTTTCTAGTTGAGAAGGTTCTACAATGACAAACTATAAATAGGCTCCATAGACCACTCGGTGTTCTGCTACCTTCTTACTATGAGGGGGAAACACATGGCTGAGACAAACTGTTGCAAAGCCAAAAAACATTCTGTTTTTGGTAGCTGTCTCCAAAAAGTGTCTTTTAGTAAAAGTAATTGGGCTTTTTGTTTGCTTGGTTTTTGTTTTTCAAGACAGGGTTTCTGTGAAGCTTTGGCTGACCTGGAATTCACTCTGTAGAAGACCAGGCTGGCCTTGAACTCAGAGATCTGCCTGCCTCTGTTTCCCAAGTGCTGGGATTAAAGGAACGTGCCACCACTGCTCGGCTTAAAAGAAACATTTAAATACAGGAAATAGTGTTGTTTCTGGTTTGTTCCTGAATACTTCCATTGCTTTTCTAAGTGGAATTATTTTTCCAAAGACTGAAAGTTGAATGTTGTTTACCTGACACACTGTATGATTGCTGATATCTGAGAATTGATTGAACATCTGTACTTATATTTATTTATTTGTGTAGTTTTTGATATTTTTAAATTTGGGGGATGCTAGAGAGTGTGTGCTCTCTCAACCAACTTACATCCTGGAAACCTACAATGGCTTTTCAAATGAATATATCTAGAATACATGCATCAGTTTAGGGTTAGCAAACAGTTACATTTTTCTGTATTTCATTTCAAATTATTTCTATTACTTGCTTTTTTAAAAAAAATTATGTATATGAGCCTACTGTAGCTGTCTTTAGACACACCAGAAGAGGACATCAGATCCCATTACAGATGGTTGTGAGCTACCACGTGGGTGCTGGGAATTGAACTCAGGACCTCTGGAAGAGTAGCCAGTGCTCTTAACCGCGGAGCCATCTCTCCAGCCTCCAATTACTTGCTTCTTGTATGACTGGACAAGAGACACTGCTGACACAATCAGTGCTGGTAGAATTTCTTTCCATTCTGATTTGTGGAAGAGTCTCTTTGCCACCTCTCCTTTAGGAACCAGGTTGTTTTGTGAAAAAAACATTTTCTGTTCCTAATCCATCATACACTTATTGGTAAATGATTTTCACTTAACACTAACACTCTTTGTATGTGTGTATTGCAGTGTTCTTATTAACTGCATGTGTAATGCAATGGGATCACGTCTTCACGAGGACTCGGGTTCTGGTTTTACTGGCCTCCCTTCTCCATTATGCTAGCCATTCAACTGGGAGAGCCATGCTCATAAGCCTTGCTTGTAACCAATGCCTCCATGCTAATCTCCATGTTTGTGGTGGCTGATCTTGGCTGTCAACCTATCTGCATCCGGAATCAACTACAACCTAAGCAGCTAGGCACAGCTGTGAGCATTTTCTTGCTTGGATTTGAGATCTGAAGATCCACTGTAAGTCTAAGCTGCATTTGGAGGCAGCCCACATAAAAGGACCTCGAAGAAGGAAGCTTTTGCTTTTTGCCAGTTTAGTCTCACTCTTGCTAGCAAGTTCATCTATCCTGTTACTGAAGCATTCCTTTGCCTCTATCAGAGCCTTCTTCCTAGGCTGAATAACAGAAGCTTTCTAGAATGTACCTGGGATTCCAGTATCAGATTGGGACTGTAAAGATATACAGTCTTATGTACTGAACAACTACTAGATCCTTGGCCTTGTAGGTTGGAAGTCATCAATTTTTGGACTTCTCAGACTACTGTAAACCATCTTAGTAAACCTCCTTTTAAATACATATATACATATATGTATGTATATATGTGTATGTATACACACACACACACACAAATCTTCCTTCCTCCCTCCCTCCTTCCCTCCCTCTCTCCCTCTAAATTATGATCCTTTAGAGAGTCCTGACTAAGACAATGCTCACATAATCACCTGGAGACAGATGAGCACCAACAAGAAATTTCTGTTCAATAGAAGACTACACTCCCTTCTTCTTCTTTCTGTTCAACAAAAACCTCAGAGAAATCCATCCCAGACTAACAGGTGCTTCTCTAATTAATTCTTTTAATTATGAATCCCTCAGTGAAGATGAAGACATCCTATTCTCTGGCTGCTTTGGGTAATGAAATAATGTTGCTTACGAGCCAAGGTTCTGTAATATATATATATATATATATATATATATATATATATATATATTTATTCCATACCTGCAAAGGTACTAGGATGTTGACGGGCATATGATGGACAGCTAGCAAATACTCTTTGACCCTACCTAGTAGATTGTTTTGGGGACAACCACAGACTGCCATCTCTTTAGGTAAGGGTCGGGTATTATTGAAACGGTAACCTGAGGCGTTCATGTACGTCACAGATGGCCATGGAGTAAGAAACACTTGGAAACAATGTGATCGGGAGGAGCCGGGTCTGGTAATACGGCTGAGCCGTAAAGCAGGAAGGGAGAAGAGCAGAGGGAGAGCAGAAGAGAGAAAGAGGGGTCGGATCTTATCCATAGTATTAAAAGGAGCAATCTAGAGCCAAGGAGGACGGCTCAGTGGGAAGAGTGCTTGCCGCTGGCATGCATAAGGTTCAATCCTTTGGTTGGGAGGAAGATGAGTGCAGAGATAGTTTTAGAGAAGGGGAATTATCGAATCACTGGGCCTGTGAGGTGACTCAGCAGGTAGAGGCACCTACGGACAAGCCTGATAACCTGAGTTGGAGCCCCCGGACCCATACAGTGGAAGAAGAGAACCCACTCCACCAGTCCTCTGACCAAAGACATGCTGTGGCATGCACAAGCACACATGACCTAGTAGCATGTGAATTTAAAAAAAAAACAAAAAAAAAAACTCAATGCTTATCTCTGATTTGTAGACAGTGATGTAATGGCTGCATGGGAAGACTGCCGGGCCCATCGGTAAGCCACAGTGGGGACACAGGGTGGGGGAGGAAGAACGAGTGGTTGTTTGTGGGCAAGATTTTTGGCTCTGTGTTGTTTGACACAGGGTCTCACTATGGAGTCCTAGCTGGCCTGGAACTTATTGTGGAGACCAGGATGGTCTCTCAGACTCACAGGGACCCTCCTGCCCTCGCCTCTTGAACACTGGGACTACAGGTGTGATCTACTACTCCTGAGTGGAGACAGGTTTTTGAAATGTTCCAGATGACTTGTAAATGGTGATTTGGCTATACCACCCCTAGATAGGCAAGCTAATTGTATAAGCAGCACTTAAGCAAGCTGTTTTTTTCTTACTGTTCTAAGGTATAGTATCACTCTTAACAGTTCTTTCAATGACAAAAGAGAAAAACTCCTTGCATAATCTAAACCATGTATCAAAGTCCTGAGGATATCAAAATATCTTAATGCTTTCTGCCTAGCACTTAGCATCAAAGTCGGCTGTTTCTTCAGACCAGTAAGAAAAGAACTTGACTATGCCTGTGTATGGATGGCTGAACTTCACTTACCCTGATTCTGACCCCCTGGCACGGAGCTGGCAGGAGTTTGGAGTTTTGGAGCTCACCCTTGCTTCAGAGAGTGACAGGAAACAACAATAGCAAGTAACTTTCAATCCGTGAGTTCTGATCGGTCATGACTTGAAAGCTTGGTTCTTTTATTATTTATCGCTCATTAAATGCCCTGGCTTTCCTTTATTAAATGTTAAATCATCTTAAGTGGCATGGTTCTTGCTATTTGAAATGGCAAAGTGAGAAGAGAAAGTGGCCCACTTCCTTGTTAATGTGGCATTCACACAGAACACAGTGAGTGCAGCCGACAGGTCAACTGGCTGCTGACGGGGACTCTGTGCAATTACTCATAACACAAGAGCCATGATTAGGGAGGAAATGTCTCCTTACAGCATCATGTAAGGAATTCTATTTCCCCCAAGGCAGGGTGGGTGTGGGCATCAGGGAATGCTCTGCTCCAATGTGCTATGTCCCTCTTTCATGCCATGTCAAGAGCTTTCCAAGAGACCTGATCACCCTTTGGTGCATGCTCGTGCTTGACTCCTGCACCAGCAGTTGTTCAAAGACTGAAGACAGCAGTATTAAGACTGGCTGATCAAAATAAAATCCCACAGAGATCCACATTGCAGGAATCTGCTTAACTATATGTCTGAGCTTATTGTTCCTCTATTTCTAAAATCAAGCTGTATGTCTTCTGCATAAAAACAAAACAAAACAAAACAAAACAAAAAAACTGCATCTTATCTTTGATTTCAAGCCCTGAAGGTCATCTTTACCTAGCAAGATGGCAACCTCTACAGGGGCGGGCTGTACCACGACCTGGTTATTACTGCATCCTTGGCACTTTGCAGATAGACAACATCTGGCAGGCCCTCACCATTCACCAACAGAATGAATGGAGTCCTGTCATGAAGCCTATTTTATTGTGAAAAGATTTTCTTTATACCCAGAAGGCAGCTGTACCATATCATAAAAACCATATCATAAAGACAAATAAAAGTATTTCCTCTTACTCTCTCTCGGAGGCTTCGAATTATCTGAATCTTAGGGCATTTTTTAGGTCCTGATGAAATATCCAGCCAGTTTTCAAAGCTCCCTGCATGTGTGCAATCCCCTTGAAAAGTGCACCTATAAAACAAAACAAACGAAAAAACACCAACTGATAAATTGTCACACACATACATTAATTACAACTTTCTCATGATCAGCAGTACAAAACACTTTGTATAGTAGACTATTGATTTTGAATGAGAAAAGGGATTTGATGTTAAAATCATGAAAAGCAACAAAGAAATAACAGAGATAGGCGCACGCGCGCGCGTGTGTGTGTAAATGTTGACAACATGTTGAACTTCAACTTCTAGGCTATCTCCCAAGATGAGATCATCAAATACTTCCAACAGAAGGACATTCTCCCATGCATTCTAAACTAAAGAGTGCCTGTGGAGAAATTCCTCTTAAGACCAGCCCAGAAAAGGTTTATATTTTGAATACATTTTAGGTTTGCAATACATTAACCGGAATACCAACCTATTGAGTGAGATTCATTTTGTGCTCAAAAGAAATAATAAAGCTACTGTTTTGAGCTTTGCAACATGATGATTAAATGAAAATATTTCAAGGGCAGAGTCTGCCCAAGAATATGATAAGACATTCTGTAACCATCTGCTCCAGAACATTTATTTAGACAGATACCAAATTATATCAAAAGATACGAGCAAAACATTTTGCAAGGCCACTCTCCCAGGTCAGCCAGCTCAGGAGATGCCCCAAATAAATCTTAAGCTGTGGCCAGGGCCATGTCCTTTGATGAATAGATGCTCTCACACTGCAATCACTGGCTTCCTTGATGCATCGGTCACTCCGGGTCACTTTAACTTCCCAGATGGGCCACCAAACCAATGAGGGGAGTGAACACCAAGTGCCATGCTTTCTTCAAATGACACAGCACCATGCAGACAGTCCAAGGAGTAACATGGAGTAGCTTGAGAAACCACACCCCTTCCAGGCAAAGATTAAAATGAAGGTGAGCCTGAGCAAACAACTTTGGAGTTTTAAAAGAAAACGAAGAAATCCTAGTTCATGAGATTCCAACGCATTTAAATGGTGACAGCAATCGCTGAGGGGCAGCACAGTTATGAATGGGCCCAAATGATACACTGACTTCAAAAGATTTTATTTCTTCTTCCTCCTCTTTTTTTTTTTCATTATTTATTTCACTTTACATCCTGATCACAGCCCTCCTCTTCTCCCAGTCCCACCCTCCTACCCTTCCCCCAACTCCCCCTTCCCTGTGGCCTCCATGGGTATCAGCCCACCCTGCACATCAAGTGGCAACAGGACTAGGTGCATCCTCTCCCACTGAGACCAGACAAGGCAGCCCTGGAAGGGGAAAGGGAGCCAAAGGCAGGGAACAGGGTCAGAGACAGTCCCTGTTTCAAGTGTCACGGGAACCACATGAAGACCAAGCTGTACATCTGCTGCATATGTACAGGGGCTGTAGCTGTAGCCCCTGCATGTTCCTTGGTTGGTGGCTTAGTCCCTGGGCGCCCCCATGGGCCCAGGTTAGTTTACTCTGTAGGTCTTCCTGTGGTATGCTTGACCCCTCCAGCTCCCTCAACCCAACCTCTCACTCTTCCTCAAGACTCCCCAGGCTCTGCTAAAGTTTGGCTATGGGTCTCTTTATCTGTTTCCATCAACTGTTGGGTGAAGCCTCTCAGAGGCCAGTTGTGCTAGGCTCCTGTCTGCAAGCTTAGCAGAGCATCACTACTACTGTCAGGAATTGGGTTTTGCCCATGGGATGAGTCAAGTTGGGCCAGCCACTGGTTGGCCATCCCCCCAGTCTGATCTTTATCCCCAGACATCTTGTAATCAGGGTCGAAGGTTTTATGGGTGGGGTTGGTATCTCCCTCCCTCCCCTGGAAGCCCCACCTGTCTTCTCTCTCTTATTCTTAACAATTTAGGTCTCGTGGCTTCTCTTTGAGTTCTGTGCTCAGTTGGATATGACAAATGTAAAATAGGAAGTTGATAAGTTTCTCTAGCCGACATTCCCAAGTCCTCTTAGCTTGTCACCCACCAGGGAACTGGGCTCCCCAGGAGCACATATGTGTCCCAACCCTTCCTACATCTGTGTTAGCCCTTCTCCAACTTCATAACCAAAGGGGTTTTCACTAGCAATTCTCCAAGGCCATACATAAATCTATCTGACCCATGATTGCTCACACGTCCGTCACAGACATTAAGTTCAAATTAGACCTCTCTCAATGCCAGAGGGAGTTTGCCAGCGTAGCAGCTCTGGAACACAGAGAATGACAAGGTTGGTGCCTTATCTGTATCTGAAAAAGTTCATGACTCAAAAACTCCCTGCCTCTCCTGGGCCCTCTGGTTTGTACCAAGGCACTTCCTTTGCCTAGGAGAAAGAAGGGGAGAAAAATTAAGCCAATTCTACAGTGACTGGAGTACAGATATTTTTGCAGGCTCTTAATGCTGACTGGGAGTCAAGGCCTAAGGCTGCCAAAAAAGCAAGTGTAAAATATTTCATACAAATAGTGCTACAATTTGCCAATTTGTAGGCAGAAAAACCAGTCATGCTACGGAGTTATCACTCCCTTCTCTGAACTATAGCATTTCTTGTCAGAACCACACATTTTGGTATTTAATCATATGCTGTCTAGAATTACAACTTAACTGTTTCACATGGCCATGCCATTTCTCCCTAAGCCCCTTGAAGGGAGGGAAAGCATCTTGATGTTTCTTTAGCAAATCCCTCAGCGTCTGCCAGCACGAGATGCAAATACTAGGGTTTCGATAAATATTTTTGAATGAATGGATGAAATATGAAATCTCCATAGGTCTGTTCTGCTGGTGAATTTTCTTTCTAGAGCTGTGATTTATGTTTGACTCCTCTTTCCGGCAATGAGACTGATTTTCACATAAACCAAAGGTCTGGAGCTGAAGATCAAATTAGGAGTTAAGGTTAGTTTATTTATTTATTATTTTTGAACAGGAAAATGAGAGAACATCTATATTGGACTGTTCATATACTCTCCCCCTAGATACAACTAACCAGCTTACACATCTAAACATGAATTCTTTGTTTGTATAAGAAAGCCAAATCTTAATTTTTTTTTAAACTCTCATTCTTCGCCCTTCACCAGTTTAAAAAAAAAAAAAAAAAGAAAGAATAAAAAAGCAAGCCACAACACCAAGTATGTATAACCAGATGGTCAACCAACAACAGTATCTTATTACTTCTCAAATATTGCAGATTGTAAAATCTCGACAGCACATTACCCACACATTCGAATTTCTCAAGGAGGGGGAGCAGAGCTCAGCGCTCCCACATCTTAGTAAACAAAACCAGGGGGTTTGAGATGATTTCTGTTGAAAAAAAATCATTCTTATTCTTGTGGACCTGTCAAGGAGATGGCCAAATGGATAAATAAATCCTCAAGCCATTCCCGGAATGACATGAAAATATCGTTCCACTTGGCGACTGATGAGCCACTTGACCATTGTTAGGCTTGGAGGTGGGTAAGCCACTTGACCATTCAATGGGCAGGTTCTCCTTCTCCAGTTTCTGTCTCCATCCTCCACAGGGTCTCGTGTAGACCAAGGTGGTCTCAAAATCACAATGTAGGAGGCCAAAGATGGCTTCAAGCATCTCATCCCTCTGCCTCCATCTCCCAAGTGCTAGGATTACAAGCAAGCTCTCTATTCAGCCACATTCCTAGATCTCTTAACTGGTTCCAGTTCCATTTTGCCAGGCCATTTTGGGTAGGAGGGAAATTGGAGTCATCTTAGCCTGAGTATGTCCTGGAAAAAATGTCAGGGGTGTGTGTTTGTTGTATGTTTGTGTATGTGTTCATTGTATGTGTATGTGTTCGTTGTATGTTTATGTATGTGTTAATTGTATGTTTGTGTGTTCTTTGTATGTTTGTGTATGTGCTCATTGTATGTTTGTGTATGTGTTCTTTATATGGTTGTGTATGTGTTCTTAGCTTATGCTGGGTCATGTGCTCCTCCTCTTCCAGGGACCTGTGCAGCTTTGGCAAAGACCCAGACTCATATATTTATAAAGAAAATAAAGATTTATTTCTTAAGAAGCTGGGATAGCTATGACTGGGCGCTTGACTCTGGTGAAACGTCTCTGGCTATGTCATTCCCTGGGAGAAGAGGATGTCAGAAGAGACACTGAATTCACTATTGCTAGTTTCTCCCTTTCATGGTGGGGGCAGGGTGCTCTTGATCTCCCATTAATCTCCACCTCACCCCTCAAAACTGGCCGACCAGGGTGTAGGTTTCCATCATGCTTTTGAGAAGGACATATTCAAGCCGCAGCATGCCACATCTGACCCTAAAACTTCATGACCCTCTCACATGAAAACCAGGTCAGAAAATTCATTCTATCTCAACGGCCCCCAAAGACGTAGTTGGCTTTGTACTAACTCAAAATCTGGATTCTCACCTAAAGTGGCTATGGGTGAGAACCTATGTGTGATACATCCAAAGACAAATTCATCTCCAGCCCTGAGATTTTGAATGTAAATATGGTATGTGCTCCCAAAATACAAAGATGAGACAGAGAGACATTCTCATTCCATAAGAAAAACTAAGTGCGCAGAAACTGATTCCATGTAAGTCTACAGCCCAGCAGGGAGGAGAACCTTAACTCTTCAGGCTCCAAAATAATCTCCGTTAAGTCCAGGTACCACATCCTGGCACAGGATCACCAAGCACTCAATCAGTTCTACCTAACATTAGGATGGGCTCAGTCCTAAGTTAGGTCTTGTACCTGCAGTTGAAAGGGTTTAGTGTTGGTGTAATTCTGAGGTCTCAGAAGCTGTGCCATTCCCATAAGCTTCTAGATATTGCTGTAGTAAAGACTGTCTACATTCATTCCCTTTGTCCCTGTAGTAAGTTCTGTATGGACTCCCAGGCTGCCCATGATAGCCTTTTGATTGCAGATGGAGGCTATCATTGGCTCCTAGCTCATGAACTATGCATAGCTATAAAACCAGTACCAAGTAGATACTACCTACCATGGTCTACCGCATGGGTCCTCCAGAATGTCAGTCCAAGCTGCATCTATGCCTGCCTGAGCCATAGCTTGGATGGCCAAGGAGCACTGAGCCAGAACACAAGGAGCAGAGTCCCAAAGAGGCCTGGCAAGTGAATGCTGGGGACCTTAGGGAACCTCTCTGGGAGCTTTACCCTAAGGGTTCAACCTACTTTGAAGAGTGTCTTTGAGGTCATCCTCTTGCTACTCTTGATGACTAAAACCCCATAATCTCCGTAAGTGGTTCTTGGTCACGCTCCTGATTCCATCTTCTAAAAATGCCTCTTCGTTCTTTATATGGCCAGGTGAGAATTTCCCAAAAATTTCTCCCCACTTCCCTTTTAACTACAAACTCTGTATTTAAATTATTTTATTCTTTCACATCTTACTGTTTTCAATAAAAAGTAATCACACAGCTTCTTCACTATTTAGCTTAGAAATTCTTCTACCAGAAACCCCGAATCTGTATTTCACAGAGTCCTAGATCATGGGCACAGTTCTAACAACCTCTTTGTAACTGTTAACGAGGTGTCGTAGTTAGGGTTTCACTGATGTGAAGAGACACCATGACCATGACAACTCGTATAAAGGAAAACATTTAGATGGGGTTGGCTTACAGTTTCAGAGGTTCAGTCCATTATCATCACAGTGGGAAGCATGGCAACCTGCAGGCGGACAGGGTGCTTGAGAAGGAGCTGAGAGTTCTGCATCTTGATCTGAAGGCAACCAGGAAGACTGGCATCCTCAGGCAGCTAGGAAGAAGCTCTTTTCCACAATGGAGCTTCAAAGACCACACCCACAGTGACACACTTCCTCCAATAAGGCCACACCTCCTAAAAGTACCGTTACCTATGGGCCAAGCATATTCAAACCACCACACTGTCTTTGTGTGGTGGTTTGAATGAGAAATGTCCCACATAGGCCCATGTATTTGAGTACTTGGCCCTTAGTTGGTGGCACTGTTTGGGGAGGTTATTTTGGAGGTGGAGCCTTGTTGGATGAAGTATGTAATGAGGGGGATGATTTGAGGTTTATAGCCCCTTCCCCTTCTCATGTGCAGATGAAATGTGATCAGCCACCTTCCCACCCTTGCCACCAGGTCATGCATTCCCAGCCATGACTACCTCTTTCTCTCTAGAACTGTAGGCTAAAATATTATTTCTCAAGTTGCTTTTGGTCTAGTGTTCTAGCACAGCAACACAAAAGGAACTGACACAGATGGCCTCTATTCCCAGTTCCAAATCTTTGCTCTTCACTTCCATTGGAGACCATGTCAGAAGGCTTTCACCTTCCATATTTCTACAAATATTCTGATCATGACCCTGCCTGTAATCTCTAGGAAGTCCCAGGCTTTCTCCACATTGCTGATCTCTACATCTACATTAGAATCACCCTTAATGAGCCGGAGGGATGGCTGAGCAGCTAAGGGTGGTTGCTGAACTTGCAGAGGACCCAGGTTCAATTCAAGCACCCACACTGGGTAGTTCACATTTGCCCATAACTCCAGTTTCTAGGCATTCAACTCTGTCTTCTGGCCTCTAGACATGTACATGGTACACATACTTACATACATGCAGGCTCTAACATATTTATAAAATAAAAATAATTTTTTTAAAGGAATCAGCACACAGCAATAGGTTTTTTTCCCCTCCCGATGTCCGAGACTCTTACAGCTTCTACCCATGACCAGTTCCCAGACAGGCCACACTGTCAGGTATTGATTATATCATCAGCCTTACTGCTCGGTACCAATTATGAGGCTAAGTCCATTTTGTATAATTATAACAGGATACCAGAAACTGAGTAATTTGTGAAGAACATATTTTTTTTTCTTATACTTTTAGAAGTCAGTGGATGAAGGACCCAGACCTGGCATGGGCATTTTTTGATGTATTACCCTATAATGGAAGGGTTAAAAAAAAAAAGGCAAGAGAGACAGAACTCACAGTCTCAAGCTTGTCTGGAGATGACAGAGCCCTCATTCATAAACACCTCCCAACAGGCCCCACCCCCAACAGGCCCCACCTCCCAACTCCAGTAGAACACAGGGTTTGCAGGGGACATATTTAAATCACAATAGGATCCATCTGAAAGCCACTATCTGTCTCAATCCCTATCTGTGCTGGTTGACTTTAATGGCAACTTGTCACAAATCAGAATCACCTGAGTAAGGCCTCACCGGAGGACGGAGGACGGCCCTGCCTGCCCTGCTTGATCTGAGAAGAGTCACCCTGAAGGTGGTCGGCACCTCCTGGTAGCAGCCCAAATTAAAATGGATATTTTGCTCACTTGGTCTTCCATCTTGCCGCTGTAATCAATTCACCTGCCTCTGCCGCCGCTGGTTCCTTCATTGACATTAGAGTCAGAGTCTAGAGTCAGAGCTGGCGTCTCCAGGCTGCTCTTGTTGACTGGGGACTTAGCGGCTCTCCAGAACCGCTCCAAGTTTTTGGCAGGAGATAAAGATTGTTGGCGTACCCAGCCCTGTAGACTTGGTAACTACTGGGTTCTCAGCTTCCCCACTGTGAGAATGTCATTGTGGGATCACTCTAACTGCTGAGACACACAGCCTCAAGGACCAAGCAACTACCAGGTTCTCAGGTATGAGATAGCAGTTGTACTATTTCAACTGATTTAATACATACATACATACATACATACATACATACATACATACATACATACATGTGTGTTGGCTCCTCTAGAAAACTCTGACTAATTCAGTTTTATTTTATTTTGTCCCTATCCCTAGTTAGATCTTATGCTTATGTGATAAAGTCAATAAGTAGATACAAATCTACTTGAAAATTAGAACATTAAACTGTCCAAGTGCAAAGAAAAGTTTCCTGAAGGAAAAAAAAAAGTTAATTTAAATTAAAAAAAAAAAAAAGCTTTCTTTAGGTGAAAACTCTTTATGTGGTAACAATTAGTGCATGCAACTATTTAAGAAACCTCTTCTCAGTTTACTATGAATGTGTTATAGAGCGCAATTTGTTCAAAATAATAATAGACTTTAATATAGCCACTTGAATATATAAGAAAATGGATTCCCCTCCCCATCTGCAACCCAGAAAACATGTTCCAAGCCATTCAGCCTCAAGCGGCAAATGGAGCTTCCGGACACTTCTAAGCTTGCTCTTTGACACTCAGAAACCACTCCAATGTGGTGAGTTTGCTTCCCAAGTAAGTAGAAATCCGTGTAGCCCATTATATACCTGAAACTCCCCAACCCAAAGATGGTGGCAATAGCACCTGTGCTGGGTACTTATCTGAGCCATGATCTCCTTCCGAGGTCATGGCTCTCAACCTTTCTGATCCTGCAACCCCTGAATGCAGCTTCTCGTGTTGAGACAACTCCAACCTTAACGTTATTTTTGTTGCGACTTCCTAACTGTAACTTTGCCACTGTTATGAACTGTAATGTAAACATGTGTGTTCACTGATGGTCTTAGGGGACCCCTGTGAAAGGGTCATTTGACCAGCGGAGGGGTCGCGACCCACAGGTTGAGAACCACTCTTCCAGCACCCCCTCGGTTCGGAGGCGCACGGGCTCGCTCACTGGCAGCCTCCGAGGATCCTGGCCACCATTTTATAAGGTGCACAGGATAAGGCCTCTCAGAGTACCTCCCAGTTTCCTGGGGTCTCAACAGAATTTAGAGAGCATGGCTAGACTGAGCCAAGGCAGGAAAGTGGGTCTCAGGTAAGCAAAGAACAAAGAAGGGGAGGCAGTTTTTAAGATGAAAATCTCAGCGAGGATTCTGGAGAGACTCACTTCACCGGGGGCCTCTAAGATGCCCTGCGGTTTCAACATCCGAGCATCCAGTTCTGCTAAAGGTTAAAATCCCCGGCGGACCCAGCCTTACAAACCGATTGTGCTCCAAACACTGCTTGCCAACCATCTGTTTATAATATAAAATATATTTCCTTCATAGAAATAATATTATAAGCTGTGATTAGGTTTTCCTGGGTTAGGCCACCAAACCTATTTACCCATAATGTAGCCTTGATATTCTATATCTGCAATAAAAGAACAGCAGAAAACAAGGAGATGGCAGCCATTTGCATTATATAGCAGTTTTTCATCTTCTTTACTTATTTGTGTGTCTGCTCAGTTGGTAGTCTGGGAATGGTGCCCAACTGGATCGACTTTTAAATATATCATTATTGTATTTGTATAGCATTTCTATTTTTTAAAATGGGCCTGGCTTAAATTATTAATTGTTTTCATGCCAACATGAAGGGCAGGGAAGCCTGCTTCTGAAAACCTGAAACCTGAAGTTTTCCAGACAGGTTGAAGTGTCCATCCTCACACCGTGCCGCGGTGGGGGTGGGGGTGGGGGTGGGGGCAGACCTCGAGAATCTGACTCTATTAGGCTAGGATCCCTCAGTAAAAAATTTACCACTTACTCAACCTTGAAATAGAAACTCTGAGCTCAGAAATGTAACTCCCACTTCCTGCCACTAGAATTTCATCAGCATCCTCTAATCTAATTGTTCACCAAGAGCAAGACAGTCCCTGAAGGAATCCGATAACTAAATATCAGGTAATTGGCTTGAATGTGGGGTGAGTGTGACCTGTCCCCAAGATCCCATACTGATAAGGTATCAGGGAACTTTTAACGAACCTCTCCTCTCACGTGGGCAGCTGCATCCTCAAGAGGGGGATGGTGTGCTCCAAGAGCAGCCCAAGGTCCTTTGCTAAGTGATTTGCAACAGAGGTGTACATCTTTAGGAAAGGTACAGCACACAAAGGAGGGACCGGGTGGTCTCCAGAGTCGGGTGACATTCATTGCAGTTGCCAGTCCACGAGATGAAGGAGTCAGACTCCATTAAATGAAAGAGAACAGGAAGTCACTGTGACAAACCAAACCCTGAATTAAAGGCTCCTAGAGTCAGGAGCAGGGGGATGCCAAAATACAAGACCAAAATAACTTGCTAAGGGAGCTGGAAAAAAAAAACAAAACTGCATCTTCATCACTGGGTCTGCAAGTCAGTCTACGTGAGAGAATGATGCTAATAACACAGAAATATAGACTACTTTTTATTTTTTTAGAAAAGGCAAAAATGTCTTACATGACATGCAATGTCTTTTCACGTGACGTGACTCATTTATTCCACACAAAACTAAACTAAAAAGTAGCTCCCATGATTGTCCCCGATTAACAGATAGGGGGAACAGCTTTTACAAGAGTCTGCATTACTTTCCTAAGGTGCCCTTAGTATAGAGAGGGGCTGAGATAGTGCATCAGGCAGTATGGCATTCCAAGACCATTGTCACATCTACTGTTCCATGTCGACGCTGCAGTAGACAACACAACAGCTCACCAAGGGGCCCTTTTCCTTACACCGTTTGGTGCCCCGTGACAGAATGTCATGAGTAGGAAATTTATTTATGTATTTCTACATTTATTTATTTATTTCACAACTCCAAGGGCCCATAGGAGATCCTAGGAGGTCCAAGGTCAGTTTCTTGCATCCAGCAAGAGCCGTCTTGCTACATCATTCTACGGCAGAAGGCAGCAATGCAGGAGAAGGTATATGTGCACGAAATAGTAAGAAATCAGAACTGCAGCCTGAGTCTCTTTCATAACTGGCATTGGGCCATTCATGAGTGTAGACCTAAATATGTATGAACCTCCCACCTCCCAACACTGTTATGCTAGGGACTGTTTCCAATACAGGTTTTATGAGGAGACATTCCCCACATAACACCCTCCTGTTGCTATGGCTCTCGCACTATTTCTATGACCAGTGGGAAGAACTCATTAACCATGAAACAGGTATCATTGTTACAGCCTCCATGACAAACAGAAGGAGACTAAGATACAAGGAGAGTAGTTAGCATGGTATCTGTCAACAGCCCTCACATTCTCTCTACTGTCTCTAAAATGTTTATAGTCGTCCATAGTAGGAACATCATAAGTACCCAAGTGACACTTAGTTTCCCCAGGACATGTCCATAAAGGAAAATACAGGTTATACTCAAAGTGAGATGAGAGTGTTCATGCCAAGAAGTTTGGGAAATAGAAGTCACATGAAATTAAATAAGTCCCCTGCTACAAGCCTTCTGGGGGCCTCAGTTATGCCTGCCACTATGCTTTGTGACTTGCCAAGGCAAGGGTGAATGATACACCCACTTGCTGGGTATTATCTTAGGGGACTAGAAATTCCAGACACACACATTAGGAAGCAATCCCCACCAGTTTTGCCTGGGAAATTGTGATGGTTTTAGTGGGAATGGCTCCCATGGGCTCCTGTGTTTAAATGCTCCTTAGTGGAACTGTTTGGGAAAGATTAAGAGGTGTGGCCTTGTTGGAGCAGGTGTGTCACTGGGGGGGGGGGGTAACCTTTGAGGTTTCAAAAGCCCACACCGGGTCCAATCTGTCTGACTGTTCCTGCCTGCTGCCTGTGGGATCAGGATGTGAAGGTCTCAGCTACTGCTCCAGCACTGCCTGTGTCCTGCCATAGCAATCAATCATGGTCTAACCACCTAAAATTGTAAGTAGACTTCCAATTAAATACTTTCTTTTAACAGTTGCCTTGGTCTTAGTGTCTCTTTACAGCAATAGAGCAGTATCTAAGACAGCAATAATGTCCATGGCACAGTCAGAAAACTTGTACCTTAAACAAATACAAAATGCCAATGACTAGACAGGAATCTTAGTAATAAGGTTGACCAGATGTCCATTCACATAGCTTCTCTATATTGGTTCACTATCTAGTATGTGTTCCTATACACAAAAGCATGCACAGCCCCAGGCTTCTTCTAAGACTTTTACAGCTCTTCCATCTCCCAGGAGAAAAGGGTTCGGGTGTCTCCTAGTGTCTCGAACAGCAGCTATTAAACAGTATTTATTGACTGTCTCCTTCCCACACTAATTTTTTATTCTCTAGGGCATAGCCTTGTTCATCTTTGTTTCCCCCAGAATCTAGAAAAGGGTCTGGTCCATTGCTGGTGTTCAGCAAAGTTTATCTGAATTGGGATGAGAATTAAAGTTTAAAGGGACTAAATTCTTCTCCGTGTCTCCCTGATACCAGCCTAAGTCATTTTATTGATTCTTGTTCATTAGGTCGGTCTGTTAACTGGCATGGTGAAAAATCAGTCTTTATCTTGAAACTTGGAGCTGTTTCGCCCACATAAAACACATTTGCAGACCGAAACACTCAAACAAAAGGGATGTGTGGCCTTCACTCTATGCAGTTCTTCATCAAGCGATAAGTGCGGTGGCACCAAAAGTTCTTACTTTTCAATTCCCGTATAGACCTTACATGGACGAGTGTTGAGGAGGTATTGAGAAAAACTAGGCAGCATGGAGACAGAAGTGAGAAAGTGATGCCTCTTGACCCAGGATGGTCTGTCTTCTACCTCTACCTTATACACCCCCTATGTCATTAGGAAGAACTGTAGAGATGTTGAGGGCCCATTTCCCTAGCAATGACTGGGTGGCAGCAATACTATTAGCCCTTCCTCTGAGGCTCATATCAACTCCCCTCTGGACTATCAGAAACAGCACACGCTCCAAATAGCAGAATACAAACAGCCTAGCATTTCAAGATGGTATAAGAGCAAAACCAAAGACTGGCAGGCAGGGCTCGGGATACAGATCTGAACACTGTGTTCAGATGTGGAGGAGCTGCTGGGAACAGGGCAGACAGGAGGTCACAGAGACAAGTGGAAACATTTGAGGAATTTTTAAAAAGCCGATCAATACGTTCTTAAGAAAGTGCCCTGCCACAGAGAAGGTCATTAGAAAAGAAAAACCAACCTCTATTCCATTAAAACATGTATTTACTAGAAGGGGTGCTCTTAATGGAACTTGTTGGAAGTTAGAGCATCACTTAAAGAGATGGTGCAGATAAATACAGGAGTTAGGATGCTGAGGCCTGAGGTCTTCATTGCCAACTTTTACCAAACAAACCAAACTGGCTTATGTACAAGGAACAGACAGTGCCAACTGCCTGTGAGGCCAATAGTGGAGCCTGTTCCCCTCAACAGTTGTGTGCTTCTTTTTCTTCTGTGGCAAGTAGGTATCTTCGCTTCTATTACTATGATGAAACACCAGGACCAAAAAGCAAGTTGGGGAGGAAAGGACTTATTTTGTTTTCACTTCTAGATCATAATCCATCATTAGAGGAAGCCAAGAGCAGTACTGTAACCTGGAGGCAGGAACCGATACAGAGGCCATGGAACGTAGTGCTTACTGGCTTGCTCTCCCTGGCTTGCTCAACCTGCTTTCTTATAGAACCCAGGACCACCAGCCCAGGGATGGTGCCACCCATCATGAGCTGGGTCCTCCCCCATTGATCACTAATTGAGAAAGTGCCTTACAGCTGGATCTCATGAAGGCATTTCCTCAACTGAGGCTCCTTCCTCTCTGATGAGTCTAACTTGTATCAAGTTAACATGTAAAACCAGCCAGTGCAGTAGGCTTAGCCCATGGATCTTCCAGCAGCTATTAAGGGGATAAAGAACCCAGGAGACTCAGCTTGGCGCAAGACCCCATTCTAGTGTGGGAAGGTCTCCCGAGTCCCTTCCAGCATCCACAGTAACCCAGATGCCCAGGTTCAGGCTGTGTCAGGGTCATTCAGGAAGGCCCCAAGGCCAGAACAGCAGATTCCTCTCTGCTCCCCACTGCTTCCACCCCACAGACAGTTGCCCTACTTGCTACTATACAATTAGTTGGCACAATGGGGTCCTCACACAAGGAGGAGGGGCCGCCCCAAATCTCATCATTATCATTATCACTGTCATTAGAGTTGCACTGGACCATAAAGAAGTGTCACGGCACAGGCTTCAAGCCTGAGACCTGCACGTGGGAGGACATACACTCAGCTCCAAAGAAGGAAAGAAGGAAGGTAGATGTGAATGATCTTCTGTCTCCAAGTGTCTTCTTGCTGGCCATTCTGCTAAACATTACAGTGGCCTTCCAGGACCCCCCATTTAAAGCTGTCATCCTTCCCCACTCCTACTCAGTGTCCCTCTTCCCCTTTCTCACATTTATTTAGTCCTGCTTGCCTTCCCCTATGCGGCTTCCTTGCGGATTTTGAGACTGGTGTCTTCCTCCACTGGTGACATGCCCACCCAAATCCTCAAAATGCTACCCTCCTTGGAATCAGCCGTCCAAGGGGTAATTAGTTAAGGAGCTCAAGTTGGGATTATCCTGGGCTTAAACTCTGCACTGACTGGTATCTTGCTAGGAGGAAGGAGAGACAGGTTTGGATGCATACAAGGAAGGCGATCACAGGAGATAGCGCCAAGGAGCGGCAGGAACCCCCATGGGACACGAGAGGGCAGATCTTGCGCTAGCGCCTTACAGGATACATGGCCACATTGACACCTTGGGTTCATATGCCTGTCTTCCAGAAGTGCCACCAACTCTGTGGTAACTTCTGTTATGGTAACTCCGAGAAACTAAAATCCCTTGCTCAAAAGACTTGCGTGAGTCTCTGGGTAACTTAATGGGAGCACAGAAAATCCTAGAGCTGAGAACATGGGACACACAGTAGGTGTCCAATACCTGTTGGATGAATGTGCAGACTAGTTTCTGCAACTGGAGAGGACCCTGAGTCCTGTTCTCTTTCTTGGTCCACAGGTTATTATGTAATGTCAATGCGGGCTGTTGCTCCTCCAGCTTTGCCCTCCCTGAGGGACACCACCTCCTTCCTGTCTCTTTGCCTCTTCCCTACAACGGTCAACAATGGAATGGCTTGGGAATTGGACATAAACCCAGATAGGTATAATCTGAGGCTGGTGACGAATGGCTTCTAAAGATGCCCACAACCTAGTACTCATGACTATGATGCCACCTTCATGGTGGACACTCTGCAAAATTGGGCAAATTAATGATCTTGAGGTGGGGGTTGACATTATTCTGTGGCCCGATGTAAGCACAACGATCAGAGAGAGGAGTTCAGAACCAGCAGGGTCTGGAGGGGATGCTGCATTGTTAGATTTGAAAGGGCGGGAAGGGGCAGCTGAGGAGGAATGTGAGGTGCCTCGAGAAGCTAGAAAGGGGAATGAATGGGGGGGGTGTCTACAACATTGAAGAGAAGCTCTGTCCACCCCTATTATGGTCCAGTGAAACCCCACTTCAGAGTCCTCACCTCCAGTGCTTCAGGGGGGTGGGGGTGGGGGACATTTCATGCTCTCTGAAGCCACCAAGTATTCCTTAGAGCCCACACCTGTCTTCTACTCTAAAAAGCAGGCTAACAGTCATACTGACTGCTTAGGGTGCCAGGAAGAATGAGCAGGCGGCACAGGGTGGAGTCGCATGGAGTTCTGGGTTCAAGGCAGACTCTCTGAGACAGCACACTCAGCTGGTGTTGGCTAGCAGGATGCTGCATCTGCAGCAGAGATCATTCATTGGGGGCTTCAGAAGAGCATGACCACGGGTACTGTGCCCCATGGGCTATCACTGCACAGCGTGGTGGGCGGGGTTCCCATAGGGCTAACAATTAAGCCAGCGTTCTTGGAAGAAATGCCTCTTAGGTAGAGGAGAGTCCTCGAGAGAGCAAGCTGGGCTCTAGATAGTGCTCCCAGTCTGCCGTTGAGAAAGCTTCCCTTCTCTCCCAAGTCTACGTCCTTTCTGCTCCTGCCAGCCTGTCAGCGGTCAGACAGGAGCTAGACCATAGGGTGCTTGCCGCTAGACTGAGCTGAGAAATGATGTTTCAGAACCCCACACGCAATACAGCTCAACAGTGGCTGAAGATTTCAAAAACAGCTTCTAGGGGTTGCCTGAAGGTCTTCCAACTGCTGCCACGGCAGGGAAAAAGTGCAGAAGAATATAGGAGGAGGTTAAATTTATACAAATAATCAAGAGGGCATCCAGATACCCTGTAATTAGCATGTTGGGGGCTCTGTCTCTACCCTGTGCATGGAGACTGTTAAGGAACTAGCGTGAATGACTGTTCCTACATGGCCCATTTTCTGAGAAGGACCCAGTCTGGGTTCCATTGTTATGACTGGACCCAAGAAATAGCCACCGAGCAGGTGACCCAGGAAGAGATACGAGATAGACTCAGTCTACAAAGTTGCAGGAGTTAAGTATAGTTGATGCCCGACTTGATACAATTCATCCTCTCCACGGCCATCACGATAATCTTCGCAAGACACACATGTTTCAAAGACGCAGTCCTTTGCTTAAAGCTCTTTAATGAGCTCACAGCACGTACTAATTAAATCTAAACTCAGAGCCTTCACTTCCTCATCCTACCCAGCACCTTTATCCCTTCTTCCTTCCTAACCAGTATCCTAGAGACAAAAAAGTCCAACCTGCCACTCCCTAAACAGACCTCCGACTCAGCCCTTCTTCAGCTTGTAGCATCTCCCATACCCTCTGCCCTCAGAGAAAAAAAAAAAATTGACACCATGCTTCCAGGCCCGGTTTCAGAGTACCTTCCCTCTGAAGCCGAGGGCGACCCTGGCCCCTCGCTGACGTCCACTATAGCACTTCCTAGGAAAAAGCTCCTGCCTGCAATTTCATGGATATTATCTGATTTCATCCTCTCAGCAGCCCCAGACGTGGGTACCACCATCAACCCTGCTTTGGCGTAGAAGAGAAACGGGCTACCCAAACAAAGACCCAGATCCCAGCCCAGAGGAGTCGGTCTTGGGAACTTTATTTCTTCCTACCCTGCTGTGCCATTCAGTGTGCCAGTATGGCCGTCGATGCTGTTTGCTGTTCACACCAAGATCTCCCCTCCTACACCCTGCTCAGTGAAGGGCACATCTGTCTGTCTGGTCCCCCAAGCCAGATGTCTGCACATGACCCCCGGTGAGAGTTAGAACACACACCTCTCTGCCACCTGTCAGAAGTCCTCCCCACCTGACCCGGGTGCCCTCCTTAGACCCCAGTGCCTGGGCCACAGGGAGAATCTAGCTTCTTTGGGTGTCAGCTCTTTTCTTTGCACAACGTTGGGTCAAGGGAGAAAGAAAACATCTTCCATAGTGGCCACCTTGATGTTCTATTTTATGGCCCTATTCTAAGTGTGCCATGCTCAAGGGGGAAATTCAATTAATCACCATGTCCCATCAGTGTTGGCTTCCAAATAGCTCTCCAATGTACCTGCTTCCACCTACTTCTGTGCTAACTCAGCCCCAGTTTCTACAACCACCTGCTGACGGGTCCGCCAGCTCCCAGCGATGACCCAAGTCCATCTTGCTCCAGATTGTATGCTCAGTAGCTCACTCTCCCGATGGGAGCTGGGCAGTGGCTCCTTAAGATTCTTCTAACAAAATCTAAATGACTCATCTGCCCCACTGACCAAGTCCTCTTATCCCAGCCCCTAAACATGCCATACACTCATCCACACCTACATTCAGGAACTGTCTTCTTCACCAACCTGTTCCCTCAGCCAGTTTCCCTCCCTGATACCTGCCTATGCTTCAGATTTGCCTGAGTCATCTCTTC
The DNA here is from genome assembly GCF_900095145.1 of Mus pahari. Taxonomy (NCBI): domain Eukaryota; kingdom Metazoa; phylum Chordata; class Mammalia; order Rodentia; family Muridae; genus Mus; species Mus pahari. Next base: position 80,128,180 of record NC_034598.1, on the reverse strand, counting down.
CCCAGGAAGCTTTCCCCAACCTTTCATATGGGAGTTAGATGCTTTGTGTCTCCATGAAACCCTACATCTTCCATGTCTATCCTTATAGCCCCCTATTTTATTCATCTCCTTTATTCTAGAGAGACTACATGCACATTCCCAAGTCGCCAAGCCTTCCTATACCAGAATGATTCGTCTACACTGTTGTTTGCCATGCCATGTTATGATACATCTGACTGGACGGAATAAAATGGTCTATTTCCTTATCCCAGTAATGTCAAGCTTGGCCATGGAGCTTGCTTTAGCAGTGGAATATCAGTAGACATGATGGGAGCAGAGGCTTTGAGTGTATCATGTAACTTAGCTTCGCATCCTCTACATCTGCTCTCTGACTTAAGAGTAGGCACACAGTGACAGACACGTGAAAGAGACCTGAGTTTCGCTGACGCAAACCTCTTCCTCCTCCCACAGCTGACAAGCACATCCATGAGTGAGAATAATAAATGTAGAGAAATACCTGCTCGTTAGACTTCTAAGGATCAGGCAGTTGCTCATTAGGTGGAATTAGTGAAACAGAAACACAGAATCTACTGACCCCTATCCATCATTAGACTATAGACACCATTCAGATGGGAACTGTGCCGCTGAATGGGACGTCAGGCTTAGAACATGTGGGTACCTCATACATGTCAATGGTCAAATGGACGGCTGAATGAATGATCACTGGCACAGACCCGACTGCCCTCCCAGCTTGCATGTTAATCTCTTACGGCCAAGAAGGACATCTGGGTTTTCTCAAGGGCACCTAGCCATCTCACTTCCCACATGGGGCTCTTGGTAGGTTTTCAACAAATGCTTGTTGAAATTGAGAGGAAATGGATTTTGTGGGCCGGCTTGGGAATCCACCCTCAACTGGTGACACTGTTTGTGTGTGGAAGGCACCCAACTGAGCCAGACAAAGTTACAAATGAAGTCTTGGAACCTTGTTGGCTCATCGGCTCGGGATCGCCAGTTTTGTGGAAATCCACAACTGAACACATGTGCTGGGCTTCGAAATACGGGAGACGCTGAGAAACTGCTTCCAACCCCAATATATTCAGCCTGGGGAAAAAAAATTCCCTTTCCACCCACAGACAACTGCAGCACAGGTTGGACCTGAGGTTCCTACAATAAAATACTAGACTTTGTAGACCTCAAGTGTTCTCTTAATTGTTTTTTTTTTTTTTAATCCGCTTATTATATTGGGTGCCTATTCTTAACACCAAATAAAAAAGAAATTAATTATCATTTTCTTGGGCCCCCCACCATACCCAAATCCACTTTCAAGACACGTATACAAGAAGGTTCAACCTTCTCAAGACAGAGAAGAAATTATTTTTCTAAATAAATCTGTGACATTTAAAACACACACAGTGGGATGCTTCACCACCACACCAAAACATCCCCTTTAGAATTCCTAATTTTGAACGGTACCGAGAGCTTACCATGAGTCACAGATCTGAAGCTTAGTTTCATTTTATCTTAAGCCAGAATGGAGCCAACTGGGAGCCAAGTGAGCGGACGTGGCTACCAAGGACCGTCAACCATGACCCTGCTATGTTTGCTGATGTATAAAGCCGCTGGTACTGCCTGCCGGTCACTCGACTTACCTCACTCACTATGTTTTTGGAACACACTGTATATGACAGCGTAAAGGGAGAAGTAGATAAAGTCACGGTGAAGGACCACAAAGGGAACAAGACAGTAACGCAACAGTGGGTGGGGGTTGCTTCTCTGATGCTGGGTAGTTAAGTGGACAGAGATACATGTTCTAGGACAGCAGATAAAGAGCTCATGAAGGGAAGAGTGTGCTAAAATGGAGAACTTTTAAATTCAAGGTAAAGGCCCTGGGCAGGAATATTCTTGAATCAGAAAGACAATCAGTGAGACCAAGGAGAGAGAGAATCGTGAGAGAGGTCGGGGCTGCAAACCACAGAATGCCTTGTCTGCAAGCAGGAGAGATGAGGCTGAGTTTGAGAGAGGAGAAACTGGGGGCAATGAATCTAGGGAGGACACCGTCTAGTGGGTTGTTGTTTTATTTTTAAAGGATCATTCCTACTGGAAAGTGTTCAGCAAGGATGGGGGAGCAAGAACAGGGGAAACTGGAGAGAGAGACCTGACAGCGAGCTGTTAAGAATGGCTTGCCGCCCCTACCCAATTCTCTAACAACTTCCTTCTTCTGTTCCCCCCACAGGACACAGCTTCCCCATGTCCCTCTAAAGCGATGGCTCTCAACCTGTGGGTCACAGCCTCTTTGGGGTTGAAAAATCCACTCACAGGGGTTACCTAAGACCACCAGGAAATCACAGAGATTTATGTTATGTCATGATTCATGACAATAGCAAATCGCACAGCAAAGTTACAGTTAAGAAACAGCAAGGAAAATAATTTTGTGGTTGGGTGACCACAACATGAGGGACTGTGTTAAAGGGTCTCGGTGTTAGGAATGTTGAGGACCACTGCTCTAGAGGGCTGGCTGCTTCCTTTAACTTACTAGAGGTGGCCCAGCTGGGCCTGATGGCATAATTCTTCTCTTTCTGACCGTCTCCCAGAGTTGAAGTTCATGTTCATGATAGATACCATCCTGACTCCACCTACAGGACCAACATTCAGCCTCCTTAATAAGTAGTTAGTTTTAGGTCTTGACTAATTCGTCCCTTACTCTTCAACATTGGGCCCATCCTTGTTCCTGATGGCTTCGACTGACACACAGAGAGGTCCCTGTTTCTCGCTCAGTAATCTTGTTCTCTACGCTCACTGCCATCACATAACAGTCCTGCAGACCTTACCCTTCCCATTCGCTCCACACCTGCACTGACCCCACACGCAGTCCAGGCGGTGCTTCCCCCCCCCCCATGTCTCACACCCACAGTGTGTCCCTACTTCCCTCTGCTGCACACAGGTGACATCAGTGTCTACTGCAGCGGTCATCCCATAGCCCCACCCTGATATACTTTTCCCCAAACTCTAGCTAAACTGAAGTCTATCGACCCTGCTCTCCCATGATGGGACTGGAGCTAGACTACCTGAGCAAAGCAAACCCATGCTTTCTGTTTCAAAGGCAAGATCATCGGCCTCAGGTGTGCCCCAATATTGCCAGGCAACCATATTCTATTTTTCTCTGTGTGTGTGTTCTTTACCTGAGCTCCTGCGTGCTTCCTGCTTCCCTTTCTCAGATTTCCACAGCTCCCTCTCCCCCAGGCTCACACAGACACCTTGCTCCTGCTGGTCTAAGGTCACAGAGAAGGTTCTGAGCAATATGAACAGACCCTGAGGTCTTTTCTATCTCTACCAGCTCTGGGGTCCAGACCCCTGCTTCCCTCCCATCGTGGACTGAGGCTACCCTCCCCACTGATGTGATTAGGTCATATTTTCTGTCACCTGCTGAAAGACAACACACCACAATACTCACCCTCCTTCCCCACCCCTCTCCTTTCTACTGGGATTTTCCTCAACAACACAGAAAAGCACCGGTAGGTGGAGTGTGAGTGTGCGCATGCGCGCACCTGTTCGCTCTCGCTTATGGGAGGGTGTGGCTTCTCACCGAACTTAGAGCTCATCAGTTTGACTGCACTATCTGGCCAGTGGACTTCCGGGGATCCTCCTGTCTCTGCTTCACCAGCACTAGGATTACAGACACATACTAGCACGGCTGACATTTTAGGAAGGTGCTGGAGATCCAAACTCAGAGCTTCATGCGTTCAGAGCAGGCACTTTACAGACCGGCAGAGCCATCATCTCTCCAGCCCCAGACACCATTATTCTATATATGTTAAAACAAAAACAAAACAAAAAAGCCTTCTAAAGTTAGATTGGTGAGATGGCGTGGCAGGTGCTTTTACCTGACATGCTCAACAACCTGAGTTTGGTCCCTGAGATCCACAAGGTAGAAGAAGAGAGCAACTCCCATGAATGGTCCTCTGACCTCTACACACACTATGGAACGTGCACTACCCCACTCCCAATTAAAATGTAATGAAAAATAAATAGACTTTAGAATCCTAAACTGCTTGGACTCTACGTTTTGCCTCAGAATCTGCTCTATATCTCCTGTACCATTTCCTATATAACACCCCCAAGGAGTTGCTCCACTCATTCACTGTCTTTTGTAGCTCCAGCACCCTTCCAAACACCGGCCTCTGTCATAAGTCATCGATTGCCCTCTCCTATGTCCAACGGATCCGTTTTCCTTTGCCCTCCTTGGCAGGAGCTGGCACAGTACGCTGCTCTCTCCCCCTTTCCCTTGCCTGGCAACACACTCCTGCCTAAACCGCTTTCTCTCCCCTTTCTGACTCCTCCTCGTGTTTCCCCCACCCCTTTCTAAACATCATAGGACTTAAGTGCTCCCTACTTCAGCGCTCAGCTCTCGAACATCTCTTTCCAGCCAGCACCACCCCCGCCCCTGCTCTGATACTACTAAGGCTTCTGAAAGGACCATCAAAATACAACCAGCTCCAAAATTCTATTACCAACTTGGGCATCTCCCACCAACTCCTGACTGAAGCTTGTTGAACAAGTAGTCACGGCTATTTAAACACCACCACTGTCACCACCATTCATGAATGAACTCCTCCTGTCCAGAGCTCTCCAAAGACACACAGAGACGAAACATAAATGGAATGGATCTAAAAAACAAACAAACAAACAAACAAAAACAAAACCTACAGCAATCATATAATACTGGCTGTGATCAGTTAATTTCTTCAAGTCTACTCTTGGGCATGTGACAAGAAGAAAAGGCTCCTACCCCAATTACAATTATTCATGAGAATTTTCTTGGCCCTGCTTCTTTTGTCTGCCAGGGATTCTGAGGGAAGGAGCCCCCCCTCCCCGCAAGGGGGTGCAGAGAGGAGGGCAGCCACAATCCTAGCGCTTGCAGCAGCTAGGATTCTGACTTCCTCCACGAAGAACTCTTAATCCATTCCATCTCCATATTTTTAGTTTGTTTCCCGAGCCTCTCCCTTACATCATAATCACCCTCTCCATTTATGCTCCCTGCCCCCCCCAGCTCTCTATCTCTACTTCACTTCTCTATCGCCTTTCATTTCCCCCACTGTCCCTTCACTCTGCCCTCCACCTCTCCCTACCTTCTCTGCTCTTTTTATTTTTATTTTTAATCTGTGTTCACCTTTAAAAAACAGAAAGCACCAATCTGACAGCCACTGCTATGTGGCTTGTTTTTTTTTCCCCCTCTCATTCCTGTCTGAGCTGCAGTGAAGGCTCTTTCCTCCTTGCTTCTATAGCGAGCGCTGGAGTACTGGGTTACCATGGCAACAGTGAATCCAACCAGGCTGGTCCCAGCGACGCTAAGAACTGCCATGGAGAGGAAGCCGCTACAAGTCGCCCTTGAGCCTAGATGGGTCGCGCACATCGTAATTCAAGACCAAGCTGGGCAGATTCTGCCTGGAGACTGAGATTGTACATCAGGCTCAGGGCTATATGGTGTGCAAGAAGACAATGCCATCAATAATAAGGCTTCCGCCGAGCGAGCAGAATACACGGCGTGATGAGGATTCATTTGAAAAATTTCAAACGTTGCTATTCTTTTTATCGTCTCCAAGGGCGAACCTTTCGCCTCTCTCTGAAGTCTTGGCGAACTTGGTAGGAAATCAAAAGCAAACCCACCTGCACTAGCCTCTCCTGTATCAAGTCACGTCCCTGCTCCCAGACCGGGTGACCCTGTGTGGCCTGGGTCAAATGACTTGATGATACTGACATGGCAAGAACCATCTTTAAGAATGAATTATGGTTACATTGTGCATTTCAGTCCTGGAGAGCTCTGCTTCGCCACAGCGTGGGAATGGATCATTAAAGTAGGGCAACAAGTGTTGGGCCACATGACACTTTCTGGAAAAAAAAAAATGTGAGTTGGTGAGAAAAGATTCAGGAAATACCTTTGTAGCGGGAGGCACCAGCCACAGTGGGGGTCTGCCGCTGCTAAGCACTCCGAACAGGATTTCCGTTTACTGCAGTTTGCAACAGGAATTCTTCTCACCTGAAGGAGGAGGAGGACATCAGCTCAGAAGGCATCACAAGCTACACTGGGGGCTGGGGGGAGGGGGGGCGGGGCATACAACACAAAGAGGATATTTGTCAACTTGAGCCCTGAATGTCTCCACAGTGGCATCCAATGGCAGGTCTCAAGTTCTAGACTGTGGTGTAGTGTGGAGAGCTTCTCAAAGTACCGAAGGCTATCCCTGTCCACCCCAGTGATGCCTGAACCCGCAAATTCAACCAAGAGCAGATCAAACACATTTGAAAACAACATTGTGCCTATACGTGCACAGTGCATTTCAATCCTCATTCCCTAAATGATACAGTAGGGTGATTTATATCTATTAACATTGTATTGCATTATAGGCAAGCATTCTATCAGGCATCGTTAACTAATCTAAAGATAATTTAATGTATATGGGAGGATGTGTACAGGTTATATGCAAATGTTTTAGGGCTTTGTGGATCCAACCCCCAGAAAAATACCAAAAGACAATTGTATTCCCAGACTCCCTTGCGGCCCAGACGGCTTTGCAGGTTGGGGGCGGGGCCTAGAAGTGAGCCTTCTCAAGTGAGTCCTCCCATAGTCAGGTTCTGATTTACGGATAATTACTTCCATAGGGATCACGGAGCCAGGTCACCTCATTTTCATACAGGGACAGTCAGTATACTCAGTGGCGCTACAGAAATGAGTATCCGGGTATACATGATGGCTCCGTCCCAGAACAATCAGCATGAGTCTGGCAAGGGATGTGGAAATGAAGTGGTATTAAGGGACCGCCATCACTTCAGCTCCTGGCTCAATGACCCACACCCATTCCATTGGGGTTGCAAGTGAAAGAAGCCGGAGGAGCCAGGGCTGAGGGGGTAGTTTAGTAGTCAAGCCCTTGTCTAGCTCCAGGTGCTGGGTTCGATTCCCAGCACTACAAAGGGGGCAGGGAGATTAAAATCATTTCTTTCCCACTTTCCATTAGTCAATCAATGGTGCTGGGTTGGAAGTGAGCGGAGGCAGAGGTAAGTTTGGAGTGCCCAAGTCGTGCCTGGCACATTTCCTGAAGGCAAAAATCACATAGCGGGTAGTAAGAAAACTTGTACAACTCATTATCCTGGGAAGTTGTGCATGCTGGGAAGCATAAGTAGAGAAGTGGAGAATTCTAGAAGGAATTTATGGTGAAAACGAGGCATATCTGAGGAGGATCCTTCAATGCTAGGTCGACTTCACACAGGATCACTGCGCCCTCTCAGTTTCAGTCCTCTGCACTGCCGACAGGCGCAGCCGGAATTAACGAGAACGTGGATATTTATTTCCTTATAACTCACAAAACATATTTCTAATTCTGAGGGATTTTATTAAGTGTCACGTAATCCCTCTAACCTTGTTTCCTCGCCTGTAAAGACTGCACTAGGACAACCGACTTCACGGGGTTATTACAAGCACAGTCTCAGAAGCATACTAAATAATTTGTGTCATAAGCACTAGCTATTGCTGTTATGGGAGAAAATGGTGCCATGGTCCAGCAAATGTTTACAGTAAGTTTCCTTACTGAATCTGTCCAGCACCATAATACTGTAGAGACATTAATACCAATGGACCAAAGGAGGTTCTCTTACTGAGAACCTTCAGGAGAATACAAGTCTCTAGAACACTCTTCAAATTATACTATATATAAATTTAACATATTTAAGCACCCACATAACTATGTAAAAGATAAGATACTATAATTATTACATTAGACCTGCTCTCTAATGAATAAACTGTGGACCTATTTCTCATCAGTACATATATCTGCATATGATTATGTTTAATGGGAACGTATTAATACCACTTTATAGATTTTTCTATGGCTTTTTAAAATTAACGATGACTTCCTAGAGTCTAGGAAGGGCTTTCCTTGCATTTGGACTCTTGGGTGATCATATTTGCGCAACCACAGTCAACTAGCAGGATTTTGCTTCAGTCTTTTTCTGGAAACAGGGTCTCCCTATCTAGCCCAAGCTTTCTTTTGTCATCCTCCTGCCTCTGCCTGCTAGGTACTTGGATTACCATGGCTGGCTAAGCAATAGAACCTTTTGCAATTATACTAAAGGGAAGAATATAGACACGATACATTTTGACACCCTCCCCACCCCTTGAAAACTGTCCCTAAGGTCTTCAGGCTGTAAGTCATTAGGGACTTGAAGTCTTTACTTTCTAGGGAGTGAAGATCTATGAACTACTGGTGTTTTCACAGCAGTCTAAAGCCCACAGGACCGGGTCTTCAGCACACAGCAACATGTCTTCAGCCTACTACAGTGCACACAGTACTGGGTTTCTGAGTCCTACAAGTATCTTTGTGCATAGGGTTGGGAATTTATGAGCACTTTGCAATTATCTCCAAAAGCAAAATGGAAAAATATGCACAGACTAAGCCAGACTTCCAGGGGCTTTGCTTTGGTGGGGGGAGGGGGTTGGAATTTTATCAGCGTTGCCTGGTAGCACAATCAGTACTCTGGCTGGCAGTTTTGAGATGTCCTTGATAAACAAAGCTTGGGAATGGGAATGGTTACTTCATAAACACAGTTTGTTGAACAGACAAAAGTCTTTCAAATCTGGGATCCCAGGGAAGAGACACAACACAGAGTGTTTGACTGTACAAAGCAGGCCTGCACAGAAGGCGTGTAAGCTGAAGAAGGCTACGGGAGAGTTAGATGTGAGGCCATCTTGATGGAACCACTGGCTACATCCAACTTTCCAAACTGCAAACAGCAACGTGGCCTTTCTAAGAATACTTGATACTGTCACCCCTAGCCTGTGACTCAAAAGGCAAGCACACATAGGACAGTCATTGCTCTCCTCCTCAGAGTGGCTGAAAGAGAAGAAGTGACAAATGGGGGGCGGGTAAGGGCCCCTGTGACATCCATTGTGTAATTATCTAAGTCCCGAATGCCTTTTTCTTAGTGTGTTCAAAGGGTCATGGGTCAAAACTACCAGGCCATGATAAAGCAAGGGCTCTAGAATCAGGACCAAGTTTGAGTTCTAGCCCTCTTAAAGATGATACATACAGATATATCTGTATCTACACGTAGGTACAGACACACTATAGATATACATGTCAGATATATACACGCATATCTCCTGGAACTGCTTAACTTTCCCAGTCTTAGACTTCTCATATATAAGTGGAGTAATAATTTCATTAACATATTCCATTAGTATTCTTTATTACATGCATTTGTCCACACACACACACACACACACACACACACACAACACGGTACACATACAGAGAGACCCTACAAAACACAATGACTTCCATATTGTAAGAACTCAGTTAAAAAAAAATGGTTTCCTCTTCTTAGAGATAAAATGTTGAAAAGGTATTGTTTTCATTTCAGTAAGCAGAAACAAGAAAAACAAAAACATCCCGATAAATTAAGAGTGTGCAGGGTAGGGGTGAGTGACATACATTTCCTGGTTCATGAATGTGTATGAGACAGTGGCCTGGTATTAACCCCAAGTTTCAAAGCCAGTCCCATTGGGCACACTCATAAATGCATCTAAGCGCTCAGTGCCCACACAATAAATGTGTAAATTCAGTTACTTTGCTGATTATATGCCCATTTGCAAGCACACCCCCCCCCTCTGAAAAATCTGGCCCTGGAAATATAGCCAATAATAAAATTGTCTAAATGGGTAATACTTCTTGCTTAGTTACTGATGACAGTCACTATGGATTTTAATTCCACTCTCATGGCCCACCGTAGGTCTTCTCAAAGCCCGCAGCGGTGTTTAAACCTGGTGGCTCAAAGTAAAAGGTTTGCCACTGTATAATGACATCAGTGAGATAATTCCTATTCATAAGTCAGGAGCAGTAAGCTGCATCTTCACCTACCTCCTTCCCAGCTGTTAGGTAGATGTAGATGCTCTTCATGGGATGAGGAACGAGCTTGTAGAACACAGGCGTTTCTTCTTTAATTTCATAGATAACCTCTGGACAGTTGGAAGTCAAATTCTCACCAAGAACAACCTTCATTTAAAAAAAAAAAGAAATATAATTTCTATTAAGTATGCTGAAGATCCGAATAGTAAGACCTATAGCTTAATCCCAAGGCCATACCCTTTCCTAGTCATGTATACCTGGAAGCACTCCTCCCCACCCCAACTCTGAAAAACTCTCCACTGGAATTTCAGCCAATAATAAAATTCTATAAATAGGTAACATTTCTTGCTTCATATGTGTGTGTGTGTGTAGCTGGTACACACACACACACAAATACATATACAGATATATATATATATATACACACACACATACATACATATATACACATACACTGTATAGGGTGGAGGCAGACAGTAGCCTCATCTATACACACACACACACATATGTATAATATATGTATGTATGTGTGTGTGTGTATGTATGTAACTGGGTGAGAGAATGTTTCTTAATCATAACTTCATCTTCCACAAGATTGACAATGCCAAGTACAGTGTATCTTTTTGGCCAAGAGACAAAGTCACCAAAAAACTCACAGATAGCCACATTTCAATTTGGAGGCAGTATTCTTACATGTGGAAACTTGTTTCCACAAGTTCTGACCAGACTTGGTTCTATCAGAAACTGCAACAAGTTAACAGCTTTCTTAGGATCACACCAAGAGTGACCTTGAAGTTGAAGGCAGTATCTGTTCAACATATATTTGCATGGGTTAGTCTGTGGCTCCTCCATGGTTCCACGAGCCATGCATTCTAAAGCAACCCTGACACGTTCACAGAGGTAGACAAGTGTGTGTGTGTTTGCATAGAAAATAGACGCAGGTGTGAGTCAGTATTCTGAGGTTTGGCAATTAGACACCTGAGTGTCATTCATCGTCGGTCAACAGGCATTTACTGATCGCCTGTATACTGTTTGGGGCTCAGAAAAATGGCAGAGAACACAGTGTTGGGCTATGGGGTAGAGTGGGGGTGGGGTACAGATCAGGGAAAGAAATCCCACCCTCGTGAACTCTACACACATGGAGTTGGGGTGGGTCAACAGTAGCCTTATCTATAAATGTGGACTGGCAATACACAATATACAATACACTGGCTGTGACAGAGGTGCTAAGGTGGAAAGGGAGAATCCGTCTTTTAAAGAGAGTGACACTTACAACAGTCATTTAGGTTCCTGTAAGGGGTTTGATTTTTGTTTTTTGGTTTTTTTTTTTGATTTTGGTTTTTGTTTGCTTGCTTAAATTTATTTATGTGTATGGGTGTTTTCTGCATGAATGTCTGGGCACCACAGGCACGCTCCCTGAGTGCAGAAGTGGGTATTGGATCCCTTGAGTCTTCAGTTGCAGATGGTTGTGAACCACCATGTGGATGCTGGGAATTGAACCCACATCCTCTGGAAGAGCAGCCGGTGCTCTTAACCACTGAGTCATCTGGTCAGCCCAAACATGTTTGGGTTTTTCTATTTTGTTTTGTTTAAAGAGTCCCAGTCAGTCCAGAGTCCCTGAAGTACAAGGAGGCCAATGAGGAAGGAGCAGAACAAGGCAGAGAAGCGTCAGTGAGCAGCGGAGCGAGTGATCTCGGGGTGGGCACAGGTTCTGCAGCCGTACTGGCGAGTACCGGCGTGGAATACTTCTTCCATTGGCACAGAAATGTTCTGAGCAAGGCGGCCCTACAGAAAAGAGTTACGTGCCTGGACCCAAGGGGGCAAGCAGGCACCGCGCCAGTATTAAGTGGTAAGCTTGCCAACTCATAAGTTCACTATGACTTAGCTCAGAATTAAACAGCACCTGCGCTTCTGGAAAGGGGTGGTTTAGAAGGAAAGAGAGGACGGTCGTTAAACAACGGAAAAAAAAAAAAAAAAAAAAAAAACTGACAGGATTCTCAAGTAAGGCCCAAGAAAGGTTGCTGCTTCCGTCCTGTTTCAGGAAGTCATCCTGTCAAGTTTCCTCCCTCGGGAAAGCGCTCTGGACCACTTTCGGAACCCTGACCTTCAACCTGAATGAACCCAGCCGAATCTCCAGTGCTAACTTCCAAGGAGCTTCATAAGCAAAAGTCACAGAACAAGCTTAAATGACACAGGAAACAAACAGGCAAATCCACAGTGAGAGCCACTGTAGGCCCTAGAACCTGGCTTTTCAGGAAGCCAGTGGGAGAGAGAAAATTAAGTGGGAGGGGTGCCTTAGGCCAGAGGCACCCAAGTGTGCCCCAGACATCGATTTGAACCAAATAATTTTTTAAGTGTATTTTTAATCAATTGTGAAATTTCAGCTATATTCAGTAGATAATCCTAAGGAATTACAGATAATTTTGTTAACTGTGATAATGACATTATAGTCACAGTTGGGAACACGATAATAATTTCTCAGAGAGGCATAATGAAATATCTTGGGGTAAATGTCATAGTGTCTGAAATTTGCTTTAAAATAAGAAGAGACATAAAATAATTTAGAAAAACACCATCCCTCATCCGCGGTTGGTGCGTTGGGAGCTGTCTTGCAGCTGTTACAGGGTCTTGCACCATCGGCGCTGATAGCCACTGGGAAGACAGGAGGGCTATGCCAAGGATCTGTTTACCTGACATCTTGAAGAGGAGGCACCAGCATCCTTCAGCAATCCAAATGAAGCAGGGAAGCCTTTCTTTCTCAAAAAAAACCCCACACTTGCTGTTTCCAGGTATGCCTTGCCAGGACCTACCAACAATTTCCTAAATGAGTTCCTGAGCATGGCATGCTTACCGTAGACGCTGGGTGTGAATGGGTATGTGTCAGGGATGCTGGAACTAGGATCTATCTGGAAGACTATCTAGAATTTGTCGTAAAAATTAGAAAGCATGTATTCTTGGGCCTAGAAGCGCACGCTCGTGCGTGTGTGTGTGTGTGTGTGTGTGTGTGTGTGTATGTGTGTATGTGCGGGCACACACACAGACATATTCATATATATTCATTGTAACATCCTGCTATAAGTAAATGTCTAGAGCTACCTAAATATCAATAGTAGGGAATTATGTAAATAATAGGACTCTGTAAACAATAGTGTATAAACAAACAGGGTTACCTAAACAGTAGTGTAAAAAGTGGAGTACTTTTTAGCCATCAGAATAGTTAGAAAGCAACTTCATTGTTCATATAGTATTTTAACATGTTATAGCAAATATACATTCATCTAAACACAACTGTTTCCATACACACACATACACACACACACACACACACACACACACAAACACATTTTTCAAGACAGGGTTTCTCTGTATAGCCCTGGCTGTCCTGGAACTCACTCTGTAGACCAGGCTGGCCTCGAACTCAAGAAATTTGCCTGCCTCTGCCTCCCAAGTGCTGGGATTGAAGGCGTGCGCCACCACTGCCCAGCTACACACAAGTTCAGTAAAAATAGGAGAGGGGAAAAATACATTCCCTCTTGTTTGCTTGCTTGCCTGTGTGTGTGTGTGTGTGTGTGTGTGTGTGTGTGTGTGTGTGTATATGCTCTGACTAGAAAGCTACCAGTGACACTTCTTCCATTAGTTGCACTAGGAGCCTGGAACGGGAAGTTGGGAATGGGTAGATTTCACTCCTCTGTACTTCTTGGTAATTTAGGGTTTTAAACAGTGCCCGTGTATTATCTTTAAAAATATAGACATAAGGTTGAGCACAGTGGCACACAACATTAATTCCAGTACCAGGGATGCAGAGGCAGGCAGATCTGCTGGACATTTGAGGCTAGCCTAGTCTACGGGCCAACCAGGGCTACATAGTGAGATCCGCTTATGTAGAACTTAAATTTAAGAATCTTTGAAGGTGGGTTGGTCAAACAGATAATGCAAACAATGACCTCTGCGTGCTGGAGAGGAGAACAATGGGAAGGTTGAACTTTTATTCCAAAGATCCCAAATGCACTACAGCCAGCGTTAGGGACTTTGGCTTCTGCAGTCCCCAGTAGCATCTCTCAATGGCCGGCACAGGTTCTGCTCACACCCCCCAGGCCCCCAGACCAGGGGCACAGGGGACCTCTTGGACTTTCAGTCACAGACCGCATGAGGATATCCATACAGAGGAAAAAAAAAAAAAAAGCTGCTAAAAGCAAGAGGCTAAGGCAAAGGAGACATTGCTCCTCAGGCCAGTTTAGCTGGGCGGCTTTGGGAAAAGAACAGGCTCAGAGGAGGAGCGCAGGAAAGAACCGTGAGTCACAGCTACCCAAAACGGGTGGAATTTTGCATAAGTGAAACCTCGTCCAATTCCCACGACACACTGCTCAGACATGGTGCAGGTTTTTAATTGTTGCTCTCAGCATACGACCTCAATACAGATAGAATCCAAAGTCACTCTGTGCCTCCTCTGTGTATGAATTCCTACATACGCCTCGTCATCCAGCCGCACCTCCTCTGAGCAGCTCTCCCTGATTGTCTGCCTCTCCCCTGTCACCACTGTCCTTTCTCCATCCCTCTGGTGTTCTTCTCAGTACTATAATTACTCTCTAAATGGCTTTACCATTGGATGATTAATTTACTTGTTTTCTGCCTCTGATTCCTTCCCCACATACACCACACACACACACACACACACACACTCAGCAGGAAGGTAAGACATCTCTTTGGCTCACTTTTGTAAGTGTTATGAGATAGCTGAGACACTATGTGACCCTGGTTGGCCTAGAACTCACTACATTCACGAAGCTGACCTTCAACTCACAGAGATCCTCCTGCCTCTGCCTCCCAAGTGCTAGGATTAGCACACCCAGCTCTTTTGACTCACCTTTGTACCCAAGTAACCAGAATAGTGACTGGTACAGAGGAGGCTTCAGAAAACATAATTATTAAGTCAAATGCTACTCTGCTAGCATTCAAGAGTTTGTAAAGCTCTTCACATTCTTCTAGCCAAGGCCTTTGTAGAAAAGAAATTTTCCCTGATGGAGAATTTCGGTTCATGTCAACATCTTGTTTCTGTTGTCATCTTCCTGAAGCCTCGTGGTAGGCTATTAACTAGCCCTGAGATTTCTGCTGCATACGAAAACCTCCCAGCCGTGCAGCTAAAATTAAGCGAGTGGAGATTTCCACAGCAGAGTCACAGGACAGCTCTGTGCTCCACAGTGAGGAAGATGAAGAAGAAAACGAAACTAAGTGAAACACTTAACTTCTTTGCTCCTTCCCAATCGCCTGAGAGAGGAGCTGTGCTCACAACGCTAAGGTGTTTTTTAAGGCATTTCCTTTCCCATTTCTCCTTCTCTCGGAAGCGGGTCGGCAGAAGGGTCAATGAGCCTACTGTCCTGTTTATTCTTTCCAACAAAATGGCTTTTGAGGAACACTGGGAAGGAGACTTAATCCTCCCCCTAGACACACAAAACAGTTACCGGACACTGTGTAGTGGGCCTTTGGAGTCAGGAATACTAAAGAGCAAACAGGAAGAGGAAGGGGAAAGCTCTCCCGTCCTCAGTCTACCCTTCATGACAGTCAGTGAGAGAAGACGGGGCTCGATTCTGAGTTCTAGACCTGCATGTTACTTGGAGCTAACTGTGCCGAGTCAGGGAGTCCCCAGACTCACAAGTTGGGGTGTAATGGAGTGAATCTGAAATAAGTTTCACATGACATTCTACACAGCCAACCGCGGAGCCCTTTTCTAAGCCTGGCACTTCCTGTGGTTTCTATTTGGCCCATTACATTTGTTCAGCGGTCCCCACCAGCTCTGGGCCTGTCTTGGGTCCCCCCCCACACACACTTTTTTTTTTACATTTTGTGGAAGTACAGTAAAATATTTCATTTGAAAACTCTCTCTTCCATTCACTTGAGCACCTTCATAGCCAGAGGTCGAGAGAGATTCTTCAGGAACTCGTGGTTTTTGAGTTCTGGAAGCATGTTCTGGAACTGACTTGCTTTGCTCCATGGAGTCGAGTCTTAACGATACAGTCTGCCAGTGCTGATGGAGCCCTGCGAGCGATCCCCTTCTGCTGCATGCATGACATAGCTTCCTGGGCCAGCACCCTACCTCAGCAGCAAGGAAATCGGGGAAACCCTGGTTCTCCTATCGGGGGGCCATTCAAACTCCGCTAGCTCAGAATTCAGAATGTTTACTGTTCTTCCAAAGTAGCCTACCTGGGAAAACCTAGGCTCTAATGGCCATGCAGAGGTCCCCACGAGCTACTTGCAGCCCCAATAAGAGGGGATGAGCCTTCAGCTGCTCAAAACTGTCCCCAAGTAGGAACAAAGTAAAAACCACACAAACCATGCGTGGCCCCTTCTCAGGAAACCTCAGGCACTGGTATCTCGGGATCAGCCCAGTTACCCTCACACCGGGCAGAAAAGTTCACAGCTTGTCCCAGGCACTCTGTCAAGTGCCAGAGATTACATTTAAACTGTAAATGCAGTTTTGCTAGAGGAGAAAAGCCCAGGCTCTGGGGACAGATTGTTTCGGTTCAAATCACCTTGAACCAGCTGCCTAATGCCCTAAAGCCCGGGGATTTCTCATTGATAAAGTGGGGATGGTCATAGTATTGACTCAAACGGATTAAATGAATTAACCCATGCTGATGCTGGTTCCGATGGCAGGTGCATAGTAAGAGCTCAGAAATGCCAGCTTTTATTAGTCCTCACCCGCTCCCTCCTTATCTTTTATGCTTGTAAGGAAGGTTAACGGGCATGCATAAAGTTACAAATTTCACATTTCATGCATATTCCTTTATTGCTTAATTTTTTACCACCTGGAAACGCTCAAAAATCTCCCACTTTGCCCTTGAGATAAGGAGAGAATATTCTTACAGGCAACAGAGTCAGTGCAAAGGAGTCCAAAGCAGACGCCAGACTCCACCACAGTTGGAGAAGCGATACGGCGTGTGTTCCTAGGATGGTACACCCCATGTGACACGTGCCATGTGGATTTTCAAACACTGAGTTCAGAGTCGGCACACTCTCAGCTGATTTCAGTAGAGATACTGACAACTTTAAAAAAATGATCACATAGAACCATATTCAGAAAGGCAAAATGGAGACACGATGGGGGGAGGTGGGTTATGACTTGCTACAGGACCACAAAACACCTGCTGAGAAACTGGTAGGGCAGGACCTTTGAGTTCCTCATTTCCTCCCCTTCCCTACAATTTTACAAAGGCAGAAGGGGTAATAAGGGTGTTAGCAATCACAAAATCTCTAGGTTTCTCATGGCTCATCATGGAAGTCTTACCTTTGGAGACGGTATTATCTTCTTTGGAGTGTGTGTGTGTGTGTGTGTGTGTGTGTGTGTGTGTGTGTTTAAAGACTTTTTATAAAGTGATCCAGTATCTCAGCTCAAGTTCAAAATTGTGTTCCCATATAACACCACGACGGAGCTATTTAAAAATAGTGTTTACAAAGGGTTTGCAGCAGCATTTGAATATAAGCCTCTTCTCTCATTAGCTGAAGGAAAGAAGGACTCAAAACTGGATACAGTCTGACCTCAACTATGTAAAAAAAGAAGCTAAAATGCTGACAGCGGTTGCCTCCACATGACGCAATTAAAGATCATTTTTATTTTGCCTTCCTCTTATCCCCCACTACCCTGCAAAACTATACGTGAGCTTACAGTTCTTTCACAAGCAGGGGAAAAAAATATTATTTAAATAGCCTGAGGTTTGAAATGGTACCAAAATTATATTAAAACTCCATGAGGTTTGCAGAGACGGAAGAAGTCAGGTTTTTACTGGCGGTGGCAAAAACAGCAACGGGCTGCCTGCCTCAGATCCAGCCAGGCATATACTATGGTGCCTGGCACATGTCAAAATGCCTTCGCCTCTTGATCACTGCGAAACTGATGAGTCAGGCTGTGGGTGATGCAAGCCCTTTCTTCTCCTCCTCCTGCTGCCCCCAGCAGGTTGGGGTTTATTTAATACCTCCAGGGAGAGGCTCAGGAGGCAAGCTTGTGTCTCTCAGTGTTCATCTTCTGTAATGGTTCTGGAGAGAAGTGTGGCAAGAGGAAAGGGGGGCTCTTTGGAATAAAAATGATCTGGGGATCATCTGGGCAGGATTCTGGGGGGTGTCTCCAAGTCATTTCAAAAGCTATATCCAAGAATTTGCACACTGACACAAGAGACAATATGAAGGGAATTACCTACTGTCCCTAGAGGGTGGGGTGGGAGGGAGACAGCCTCACCCCTCACAGCCTCCTGCTGTGAGAGGGAACTATTGGAAACCAAGTATGGGGGAGTGGTTAATCTTTAAGAAGTAAACACTGGGTCAGGTCAGGGGTTCCCTCAATCATAAGGTCTTCTGGCTGGCTGGCTTCCTCCCAACACACCACCCCCTGGTTAAGAGCCCCCAAAGGAGAAGCCTCCATGGAAGCTGACACAGGCTGCAAGGCCCCCACAGCAGAGAGTTATGAATCCAGCCTCTAACACTGTTCCAGGTTCAAATCCCTGCACTGCCCATTTGTAACTTTGTCCAATCACTCAACAATGCTAGGCCTCCATTCTTCCATCTGTAAAATGGGCTGGTAAGAGAGCTGGATTACTTAACATGCAGGAAACATTGTAGAAACGTAAAGTCACAAAACTGAAACAAAACTCCTGTCTACTTTTGTTAACTGAACCCTGAAAATGAGGCTACAGATGGGGGGGTCTCAAAGTGGTACCCCATACAGAACATGAGGACAGCAAGACTTAATTGCAACTGCCTCTCCATTAACAGCGTGAAGCTGCAGCTTGGGCCCACCCCCTGGCTTCCAGCAAGACTGAAACTCGGACTGCTGCACACACGAATGGCTGAGCTGAACCCACAGGACAAGGGAAGCCAAGCCATCCCATGGGGGACTATTTATAGGCAAGTGTTCCTTCACCTCCAATTCTTCGTGTGACAGTCTGGTAGGCTCAGCTTGGGGAAACAGTGTTCTTGTCAAAACACTTGTCAAAAACATCCCAAATCTGAAGAGATAATTGGTAAGAGACCCAGGAGAGATGGATAGAAACTTCCTTTGCAGGGTTAATGTGCCTGCTTGGCCTGACCAGGCTAGTGTGTCCACAGACATCCCCGAGTGTCAAGTGTGCAAAGATTGGTGGGTATCTATCTACCTCTCCTTTCCCCAGGAAATGAAACTAGCTCAAGGAGAAAGATGATCAATGTATATTTAAAAAGAATGTGTATACAAACAAATTCCCTCCCATATGTTACTGGGTCTCCTCCAAGGGAAACAGACTCAATCAAATGCTTACCCAACACTCGGCATTGTGTCAGGCGGAGGGAATTCATGGCGCCCTTTACAGGAAGCTTAGACTCAAGGTAGGACAAACATGAACCACAGACGGTAGGTGTCAGGGCAAGACATTACTACCAAGTCAAGGGAGGGCGCTGGCGGTGAGTAGCTCAGGGGACAGGGAGAACAAGATGCCTCTGGGGGCTTGGACACCATCAGAGAGGAGGCAGGGCTGGAACCATTACAGAGGACTCAGTAAAGCACAGAAAGAAGGGAGAAACCATTTCCGGCTAGGGGTGGGTATGATCGAAGTGTGGACACAGGACCACATAGCAGCTCACATGCAGTATTGGCTGGAGGGAGTCTGTGGGTGCAAAGCCATCAGATGAGGAAAGGGTTGGGTTTTTTTTTTGTTGGTGGTGTTTTGTTTTGTTTTTTTTTTTCCTGCCTTGCCTAGTATAATCTCATTTTACGTTTAGAGAAATGGAGGCTAAGAGAGGCTAAGCGATCGGCCTTAAAGGCACAGTGAGCTGAAGAGGGGCAAACAGCTACAGGGAGTATGTGGGGGGGGCAAACAGGGTGGCCAGTATTCAGTTAAGAATCCAAGCTGAGGGTCAACTGAATGGCTGCCCGAGAGAGGAGCCAAGCTGTGTCACCAGTCTAGGGTGACAGACACTGCGGTTCCCAGCCACGGCTGTTACTGGAGGCCACGGGAGACACGCAATTCGTGCTTGCTAAGGACGCTGACAGGAGAACCCCTGGGTAATTTCAGATGAACCCCTGGTGGTTCCTGATTTGACTTTCTCCTCCTCCCCCCACTGCCCCTCCCCCTCTGGGTGAATTAAAAAAAAAAAAAAAAATCTCAGCTTGACCAGGGTTCATCTATACCATGGGGGAAAACAGTCCTATGAGATGAAAGGCCAGGGGAGTCTGGAAGAATTTCAGATCTCTAACCTCTCCCTGGCGTGTACAGGTACAGGGGGCAGAAAACAAACCCCCTCTGTGGGTGGTGCTGGAAGGAGGGCACACATGTTTGTTCTTCTTCTTCTTCTTCTTTTCAAGCCTCTAATCTCGTGTCTCTTTGAAGTTGTGAGAAATAAGGTGCTTTGTGAGAACTGAAAGGTTAAACATCTCAGGAAGGTGAGTCAGGGATGGGGTAGGGGCTAGACCGGCATTCATCTCACCCAGCAGCCATGAGTAAGGGAGGGGGCGTGGTGTGCCAACTTTCAGGGTGACAGTGTGGCAGCAGTGGCAGGAGCGGAGGGTCTACCTACAGGTTGCTACAATGTTGCTTTTTCGGGACAAGCAGAACAATGTTAGGTAGAGCCTGGTATAGGACCCGGCAGAGCGTGAGGGGAAGTTTACAATAGGCGGGTACTAAGAGGAGCTTATGAAAACTGGACCTCTGAAGGAAGAAGCGCAGAGAAACCGACCTTAAGTAACTGGCCGTCTCCGGTCCCCAAGAACAGAACAGTCCTGTTCATCACCACGGTGCCATAAACAGATGTCAGGTCAGAGTGGATCAGTGTAGACGATGCAATTGGCTGGACCCGTTCAGGCCGATCCCCTTCTTTCTACACAGAAAGGAACAAATAAGGGGGGAAAATGATCATTTTCTAACATCAGTATTTCTCTTCATATTGAAGTATGCATTTCTGAGCCNCCCCCCCCCCCCATACATTCTCTTCAACGGGATCCTTGGAGACAGCCTTCACTGGCTTCATCTGTCAACTCGCCTGGCTTGCCCAAGCCATGGAGAGCGTCGGGCTTAACTGTATATTCACATGTTCTGATTGCTAGCACCGAGCTAGCCATCCATGTCACGTGCCTGGCACAACCCCATTTGTGCTACGACAATGACGACGACGATGACAATGACGATGACCATGACGCAGAGTCCTGCGTTATCGCCGGAAGAGAAGCCGTTTCTGAACTGGGGCTGGGAGGTACTGTCCTGTTTGCAGGACTCTGCTGTAGTTCATTTTAATTAGATATTGGCTTCTGTGACCATAAACGTCAACATGTCCCAAGAGCAACCTCAGACTATCCTATTAGGTAGCAGGATCCTATCAGTAGGGCAGCAGAGAGGCAGAGAGGCCAGATTCTAAATAGACAAAGTGCACAGCGAAGTCCAAAGATGAGTACAAAGGGCAGAAGGCAGATGGGACTGTGGGTGGCGGTAAGATGTAGTGACCCAGCTAATGAGGAACAAGGTAGAACTGAACCCTGAGCCGAGGCCGTTAAAGCGGAAGTGAAAAGCACAAACCCTCAGCCCAAATGCGTTGAAATTGTATGAGGTTTTGAGCACATGGAATCACATGCTTGCCCCTGCTCAATAAATAAAGCCCTTCTTTAAACCCCAGGGCCCAGACAGTACCAACCAAGATGTCTTTTCCTTTTTTGTTTAAAAGGAATGAAGGGCCCCATGCTGCTTCCTGCCTCCAAGACAGGAAGCTAAGTTTGTTACACAAATCTCTGGAAGATAGGAGCTAAGAGACAGCCGTTGCCCACTGCAGCTACTGAACACAGTGTGATAGCTTACTTTATCTGCCACAGCCCGATTCCCAACCGTACTACGGTTTTCAAAGGCGCATTTAAATTGCGGCCAAATATGAGAGGCAGCAAACTTCAGTGAACATCACAGATACTCCTGAGATGGGACAATTTGGGGAGCAGGGAGATGGGCACAGGAGTCCAAAACTTATTAACTTCATTATATTATTGCCAACAGTGTTTATGTCTTTCAATTTATGTCTTATTAAATATTCATTATTTTTAAAGCCACCAAGTTTCATTAACATCTAAACTAAATAGATTCATGGTCTAAATTGATTTCTGAAGGCTTTAAAAGTGCCATCCATATCTCTTTGTTGATGTTGTCCTGTGAGGAAATGATAAGGGAGGAGAGTAGCTTCCTCCAATACCCCAACTCGTTTCAAGGAAGGAATGGCACAGCCTAAGAGAGTGTCTCATTTGCACAAAATGCTATATAGTGAACTCCCTTTGTAGAAGACTTCTGGAATGCCCATTAGACATTCATGTGTTCCTGTGAAAAGACATTACGTCTCTTGCCATTGGGGAGGTTATCCTGTTAAAATTGAAGTTGAGGAAAAAAGATCTCTGTAGGTCTGTGGACTGGAACAATAGACTTCTGTTTAGATAAGGAAGCCTCGTGATGAGGAGCAGAAAAAAAAGTTGGATGACCTTTAAACCAAAAAAAAAAAAAAAAAAAATCACCCCACAGATACATCACACATCCTGACTTAAAATAAAACCAGAATTATCCAAATGTAAGATCCTTTATCGTGTTTATTATTTATTGTTTATTTGAGTGTCACAGAGAAGCGAAGTCAAAGATTTGGGCATCATTTCTGAGCTTCGGGAATGTTCTCACACTACCATATTTTTTAAATAAAGGACTCCACCTCTTATCAACTCACAACACAAAAAGGAATAAGGGCAGTGGATTGTGGATTATCCACAAGCACTAAGTGGGACTGGAGTCTTAGGTCTGGTCTGCGGTAGGAACCAAATAGCTGTTTCTGTTCCATTTATCCATGAACAGTGATGGTCTTGGCTGAGGCTGGGGGAGACAGCCTGCTTGCCAAAGACTGGCCCCAAGTCTCAGAGGCTGGCCAGAAGCGGAACAGGAACAGGAGGAAAACTATTCCCATTCTCCTTTGACTTCTAACTTCTTCCCAGAAGATGTAGTTTTCAAATAAGCCTGAGACTAAGAGCACGGCTATGAAATGCAGTCATTCATTATTGTCATTCTTGAGAGACTGGTGGGATGGGACAAACCACCGGGGACTACTCTGCCTTTGAACTCAATCCTCGCTCACCGGATAACCCTGTTGACTTACTTAACCTGAGTTAGAGTTGGCTTTCTCTACTGTCTGGTAAGGCCAATGTGCCTGACTGGTGGGCTATTTATGAAGATGACATTCTAAGTCACTGGTTCTCAACCTGCTAGTTGGGAACCCTTTGGGGGGGGGGGCGTCAAACAACCCTTTTACATGGGTCACCAAAGACCTTTGAAAAGCACAGATACTTACATTATGATTCATAAGATTAGCAAAATTACAGTTATGGAGTAGCAGTGAAAATAATTTTATGGTGGGGGGGGCGTGTCGCCACAACATAAGGAGCTGTATTAAAGGGCTGCAGCATTAGGGAGGTTGTTCTAAGTGATCATATGAGTAGTACAACCTAGCACATGGATATTCTCAGTGTGCTATACGGTATGTATTTACCACCTTTCCAGACAAAGGACAGTGAACCCAATACCTGTGTTGAGCCTGGGCCCTGTTATTGTCTAGCTAAGGGACTTTAAATGTATTGTCTCAGCTCTATAACAAGTGGTTCTCAACTAGGGGTGGGTGGAGTGGGGGGTGGATCACATATCAGGTATTTTACGATTCCTAACAGTAGCAGAATTACAGTTATGAAGTAGCAACCACTTTTGTGGTTGGCAGTCACCAGTACTTGAGGCACTGCAGTCAGGGGTCTTGGCATTAGGAAGGTTGAGAACCACTGCTCTCTGTCGTGGAAGGGTTGGCAATAACATTTCTTCTTCACGGTTCTTATAAGGACTAACTGAGTTAGTTTGGTAAAACGCCTGACACACAGTAACACACAACTAAGCAGTACTTGTGGTCACTACCTTATTTGAAAAGGCAAACAGTTGCTACCACACCCAAGGCAGCTAGCTGTTCTTCTAAAATTGCCTTCAGATCACAATCACCCGAGCTAGACAGAAGCCATAATTGGTCCAACCAAATGGCGATTCCGGACATCATTACCAGACACTTGTCTCACAGAGAACTATGGCTGCCCATTCCCAGGGCTAGCCAGTGAGACCCAAGGAGATCCGTGGAAGGGTTCCTGGCTATTTAGTCTCCTCACTGATCAAACTCTGCGGGCGAGCTGCTGGCTCTTTCTCATGCCCTCCCTTGAGACACAGTTACACGAGGCATAAGATACACATCGCACATAGAAAAAGGAAGACATTTTGCTTCCACTAAATCCAAGATGGAGGACGAAAACCATCACACGGAGGTCAGCGCAGGAGAAACACAATGGGCCCTGGGTCCTTGGGGACAGAGTTTTCACTAAGTTAAGCACAGTAGCTGCCACGGGTTAAACATGGGATTTCCTGAAAAAATCACTGTTTAAGGAATAACCACCGTAACTTGTTGGATCTAGCAGTGGGCCGGCCAAGAGGCCCTTCGCAGTAGTCAGAACTCTGTGGCTAATTATGAGCCTGGGAGAAAAGAGGAGGGCAGAGGGTTAGACACCCCCCAGCAAGCTCCCAGGACCGGTCTGGATGAATGGAAATGGATTCTTTTGTGCTAAAAACACACAGAAATGGACAGGTCCCTGTGAATGGAGAAAGGAACCCTCAGAATGCCTTTCTTACTCTCATTTTAGCAAAAGGAAAAAAAAAAAACAAAAACAAAACAGAAGAAAGAGGGCCCCAGAGAAACCTCCCCACAAACAGGAACTTAATACCTAGGGAGTCAAGCAGAAAAGAGGGGAAATCGTGCAGGCAGCCCCCGGTGTCCAGAAATTATTCTCACTCCTTCCTGCCTCTGGCCTATCGTCTATTTTGCCCCTCTCTTCCCTTAGGGTGTAATTGCTAATGTTGCTCTCAGCCCATTCTGCCTAGTTTATTATGTGTAATTTCTCTCCGAGTCCCTGCCTCTGCTTGTTCGTCTGTGTGTAACAAGGTTAATGCCTCGTAATGATGCTTTTGCCACTTCTGTCTTTCATGACAAAATCCAATCTCGATTCAGCTCTAAGCCCCATCTCCCTCTGGGCTTTCCTGGTTCCCTCAGAGCTGTCCCTCAACTTCTCCTTCCTGCCATGTCTCACCATAACCACACGCCTATGGTTTAGCTCTCCCTGAGGGGGGTAACTTCTCTCAGTCAAAGGAAAAAAAACACCCCTTTCTCTCAAATGATGTTTAGACTGAGAGGTTTGGACCCAACGTGGCAACCCGGGACCAGGCCACTGCGGGTGGGGAATGGGGAACGGGGAACGGGCCAATAGACATGTTATGTGACCAAAGATGACATATGAGGTGCCCAATGAAGTTCCTGTGGTAAGGCACACAGGAAATAACCACAAAGCTGGGCCCCCCAGGATTGGGGACCAAGAGAGAGAAAGAGAGAGTTGAGCGTTTTACTTAAACCCAGTGTTAAGGCGACTCCTAAG
Source organism: Mus pahari (assembly GCF_900095145.1). Classification (NCBI taxonomy): domain Eukaryota; kingdom Metazoa; phylum Chordata; class Mammalia; order Rodentia; family Muridae; genus Mus; species Mus pahari. Next base: position 80,102,830 of record NC_034598.1, on the reverse strand, counting down.
GCTGGTTTTCCCTTATGAAACAAAGGCGAATGAATGGCAGCTGGTGCTTATTAATTTCTCAGGTTTATAAAATGCTCTCTTGGGTAGTTCATCTTGTATTCTGTTCCCATGGGTTACTCTGGTTTTCAAACAGTGTCTCCATCCTTTGCTATTTGTGATTCGCCAGGGACCCGGTTAGTAAGACTCTCTGAATTCCTAGTTCTAGTCCCTGACAGTCTGCTTGATTTGGGCCAGTGGGTTTCTTCGGGTCACCACACTGTACAATGGACACATCCCTACCTCGGGCCCCACCTAGCCCCAGCACTGCCATGAGACTCAAGAGTGACATCGTGTGCATGACAATAATTAGGAAGTCATCTTCATCAAGCTAAAGAACTGGAAACAAAATAAAACAAAACAAACCTTTTACTCAAGTTGGAGTGGGACTTCGTTAGCTGCTCAGGTTGTCGTGTTCTTCCACTTCTTCTGGAACAGACAGCACCAACTGGGTTCCAGCTAAGTTTATGGCATGCGTGGGGCCGTCCAAGGGGACATTTGCGAAAGGATTCAGAGTCATGGGAGGAACCCAAGGTGCGCGTGTGCGGGAGGCTGATACAGAGCTCTGTGACAGTGTCTCAGGGAATAGCTCATCTGCAGAAGACACTTGAAAGATGCACGGACTTCACATGATCTTCTATTCCTGACCTGAGTCCTCCACCTCCTCGTCCTCCCTGCCGCTAAAGCTCCCTCTCCAAGACCGTTCTACTTCCTCCTTCGGGTTTTATGTTCCTGTTCATACCATCCCTTTTCTTCCCTCTAGGTAATTTCAGCTAAATGTTTTTGAAAAGACAACTTAAATCATCCCCCAAAAGCTACGAATGGTAGGTAGCAAGGAAATGGGATTGTCCAGCCCCTTAAACCGAAGGAGGCAGTCCACCAACATCTGTACACGAGAAAGCTAAGAGTGTTCTGAGTGGGGACCATTTCCATCTTGAGGTATGTCTCTCGGGCCATCTTGGTCTCCTCGCCACAAGATGCCAGAAGTGCCCCCCTACATGCTGACAGGTGCCAAGTACCTTCCCAATCTCTCCAAACACACTAATGTTATTGATGTCCTGGAAGCCACCCCGATCCACGCACGGCTTCAGAGTTGCTGAAAAATGCTGTCTAAGCTTTCTCTCTTGGTATTCTGTTCCTCAACACTAACTCATCACAGTCAACAGGACCACCAACCAGTCAGTCCCAGAGATTCTGCTCCCTTCACTGGCTCTGTTATCCAAGCCAGATTCCCCAGCATTCTCCAGTCCACCCTCCTCTTCTTCTCTATGGAATCTACCCAGGCTGAGCTCCCTGATCAACTGTTCTCTCGCTTAAAACCACAACTTTTCCTCCATCCCGCAGTCAAGGTGGTCGTTAAGACAAGTTAGACCTTCCTCAACAGTCTTCAGTGTTGCCCATTACACCCAGAATTACACCCAGATAACCCCGAGACCCCACCTCTGCTGGTCCCCTGATGACGGCAGACACATCCCTTAGCTCTCTCCCTTTAAGCTGCTTTTGCTCCTGCAGCAGCTTTCTTTCAGAAATACACTACCATCTTTCCACTTCAGGTCTCTCCACACACTATTTCTTTGCTTCTTCTCCTCCAGTCCCCTGTGGACTGACTCTTTTGGATATTTCAGATTTTAAGTTAACTCTTCACCGACATAGGAACTTATCTCTCCCCATTCCCAGTTGTCACTCTGAATCATAGCATTCAGCTCATTTCCTTCAGAATATCTCTAATTGTTTTTAAAGTTGTACTGATTGTCTATCTCCCATCAGACTCTGCACTCTACCAGTTCGTCTTATTCTCCAGTTTGAGAGCAGCCTCCACCTCAGCATCAGCTTGTAGTAAGTTGTCGATAAGTGTTTATTGAATGAATAAATAAACACATGGATCAATGTTTGGATACTTTCAATCAATATCTCATCAGGCAACTAAGGAACATTGCTAAGTAGGCTTAATCATTACGGAGTTCTTCAACCAAGTCAAGATTTGTCCCTTGTACACAGTGGGTCTTGGCTTTGCGTTGGGGAGCAATAGTAAGTTACTATTCCCTACGTTCTCATAGCAGGTAGCTTGCCCTTCACTAAGCCTAATATCTCATATCCACAGTTTATCAGTAACTCATAAGAGACAGTTTCTATCCATAGACAGCCAACTGACTGAGTGTAGCGCTATTTAAAATGTGTCTCTAAATCTGTCTGTGGTCACGCACACCTTTATTTCCCAGTCTCCAAGAGACTAAAGCAGAAAGATTGTGGATTTGAGGCAACCCTGGGCTCCATTTCAAGTTTTAAGCTTAGACTAGGCTGTACAGAGACTCATGGCCTCCTAACAGCAACATACAAGCCGCAACTGTAACAAAATAAAATAGTGTGGATCTAGGAACAGAACCAAGTATTTGATAAATGTTCTGAACAAAATAAAGACGCCGTCTCTTCTCCTAATTAGAATAACCTAATTCAGGGCTAGGAAAATGGCTTAGTGGGTAAAAGCACTTGCTGATAGGCCTGAGGACCTGAGTTCAATCCCCAGGACCCACATGTGGAAGAAGAGAACTGAATTCTAAACATTATCCTCTGGCTCCCACATTTGCACCATGCAATGCTCACAAATACATACAACAACTTCTGGCTCCCACATGTGCACCATGTAATGCTCACAAATACATACAACAACTTCTGGCTCCCACATGTGCACCATGCAATGCTCACAAATACATACAACTACTTCTGGCTCCCACATGTGCACCATGCAATGCTCACAAATACACACAACAAATAAATAAAATGGGATATAAAAATAAAGAATTGAGTACTAGAGAGAATTCAAGGGGCAGTTTTTAAGTTTGTGAGTATAGCTAACATTCTTTCAACTCTGAAAGTTACTGGTAAAGCTGGGAGGTGTAGAAATAGAGATTTCACCTCTAAAGTTATAACGAGAGATTGAACTATCAGATTCACAGTCAAGCTCTATTTCTTATGAGTCGAGAGAATTTAGATAGTCATTTCTCCTCCCTGAATTTTCTTCATCCGTTCTTCTACCCACCATCCATATACTCATTCACCTACCTGTCTATCTGCTCACCTATCTATCTATTCATCCAACCATCCATCCACCTACCCACCCACCCACCCATCCTTTCACCCACCCACCCAATCATCCATCTATCCATCCATCCATTCATCCATCCTTCCATCCATCCACACATCTACCCACTTATCCATCCATCCATATTTCCATTCATCCACCCATCCATCCATCTACCCACTTTTCCACCTACCCAGCCATCCATCTATCCACTCACTTACCCATCCATCCATCCACCCACCCACCCACACATCTACCCGCTTATTCATCCATCCATCCATCCACACATCTACTTGCTTATCCATCCATCCATCCACCCACCCACCCACCCACAGATCTACCCGCTTATCCATCCATCCACAAATCTACCCGCTTATCCATCCATCCATCCATCCACACATCTACCTGCTTGTCCATCCATCCATCCACACATCTACCTGATTATCTATCCATCCATCCATTCACCCACCCACCCATCCATCCATCCACAGATCTACCTGCTTATCCATCCACAGATCTACCTGCTTATCCATCCATCCATCCATCCACACATCTACCTGCTTATCCATCCATCCATCCATCCATCCATCCATTCACCCAGCCACCCACCCATCCATCCACAGATCTACCCGCTTATCCAGCCAGCCAGCCAGCCAGCCATCCACAGATCTACCTGCTCGTCCATCCATCCATCCATACATCTACCCACTTATCCATCCATCCATCCTTATTCCCATTCATCGATTCACTTGTTGGCTAAATGTCTGCTCTATAAATACATATAGGAGTAAGCTCACAGGCAAGTAAATCAAGTGGGCTTTGAAACAAAATGAGACACTTTACATTTCACGTTATGGTTTCTCAGATATAAATGAATGGTTCAGAGTGGAAGTTCCACTCATATCCTTAGTTCAGGCACAGGATTCAAGGAATCCATGGAGCAGGAGAGGAGGCAGGCACACCTTGACTTTAGCAAGCTCGAACTAAAACAGCACTTCCCCTAATTTTGGATTCCGTCCACAGCAGTATTAAATGAAGCCATGCCTTTGTCACCAAAAGAAATCAGATACTTTCCTATCATTTCACAGTTGCTGCAGATATCTCAAAGGATCATTTAAGCTCATCTCTACTTTGAGATTATGGTGGTTGCTGCTGCTAGACCTAGCTGTTGAACGTGTTAAGATATATTACTACACAATAACATCTTTGTATAGCAATATAATTGGTTTACTTGACAGCCCAAATTATTTGAGGCATTAAAAATAGGCTTAGGAGCTATTGGTTTCATCAGAGGCCCACAGCGCAAGACTCCCATATGGTTAGGAAAAGAAATGTTGCGGAGTATGGGAGCCTGACACAAGATGACACCCGTGGTTACCAGCTGCTTCAGGCTTCCCCCATCCTGCTGCCTCAGAGAAGCACGGGTCAGTACTTGGAATCCAGTTCTTAAAAGGGGTCACAGTGGAAGAGAGGAGCCTTCAGGGGAGGCCACTGAGCAATGATGGAGTACAGCTGGTGTGTTAGATAACACACTCCTTCAGCCAGGCTGGGGGTAGGGAGGCCCTGACAAGAAATTCTGCCTTACTGAGCAGGAAGTCCCCAGAAACACCCTTCCTTTCAGACTGCCTGGCTTTTATTATTCCTATAAACACAGCCCCATCTTGGAACCCTTTATCTCAGTCCCCTCTTATCATTGTCTTTTCCACTAGATGAGGAGAGCCTTCTTTGCAGGTTGTAGAATCATTTATTAAGGGTTCACTCACCGTGCATTAGATGGTGTCTTAGTCAAGGTTTCTATTCCTGGACAAACATCATGACCAAGATGCAAGTTGGAGAGGAAAGAGTTTATTCAGCTTACACTTCCACAGTGCTGTTATCACCAAGGAAGTCAGGACTGGAACCTAAGCAGGTCAGGAAGCAGGAGCTGATGCAGAAGCTATGGAGGGATGTTCCTTACTGGCTTGCTTCACCTGGCTTGCTCAGCTTGCTCTCTTATAGAACCCAAGACTACCAGCCCAGAGATGGTCCCACCCACAAGGGGCCCTCCCCCCTTGATCACTAAATGAGAAAATGCCCCACAGCTGGATCTCACGGAGGCACTTCCCCAACTGAAGCTCCTTTCTCTGTGATAACTCCCACCTGTGTCAAGTTGACACACAAAACCAGCCAGTACTGATGGCATCAGGGGAAAGAATGGGATGAACTAGCCAGGCTACTCCCCTTGCCATGATTTGAATGTGTCCTCTAAGAGTCCATGCGTCAGTAGCAGAACCCCAATATCCAATATGGATGTCATTTGTATTTGAAGTTGGGATCCTTTGGAGATTGTTAAGATTAGACGGCATTGGGGCTGGAGAGGTGGCTCTTGCAGAAGAAGTAGTAGGTTCACTTCCTAGCACTCACATGGTGGCTCATGACAATCTGTAACCCCAATTCCAGGGGATCTGACGCCCTCTCCGGGGCCTCCACAGATACCGCATACACATGGTACACAGACATATATGCAGACAAAGGACCAATACAAATAAATGAAAATAAATCTTTTCTACAAAAGGATGGCATTAGTGACTTTCTCCACAGAAGTGGGTATTTGAGCTGCATCCACTTTTCTTGCCACGTCATGCTGCTGTGAAGATAGAGCAAGAAGGCCCTCGACGAATGCCAGGACCATGGCAATAGACTTCCCAGCCTCCAGTATCCTGAGCCAAATAAACTTCCATTCTTTATAGGTCGATCTAGGTCTTTTATTAAAGCAAAAGGAAGCAGATTAAAATACCACTCAGGGCACACATAGTCCAAATAGGGCTGTGTGAGCCTAAAGGAGCCTAACACATTCTAAGTTTTGGGGAACAAATTCCTAAAGTTTGTCACAATGCCTCTTTTATCATTCTTTCTGGATGTCCCAAAAGCAACCAAAACCCAACAGCAATTAAAGTCATCTTCTAACGGGCTGCCAACACTTTTCAATACCATTCCTTAATGAGCTATCTCATTCCCTCCTTTCTGTGTTCATGGCCGGAATGCAGTTCAGGTCCTCATTATCCGTCGGCTTATGACAGTAAAAAACAGTCCATTTGCATCCTCCCTTCTCACTCTTGGCTAGAAGCAACATCATTTCTGTCCTGGCAATACTGTAAGAGCCTCCTGCGGGCTCTCCTCCTTCCATAGGGCCAGCCATTCCCCACAGGCCAGCCATTACTTAGAAATTCAAATCCAATCTTCCTGCTTCCCTTCAAAAGCTCTCCCAGGCTTTGAGACTAAAATCTCATCTCTTCCCGCAGCCTAGGGGGTCCTGTTGGAAGGACTGCGACTTCCTTCTACAGCCCACTGTCACTTTCCTCTTGGTTTCCTCGCATCCTCAGCTACACTCAGCCACACTCACGGTTCTCTTTACACTGACCAAGCTGTCCTCCCATGAGCATTTGCACCGGCCCTCAGTTTTCTTGGCAAAGTACACACCCAGCTATGGCCCGCATGCGCGGTGGGTGTGTAGGTGGGGGCGGCTCTCAATAAGTCTTGTTTGTCTTCGGGCGAACTTTCCCTAACACCTCCCCACACCATAACTGTTTACCCCCCTGCTTAACAATGTGTCACTGATCTCTCATCTGGAAATTGGGGATGACAATCCGCCTCACTTTGTAAAGGTGTGGAAAGGATTAGAGGGATACGGTGCTATGTGGCATCTGCTAAAGTTTAAGCTATCGTTTTAATGTTAAAAAAAATACCCATTTGCTACAAGTTTATTATCTTCCCTATTTACTGCTGACAGCAGTACTTTCACACACGGCTGGCCCCCAAATATAAATAAATACAAGAAATAGCCAATGTGAACCAATGGCTGTCCTTGTAATCAGTTGCTTTACCCACTTTATCTTGAGTGATCTTTCTAGAACACACTGGGGTTGGGTTTGCTTCTAAACCTCTTGCTGTTTCCTAAACCCTCAGACTTGGTCTTGCCACCAAGCTCAGCAGAAATCCCGTAGATGACGCATGGATGCAGGTGGGGGGTGGGGCAAGCTGTGAGTTCTGGGGACTTTGCAACCTGCTCCACCTAGCACCCCTGAACCTGGCAAGGCTCTTTCCCGGGAACAGCAGGTCAAAGAGGACCCGCTGTTCTTTTGGAACACATAGAGCTTCTGGGCAAGTGTTTATTTTAAAAAGTAAGATTTGGAAAGTCCGAAAGTGACCATCGGGGTAAACCTACCCACCTTTGCCTGTCTCATTATGCCCTTCGCCATCTGGTCCCGCACACTCATTTCTGGACCCTCCCCAGCCAGGGGAAGTGGCTTGTGGCTCAGAGACTCATTCAACATCCCACTTGCGAGCAAGCTGGATACTCTCCAGCACTCCCTTGTCTGCCGTCTTCACTAAGCTTCAGGACACCGCTCAAGCGTCACACCCCTCCTCTGGAGCCTTCTGGGTCCCCCTGTGCTGATGACGACATCCTTGCTTAGGGCTTCCAAGCCCTTCTGTCATGGCCCCTTCTAGATGGAATAGCAGCCTTGGAGAAGGCTTGCTTTCCTCCCCAACTTTCCAGGAGAACAGCCGTTGGCAAGCCACTACCAGTGGGCCACATCTGGCCTGTAATCAAATAGCCTGTGAGCCAAGAGTAGTTCTTATGTTTTTTAAATGATTTGAAATTTGGGGGGAGGAGTGAGAATAATTCATGACCAATAAAAATGAGAAGGAATTCAGATTTCAGTGCCCATAATATTTCATAGGACCCTAGCTCTGTGGGCTTATTTATGTACCAATCCCTGGCTTCATTCAGAGAACAACATGAGGTCAGTAGCTATGATTAAGAGATTAACCATAATTAAGAGATTAAGAGTAGTTTGCAAAGAGTAAAATATTAACAATCTGGCTCTTTACAGAAAAGTTTTGAAGTCTGTATAACAGCATGGCTGTTGGGCTAAAAATAGTGCCAAGTTCCCCAACCACTAACTTCTCTGAAGAAAGCAATTAATGGAGCAGAGGAACTAATACATTAAACCAGCTACTGCTGAAACTCTAAGCCTTTAACAGGAGTCACCATTAACCCCCTCCCCACAACCAGGGCTCAGACCCTGCAGAAGAGATGGCAGAGAAACTGTAAGGACCAGAGAGGATGGAGGCCATCCGGGGAACATCACCAGGATTGATGCACATACAGACTCACAGAGATGGAGGGTCCTACAGCAGAAAAGAGAAGTGTACCCATGTCCCCATCTCTAGCCCAGAAGCCACCTCCAACTGATAACCGCTTGAAAATGAAAATTTAGCTTCCTCCAAGGCAGTCTCACTGGGGAAACAAAATATTCTTCATGGTAGGCCACATGCCCAGCATTAGATGGCCAACAGAAAATGAGCCCAATGGTATCTTTAGAACTTCCTTGTCTCACAATATTGTAGCAGGGACACACACACACACACACACACACACACATATATATATATATATATATATATATACACACATATGTATATAGTATATATACACATATACATATATGTGTATATATGTGTATATATATATATATATATATATATATATATATGTATATATTTGTAAATGTTTACCTTGTAGGTTCTTTGTTTATATATTATGGCTTCCCAGTTAGTGTTTTTATGGGATTCCAGCGAATGAGGGAGGGGTGTGGGTCTCTGCATCTATTTCTGTTTCTTCTGCCTTTTTAGGAGGCTCTTTTTCTTGCTTGTTTAGTCCTATTCCGATGCATTAGCTCTTGTTTTGCCTTATTATCTTTATTTTATCATTCTCTCTTAGAAGTCTGTTCATTTTCAAATGAGAGAGAGAAAGATGGTGGACCTGGGTGGCTGGGGTGACAGGGAGGAACTGGGGGGAGTAGCAGAACAGAGCAGCAACTGTAATCCCGATATATTATGGAAGGAGCAGGGGAAAGCAATTTTCAAGTAATGGGGGTTGGGGACGGGGAATCAGCTATGGTAACATGAATATCAGCCGTGATGGTTCGAATGTTTGGCCCGTGGAGTGGCACTATTAGGAAGTGTGGCCTTGGAGTAAGTGTGTCACTGTGGGTGTGGGCTTTAAGACATCAGCCTCACTGCCTGAAAGTCAACATTCTGCTAGCAGCCTTCAGATGAAGAGGTAGAACTCTTAGCTCAGCCTGCACTATGCCTGCCTGGATGTTGCCATGCCTTGATGATACTGGACTGAACCTCTGAACCTGTAAGCCAGCCCTAATTAAATGCTGTCTTTTAGAAGAATTGCCTTGGTCATGGTGTCTGTTCATAGCAGTAAAACCCTAAGACATTGGCAAATTAGTATTTCATGGAGGTAATATTATAAGAAAATTTGTGAGTATATCAGATCAAGCAACCTACTCCCCTGTGTGTGTTGTTCCCCTGGCTCTGGTAAATAAACTAGACCCATGATTCCAACCAATTGTCCCCATGGTGACTTTGAGGCTTCTCAGTTTTCATGTGCCTACACATATTTAAGGAAGTCATCAGGAAACCTTAAGGGAAGTTGATATGGTGTCATGCTATTATAGATGACATCACGCTATTATAGATGATGTCACACTATTATAGGTGACATCATGCTATTATAGTCAAGGGTTGGTCAGTTTGGCTCCTCCACCATTCTCCTCTGAGGGAATCCAGCCTCAGGGTCTGCTGGGGGCAATCACATGTTTGGAGAGAATAGGAGTAACAGGATTGGCTGAGCACTTAGTAGGCACTTTATGATAAAAATACAAGGGAGGAAAACGAGACGACGTCAACACCCCCTTCCTAGGCACTGCAGTTGGAGCACAAAGGAATTCACGTTCTTTTCCTGAAGCATGTATTCAAATCACTTTGAGGCCTGTTTAAAAACACGGGCTGAAGGCTGGAGTTAAGGCTAAGTGGTTAAGATCCCTGTCTGTCCTTCTAAAGGGCCCAGGTAAGATCCCAGCACACACATGGCAACTCACAACCACCTGTTAGCTCCAGTTCCAAGGGCACTAACACTGTCTTTTAGTCCACAAGGCCACTGCACGGCATATGGTAACGCAGATACACATCCAGACAAAATACCCATGCACAGGAAATAAATACAATAAAATAAACAAACCCCAAAACGGCCTGATGTTTTGTGTGACAAGACTTTTCCTGGAGAAATGTTACACACCTGTCTACTCGCCCCAGGGAGACAGCTCATGACAGACCAAAGCACCGATAGCACCGAACTCCAACTTGCTGAACCGTCAGCTTTATTGGGGTCACTTACAGGAGCAGAAATGACTCAAAGACAGCTGCATCACCAAAGCCCACCCCAGAGTGAGTGACAGCTCACAAAGCTGGGACCCTGAAGTGGCACTGCATAGCCTGTAGGCAGCTCAACAGGTTGGAGAGTTCCCTTTCTAGGTCCCTCAGGTAATCTAAACCTCTTCCAGACAGCTTGGCTGGTCTCTGCCTCTTTCGGGCAGCTGGTCGGGTGTCAGAGAGTCTTCTTCGCAGCTTGCTTTGTCTGAAAGTCTTGTAGCTCAGCTTCCAGTATGGTAGGGAGGGACCTCGTGAATCTGGTCAGCTTCAGGGACTTCCTAAAGCTATTTCGAGTTGTTCGCCTTCCTGATTACGGAGCTTCCCAGCAGTATGGAATGTTTTTTTCAATCTTGTAGGAAACTTAAATGAATCCAGCCTTACTCCACCTCCAGAGTCTCTGATTTAGTAATTCTGTGTTAGGTCCAAGAATTTACAATTCTAGCAAATCCCCGGGTGATGTTGGCACTGGTGGTCCATATACCACACGTTAAGAAACACTGACCTACAACAAAAAACTCTTCCCTCTAGAATTGGAATGTTGTTAGATCAACCACAGAAAGACCAATCACGGAGGTTTCTATGGCCAAAGATGCCTCCCACACTGGTAACACAAGTACCCTGGCTATTGCTATGAAGAGCCGGGAGAGTAAATAGAATAGCATCTAACCCCAAAGCTGAAGAGAAGGAATCCTAGACACTTCAGCTATAAAGAAAAGGAAGACAAGTAAGGGAATATATGGTGACCAGAACCAGGACAATATTGCCATTGAATACAGAGTGCATTTATTTCCAATGCAATCCTCCAAGAGCCATCACTTGTTCATTCAATAGACACTTCTTAGTCTCAGGCTGCACAGCAGATACTGCACTAGGTACTGGGGCTTGAAGAGAGAACACTCATGAAGGTTATTTATAGGCCCATATGCCAAAAACAGTATTAGCAAAAAAATGAATGGCTGAGAAACCACACGGGGCACCAGACAGTAATTCAGAGGGTGACAGATGTAAACTCAGAAACTCTGTTGCCAACCAAGGGTTCTCTGCTCCATCACCTACAAACAGCTGGTCTTGTCTTATCAATTGGAGCCTTGCCTGCCCCACACAGGATAGGATGAACACTAAAACTCACCGTCTGTGGGGACTGACTGTCCACAGCAGCGGTTAAAAACCCAGGTCCTAGAGCCCGATCACATAAGTTCTAAATCCTTCGCTATTTGCAAACTAGGAACCTAACCGAAACTCTCTGCGCTTCAATTTCCTCATCTATAATCATCATAATAACTGAAGTCCTTGCCTCACATGGTGACTGAGAATCAACAGAAAATAAGAACATGAAAATTGCTCTGCACAAATCCAGCCATGATAACTGCTCAGAAGACAGCAGCTATGATTGCTTTTTCCCACTTTCTAAGTGGGCTCCGTCATTACACTTGTCCTGTGTTAATCCACCCCTTGCATGTCAGATGTGTCCCATCTAGTCTACAGATGAAAAAGAAAATGCTATACAGAATCATAACAAAAACTGAAAGGGCAATAAACATCACAGGAAGACTGTATTTTGAGGTCAGTGAGCCACACTGCCAAGTAGAACTGGGCTATTGCCTCACAGTAGTGACATGTATCTTGGCTGTGGTTGGTGGAGACTACACAATCATTCTGTGGTTGCATATCTGCATGACAACTGAATTACATCAGTTGTGTGAGTGTGAAGAAGGGGGGCACATAACTACCTGCAACAGATAGAAAGAACTAAAGAATCAATCCTATGAACGAGACTATGAGAAAATACATTACTCTCTACAGAGGGCTAATAGTTGTATTTAATCCACAGGCAACCCCAGGATCCAACTATGGCAGCCAAACAAATCTAGAATAATCTATCTTCACAGACCCAAACACAAACACCTTTCGAGAATTTGTGTGCCAGAAGTAGTAGATTCAGTTCAGGGGGTGGGGGAGGGGGAAGGGTAGTTAAATTAACTTCATAGTACATAATTAAAAACATTCACTGCTATATTAATCTAAACACAGGTACATTGTAGAACATAATGAAGAAAATAAGTCATGTAATGTTTTAAAGCTCAACATAAAATTGGAGGCAAATACTGTCTTCAGAAGGTCCTCTCTGCTCTCAAAGTCACATCGTAGACCAGGGCTTCTCAACCCTCCTAATGCTGTGACCTTTAATATAGTTTCTCATGTTGTGGCATGTCCCCTCCCATAAAATTCTTTTCGTTGCTAAGTTCATTACTGTAATTTTGCTGCTGTTATGAATTGCACTAGAAATACAGGCTCTTTGACATGGTGACCCCTGCAAAAGGGTCATTCAACCTCTCTCCCAGAGGGTCACGACCCACAGGTTGAGAACCACTGTCCAAAGGGCAATCATTTCCTGCCTTTTTTTAAATTAGGGAACTTTCAGGGGGACATTTCCAGAAGAACCAGGATGGCCAAAAGAACACAGAAATCGATACTGGGAGGACTAGGTTTAAGCTTCGAGACGTTGGCGTTCGTGTTGTTATTGATCATAGCTCCTTCAATCTGGGAAATGGGATGCTTTTCACAGAACCAACCTGCGGGGCTTGCTGAAGGACTCATGGGAACATCATTTGGGGAAGGATATCAGTTAGGGTTTCTATTGCTGGGGTCAAACAGTATGATCAAAAGCAAGCTACTGAAGAAAGGGTTTGCTTAAAGGGTTTTCACCTCATTGTTTACCACTGAAGAAAGTCAGGGCAGGAACCTGGATGCAGGAGCTGATGCAGAGGCCACAGCATCACAGCAAAGTGTTGCTCCCTGGACTACTCAGCCTGCTTTCTTATAGAACCCAGGAGTAGCAGCCAGGGGTACCCCAGCCCACAATAGGCTGGGTCCTTCCCCATCAAGCATTGAGAAAATGACCTACAGGCTTGGAGGGCCCACAGGAGACCAATCACATGGAGGATCCCTCCTCTCAGATGACGTTAACTTGTGTCAAGTTGTCACAAAACTATCTAGGAGAGGGCCTGTTACCCTGAGGCACACCAGGGGCCTCAGAGAGTGGGGCTGCAGAGATTGGCCATTAGGGTGTGCTTGGGGTCTGCAGTTAATGGATGATCTCTGTGAAAGCACACTGAAATTTGGTGGCAAGGTAAGAAATAGGAGGAGGAGGAAGAAGAGGAGGGGGGTAGAATGCCGTGTGTGTAAAGCATTGAGTACACACTCGTTGTATCTCAGAAATTAATCCTCAGCGGGGAAGAGAGCGAGGAGTTGGGAGATAAGAGACCCAAGAGACGGGCAAACACTGCCTGGCCAGTTCCATCATTACCATGGGTTGGTGAAAGATGGGCCATACAGGTACCAGCTGGCAAGAGAGGGGAAGGAAGAAGGCAAGCAAGTCTAGACACTTGAGCCTTGGTAGCCTGTGAATCGCTGATGAAAAGAAGGAAAGGAAGAAAATCGGGGTGGGAGAGCCTGTGTTTGCTAGGAAGGAATAGCTGTTGCAGTCTGCTGGAGCTCCCTCTATGGAGTGCTTCAGGTCCAACTCCTGTTCCAGGCACCTATAATTCGGCATGCCTCTCAAAAAAAAAAAAAAAAAAAAAAAAAAAAACAGATTCAAGACCCGAAAAACGAAATGCAATCGAGTGACAACATTCTCCTTGAGCGACAGCTGAGGCCACACTGATCCCATGACCCCATTAAGCAGGGTTGCAACCTGCTATTGTCTCTTTGCTGGCACCCAGCACAGCTCACTGGCTCACACAAGCAGGCCATCAAACAAGTATTTGTTGAGTTAAGTATCTTATCTGCCTATTTAATTGGTTAGCAAATTGTGGCTTTTTTTCATGAAAACTACCACCTTTTTTTTTTTTTTTTTTTTTTTTCATTCGAACATTCTTAAAATGCAATCCCATTAAAGCTTTTAATGCATTCCAGGAGCAGAGACTTTACTTAGATGAAAAAGAGAAAAGAAAAGAAAAGAAAAGAAAAGAAAAGAAAAGAAAAGAAAAGAAAAGAAAAGAAAAGAAAAGAAAAGAAAAGAGAAAGAAAAGTCCCAGCTCCCACCTGTGCAGCCAAGGCAAGCTATTGTTTGAACCTGAGTATTATCATTTAACTTGGATGACAAGCTCAGAGGGTAGAGACCCCATCTTTCAGAACACACTGCTCTGAGCGCCCTGGGAGTTCTCAATAAATAACAGCAGCAAGAAACGCTGTGCAGGGACCTGTTTTAATTATTTTTCCCCCATTCCAGATTTTTGGCAGCCTGTGTTTATCCCTTGCTTGATTTCCAAGGGGCAGCTCTCTCTCAGGAAGAAGGATAAACAGCTCTAGACTAATCCTGCCCCTCCCCATCCCGGTGCAAGTAGGAACACCTGATTGAGCCAAAAAACTGGATTTTGAATGTATTCGGGATGCATGCTGGGTTTGGAAGGAAACCGAGTCCTCCAGTACCCACTAGGTAGATGCAGTCAAGAGAAATGTTTTGGCTCTGCAGCACATCGACACAGCTGTCAGATGGCAAAGCTTGGACTTCCGTGGTAGTTACCTGCTGTGGGCCTCTGAGCTGTTGTTGTTCACCCCACAGACAAACTGCCTAACACCGAAGCAAAGTAAAATGGGGGCGCGTGGGGGCCGGCGAGGTTTCAAGTCTTTCAACAGAGAAGTAAAAAAGGCAGTGATTTACCAAACTTTAGCAATTAGATTATGAAGATATATAAAGTAAGATATTAAATATTAAGTTGTATGCTTACAGCAAGGCTAAACCATTGAGGGGGGGGCAACCAGTGCTCTTTTGTGTATTTGTTAATTTATACTAGTAGTGAAATTAAATGGCTATGTGCTTGCCCTAGCAGAGAAGGAGCGAGTGACCGGAAGCCTTTTTTTTTTTCTCCATGAATAATAAGACTAATATTTGGTAAGGTGTGCTTTGCAGGGCGGGAGGGGGGAGTGCCTTTCTACCCGCATATCAGTATACCTTAGGGGAAATGTTTCAGGCACCCTGGTACACAATAAACGTACATGCAACAGTTCTCCACTCCAAGACTCCCCCCCCCATCCCGCTCGGATTCATTTTACAGCAAAACAATAGCAACTCCTGTAGCCCTCCGTTTCTGCTCTTTGAATTCTGTCCAGCGATTAAGGAGGCTCTCAGCAGGCTTCCCTCTCAGGAGCCATATGCAGAGTTACTTGCCAGAAGCCTTGGGAGGGCAAAGGCCTCTGCAGAAGTACACAAAGCCTCCGTAATCCCCATCAGCGAGACCCTCTTGAACTGTCGCTTTATTTTCCGGTCAAAGAACTGTCAATCTCGAGATTTCAAGCTGTGGCTGCCCTGTGAGCCCTGAGGGAAGACCTGTGTCTTTTGCCTGGTTTAGGCACACAGCTCAAGGGTGGTGCCAGAGAGCCCCGCAATCTAGTCTGGAAATCTGCAGCCCCAGAAACTGCCTGGAGCACCCCCAACACTTTCCAGACCCACCCCCCCATACCCCCCCACCCGGTTCTCCTTTTCAGGGCGAGGCTTTGTACACCATAAGCTGCCTCCCGCCTCCTCCGGTTCTCTCCACCAGGTTGAGACCACAGCCACCCTCGACTAGCCACAGCCCCGCCCCCTCGTACTGGTTCAGGCTGGGCGGTCTGCGAGCGGCTTTTGCACAGTAGCATTTATTTACCAGTGCGGAGCAGGCCACAACTCTACAGACCACATCACATAAGGTTGCAGCCAGAGATTGGAAGGTGGGGTGGGGGGCACAAAGGCCGGGGTGTGGTGGCGAGTCCTTTAGGTTCGTTAGCTTTTTCTGTGAGGGCATCAAGTAACTGTTAGCTCAAATGGTCAAGCCCGTATGCCCACTGAGACTCCGGTCTGGAGAAGCGGTTAGGAACAGAGGATGGCCGGGGGGTGGGGGGAAGAATCAGTCCTAAACAAGCGCCAGCATTTGTACTAAAAAGATGAGAGGCAGCCACTAGAGTTTTGAACCTCCCTCCAATCCTCCCCGCTACCCCGTCACCCTTTCTACACGCTCCCTTTGGGGACCCCAGACTGTGCTTTAGAGAAGCTTGAAATCTCGGCCAGTCGGTGGTGTAGTAAACCTGAGACTTGGTAAATGTCACCCAAGTCTCCATCTGAGCCCTGGGGGCTGGACTTACGCAGTTGTGCTCAGTCGCCTGAAAGTCCCAGCTGCAGCTCCTGGCGCGCGCCTGGATCTCACTCATCCTGAAGAGGCAGAGAGCCGTGGTGGCGGGGGAGCGCCTCTCCTGGCCCTCTCCAGTGGCCGCGCTGAACACGCCGGCCCAGATGTCCACAGCCTCCACCAGGCTGGAGGAAAGCAGCAGGCGGCGGCCATCAGGGTGGCCGTGGTCGCAGTCGAGGGCCGCCTGGCCCTGGAATAGCACCTCCGTGCTCTGCGCGATGCGCGCCATGCTGGGCCAGCCGGTGGCAGCGCCACTCGTGTAGTTGTAGGGATAGTAGGGGAAGTAGACACTGCCGTTCCAGAGAAAGGCGTCCACGAAGTGCAGGCTGCCCGCACTACCGCGCAGTTTCAGGCGGCCCAGCTCCCGCGTGGCCAGACTGCGCCCCTCCGTGTTCTTGAGCGCGATGGCCGTGTCGCGATCGGATGCTGCGGGGTTGCAGCGGTTCGCGGTCTCCGGCTCCGGCAGCACATAGGTGGCGGCTACCGCCAGGTACCAGAGGTCGGTGCCGCTCGCGCGGTACACCACACCAGCCGTCGAACCCTGCGGGTGACACGACACCACCTCGGTGCCGTTGCGCAGGGAGCTACGGTTCAGGTTGCCCAGGGGCCGCACCTCGCAGGCGCCCCGGTCGAAGGTCCAGCCGGTGAGCAGCAGCCCCTCGAGGCCGGTCGCCCCCTCGCGGTAGGGCAGCAGCAGCTTGCTGAAGCTGCTCCCGGGTCGGGGCCGCGCGGGGGGCGCCAACGAGACGGGCTCCGTGCAGTTGCCCGCTTGGTCCCGGTATAGGCGCGAGAGCCTGTTCTTCAGGCTGTAGTCCAGCTGGTCCAGGCAGCTGCCGCTCGCCACGAACACGCCGTCCGCCCGGCTCGCCGCGATGGCTCCGATGGCTTGCTCAGATCGCCACACCGGCTCGTCCGCGCCCCGGGCGGGCGCCGCCAGCGCCAGCAGATAGGCGATCAGGGGCAACGGTGCTGCGGGGTACGGGGGGCGCGGCGGCGTCTTCCTCCGGGAGACCTCCATGGGGCTAGGGGGGCCGCCCCCGGGCAGGGCGCGCGGCAGCTCGGGCGGCTCAGGCGCGCGGCGACGGAGACGCGGGCGGCGGTGGCGGCGGCGGCGGCTCCTGCGCGCGCTCGGGCTCCCGCGGCCGCCCCATCCCCTCGGCTCGGCCGGGAAGGAGTGCAGGGAGGACGGCGCGCGGCGGGCTCGCTCCGGCAGCCTGTGCGGCGGCGGCAAGCCCTGCGCGCTCCGGAGACGCTTCCTCCTCGTCCGCCTTCGCCGGAGAGTTCCTCTGTGCGGCGCGGGCGCTCGCGGGGAGGCGCGGAGGGGAAGGGAGGGGACGGGCGGAGGGGAGCGAGGCGGGCGGGGAGGGCTGGAGAGGTTGGGTGCGCTTGTGCGTTTCACTTTCCCATTGTGAAAGTGGGATGCAACTGGCCCCTTCCTCATCCTCTTCCTCCTCCGCCCTCCGCCTCTCGCCCGCCCTCCCTCCACGCCCATCTCCCCTCCCTTCTTGATTCGGTGAGATCGGGAGGAGGGAGGTCTCGTAATTTGGGTTACTGTGTAGGTGGCCTCTTTCATCTATTCATAACAAAGCTGAGCCGCCTGCCGCGGCCGCCGCGGCTGCCACCATCGCCCCTTGCTCGCCCCGGGTTCCCCCGGCGCCGGAACCGCGCACCGAGCTGGCTCCCGCGCCCTCCAGCCCGCGGGGCTGCTCCAACGCCCGGGTTTTGTTTACGAGAGCAGCCCCGGGCAAATGCGAGGCTCGCGGAGCCAGGACCCAGGGTCGAACGGGTTGCAGTGGAGGCCCAGGGCTCGAGCCCCTGGGAGGCTGCCAGGGCGGTTGACAGGTGTGGAGCGGCGGGAGGGAGGCCTGAGAGACGCGCCGGGGGGGGGGGAGCTGGGGCCAAGTGGGAGGCGGCTGAGGGGGACCAAGGCGCCCCTGTGACCGGGGGTGGGCTTCCCTTGGTCAGAGTGAGGTAGGAGAAAGGCGCCACACTCTCGTTGTGGACAATCCCTCGGGCCAGAGCTCTCATATTTGAAAAGGCTCCCTGGTCTCCCTTGGCAACGGAGTCCCAGACTCTCAGATATAGCACTTAGAAAGTTCTGCTCACTATCTAACCCCAGTGACAAAAGCTAACATTTATTGAGAACTTGCTACGTTTTGGGCGTAGTTCTAAATGCACCGTGTAGATTTTGATGCACTTGATACTCGGGTCAACGGTCTTAATTAGTGACTTCCACCATCCCTACTCGGTTTTTGAGAAGCTATGGAACCCGCCCGGGTACAGCTGTTAGCAAATAGCACAGCAGAGATTCGAATCCACACCTGGGAGCCTCTTACAGGTTTCTTGCTAGTCCAGTGCCACCTGTGGCCACTAAAACGCTCCCCAGAGAATGAAGGCAAAAAAGTACATTGGGGCTCAGCAGCCAGGGCTCCCATCTCAAGAGTCCAGAGCTCTCTCATGTTTCTAGAAGGTCTCCCTCTGCCACCATTTCCCACTTCATCCAGGTAGCAACTGTCAGCTGGGGTGCCCTCCCCCCAAGCCACCGAGAATTTCTGGAACAGAAAGATCACTGTGCTCTGGGGAGCAGGCAAGCTCACGTTTTTCTCAGAAGCGGGCTTCCCAGAGGCAAGCTTTAGTGCCTTCAACTCTGTGGCGAATGGAGAGGGAGCTGAATACCCTTATGGGTCCTTAAGAAATGATCTGCATTCTTCCTAGATCTTCCTAGGACCGCAGCTGGTTGCTGTGCGATCTTCCCTTCTTAGCTCCAATTCACCCCAGGTCTGGATAGGAATCTGTATTTTTTTTTAAGGGGACATGCGCTGAATGAGCTTCCTCGCAGGTCACCTGCTGCAGGTTTTACACTTCCACAGAACTGCTTAGATCTGCCCCCCCACACACACCCGCTGCTGAGACGGGAGCTTCGAAAGGCAGAAGGGAGGAGAAGGCAAGAAGCTTGAAAGTCTAATCTAGATGTGCAGCTTGCAGTATTAGGGGGTGGATGTAGCTCAGTGATAAGAGTTTTAGCCAGGCCTTGACTTCCATTCTCTCTGCTGTGTGTACACACACACACACACACACACACAGAGAGAGAGAGAGAGAGAGAGAGAGAGAGAGAGAGAGAGAGAGAGAGAGAGAGAGCCTATTCCTTCAGCAGTGGCTTTTAAAAGATGGTCCGTGGCCATCTTTCCATGTGCAACCTCCTCTTTGGGGACTGGCTATCGTTGTTTCTCTCTGTCGATGGGCAGTGCCGATGCTCTCAGATGTTAGCTGGAGGTCACCTCTTCTGTAGTGTCAGAAAGTAGAGGAGAGAAAATAGAAGCGGGGAATGTAGGTCTAGGTTGATGTTAATAAGCGAAGCAAATCAAGTGGCTTACTTGCTAAAAAAATACCCCCCCACACTCATTCGCCACCACTTGGAATATTTTAAGAATTCTTTTTTGCATCACTCAAATCCGAAAAATAAATAAATAAATAAATAAAAAGCAAAATAATCCCCCTCCAACATAGTAGGGCATACATGCATCAGTCTCTTATAGTCACTGTGGCTGGCTCATAGATGGGCTATGGCAGTGTTATGGACCAAGAAGCAGCATTCAATTCCATTTTGGAGATAGTCTTACTTCGCTGGTAAGCAAGCCATTTCCCTAAACCCCACAGAGTTGCTACAGTCAGTCACAGAGCACCTTGGAAACTATTTGGATTAAACAGACTCCATGGTGTGGCACGTTGATTGCTACTCAGTTCTTTGCTGCTGCATTTTGAAAAAGAAGAAACAACATCCTACCAAAATTATCAGCAAGGCGTGGAAAGGGCTCTGATGGTCCCTGCATCTCCTTAGCTTGCTGAGACCATGAGCCCTATTCCAGTAAGCAGGCTTTCTCTCTCCTCCTGTTTAATTGTGTGTAGACTCCTGTAGTGGAAGGAACCAGAATCCATGTTAACTTTTTGGCATGAAAAATGTAGGCGATTAAGAAACCTGGAAGCAGGTTCTTCACTGATCCTTCTCCATCTTGAGCAAACGCCTTTGCCCCTTCCCAATTTTCTCCTGTACTAAAGCTCCACCTTCAGGATGCACATTCACATTTGAAAAGTGTGGGAAATATGAACAACTCTAAATAAATATTTAGGCATAGGGTCTGTATTTCTTTAGAGGCCTTCTCTTAGACACACCCATCTGGCGGAGGGTACTCGGCTAACTCATGACAAAGCTTCCCTCACCGATTGGCCGAGCCCATCCATCTTGTTTGGTGTCCCTTATGACACATTTCGGAACTTCTTGTCACACAAATGGCTGAAAACCAAACAAAAGAAAGTGGTTACAGATCTATCCTCCAGACAGACCTGCTGCCACGGAAACAGGTGGTTCAGATGGGTTCTGAGCAGTTGTACGCACAGCCTTTGCTAGCTGGAAAAGTCTCCATAATGAGAAAATATCCACTCCCTCGGGCACTGGAGGCTATCTGGGTTAATCAAGCCACCTACAATCAGACTCGTATCTGCTAGACAGGGCTTTATAGATTCTGTGGTTTCCTGCTGAGGCTTGGGACATTTAGAACTGCTGTTCTCTAGGCAATTGGTCACAGTCACAAGATGGTTATCATTCACATTTCACTTTTCTGTTTTTCTTTCTTTTAAACTGACCATGGTTTAAAGGGCCGGTTGGGTTGATGGGAGCCAGAAGCAACTGAGAATGTTAGTTCTGGCAGTCAACAGCTTCTTTACGCACCCTTTCTGTGTAGCTACAACACCCTGCACAGAATCAGAGCAGTTCCACAGAGATCACATCTGTTTTGACCTCCTTGAATTTCAGACAGGCCACCTTTCCTCTCCACAGCTCTGCTCATATCTATGTGGTCTTCGAGCTGAAAACCTTATCAAAGTTTCTGGTCCCTTTTGGTGACTGACAGGAAAATGAATTGAGCCAGCATCCTTCCTGGCCCGCAGATTAGCAGATAGTTGAAAGTACACTAGAGGAAGTGTCGTTTTATAGTTTGAGTGAATGCTAAGAGAGGAGTTGAACAGAGTTCAGCCAATAGGAGAAGTCAGTCGAATTCAGCACAGTCATGAGATATGACTGAGGGATCTGGCTGTGACATCTGTCACCTCATTGATGGCAGGGGTTAAGCTAAGCTGGCTGGCCAGGGGGGCCTGCCTTTCCTCCCCCAGCATTCTTGTCTTTCTCCCTCTCAGTGTTTCTCCTTCCACAGGCAAAGGTCAAGAGTAGCCACACTTTAAACAAACTCTCAAGGTGTGGCTGAGGGAGGGTAAGACCGGGTCCTGTCTGTCACTCAACGTGTCGATGGATGGAGAGTAACCTTCTATGTTTGGTGACAGTACCCAGTGTTAGTTCCTGTAAGAAGGCTGGGCAGTGTGATGGGCTCACCTCCAACATTCCAGTTGTCAGCTTTCTCTGTCACGACTCAGCAGAGTTGGATTACATATTGCTTCTCGGAAGAGTGACACTTACAGACAAAAGAACAGAGGTGGACATATGGTTCCAACGCTGCCTTTCTTTAAGGCCCGTAAGGGCCTTCACTATTATAAGGGCCTCTGGAAAGGGTGGCAAATGCCAAATCTTCTCAGAGGCTGCAGGGTCTAGGACATAAACTACTCTTGCACTCCGTGCTTTGTCTCGGAAGCGGCGGGCTGAGCTGGTTAAGTTTGTGTCACCTTGACACAGACTAGTATCATCTGGGAAGATGGCATTTCAGTGGAGAATTTGCCTCCATCAGACTGGTCTGTAGGTACAGCTGCAGGGCAATTTTTTTTTTTTTTTGAATCCTGAGGAGATGCATGATGAAATTAACCCTTTCCCCCTTAGCTTGCTTCTTGTCATGGTGTTTCTCACGGCAATGGAAAATAAACTTGGGCCCAGACTCAGTAATGTGAAGTCTCTTCAAACACCCACCATGCCTGTGAAGGATCTGAGGCCACCCATGATTGACAGCAAAATACAGTTAAGTCATCAGCAACCGTTGAGTTTTCTAGATCTGCAGGAAGTACGCAAACTCATCGGCTAATTACATCTTCAGCTTTAGGACACTTCTGCAACTTGGGTGGTCTCTTAAAATTAAAATTATTTAATTTTAAGTTAACTAAATTAATTGATTAAAGTGATTTAAATTAATTTTAAATTAAAATTATTTTTTTATAAAGATTTATTTTTGGAATGTGTGACTATCCTTGCTTGTATTTCTTTCTTTCTTTTTTGTTTTGTTTTGTTGTTTTGTTTTGTTTTTTGAGACAGGGTTTCTCTGTGTAGCCCTGGCTGTTCTGGAACTCACTCTGTAGACCAGGCTGGCCTCGAACTTAGAAATCTGCCTGCCTGCCTCTGCCTCCCAAGTGCTGGGATTAAAGTCGTGCGCCACCACTGCCCGGCTTGTATTTTTTCTTAATGTTCCTTTGAAATGAAGCACCAGAAGGTTATTGAGGGTAAATACAAAATACTGATCCCTCTTAGAAAAAAGGAAAAAAAAAATCTTTCCATGTCTGTGCTCAGCCCTCATGTCTCAGAGACTCGCTGTTAGTGTAACCCTGGGCCCCTGAGTCCCTTGATACTGGCAGGCAGCTCGGCACAGACTCATTCAACGAGAAGAGCTGCCGTAAAGCAGACCTTCATATTAATAACTCAAACTCTTAAAATGAATAGCAGAAGATAAGATTAACAGGCAGATATCTCCACAGTCACTTGTGCTTCCGCTTCCTCGAGATTCTGGTGGGGAGATTCTCTCAGCTGACAATGAAGTAGCTGGACTTCAGGGCGAGCAATCCGGTGCTCTCTGCCGAGCCCACGCTACTTATTCCGCGGTCCTTGCCTTCCCTACAAAATCTCACTATGCAGCCTGGAATGAGTACTGAGTATGGGCAGTGGCTGTCTGGTGGCTGGGCATGTGGTCCTGGGGAAGAGGGGGGCAAGCATTTCTTGTCGTCATCCACGCTGGGGACGTCTTGAGGACGTGATGGTTCCACTTGGATTGCTGATGCTAAGGGTCTCACGCATCGAATCCCAAATGTAAGGGTTGAACCTTTTTCTTGGCCTTCTGCTCCTTTTGGCTTTACCCTCTTTGTAAATGTGGGGGTGGGGAGGGGCAGGTGAGGGGTTGGCTGTAGGCCTGCGTGTGCATGCAAATGAAGGTCAGAAGTCAGCATTGGTGTCTAAAGAATCTGAAGCCCACTGATTCAGCTGGACAGGCTAATTGATCCGTGAGCCCGAGGGATTCATATGTTTCCCAACCCACTGGCCTAGGGGTTACTGACATTACACCATCATGCCCAGTATTTACATTGGAATCCAAACTCAGGCCCCTGAGCTTATACAGCAAGCACTTTTCCTGATTGAAACATCTCCCAGCCATTAAAAAAAATAATATTGCATTTCACATTTATAAGTATTTGCTTGTGCATATATCACATACTGTGTGTGTGCCTAGTGCCTACAGAAGCCAGAAGAGGGCAGTGGATCCCTTGGCTCTAGAGTAACAGACATTTGTGAGCCGCTGTGTAGGCCTTGGGAACCAAACCTTGGTCTTCTGCAAGAAAAGTCATCTTTTGAATCCCCCTGTTCCCGCTTTTTAAAGATAGCCTCTTGCTGTGTAGCCTAGGCTGGCCTCAAAGTAGAAATTCTTCTGCCTTAACCTCTCTAGTGTTAGGATTGCGGGCACGTGCAACCATGCCTGGCTTCGTTTTGTCTTTTCAAAAATCTTTTACTAAGATATGACTTAAAACAAAAGAAAGGAGAGGCAGCGGGGAGGGGGTGCGGGGAGGGGATGTGCCCATTTCCTGTACACAGTACCATGAGTTCTTAGGTCAGGATGCCAGCGGAACCTAATCTATTCCTCCCTTCCTCAATCCTTTCTGCGTATTTCTTCTTGCCCATCCGGGCTGCGTAGCCTTCGGTTCTTCCTATCATCCCTTGCTTTTCTGGTCCCGTTCTATACCGGAAGTCTGCATCTAAGGACGGTTTGGCTTCTGGTTGGATTCAGCCAATGGGAAGCCCTGTGGGAGATCCCTACCTGATAATCAGTATGCTGGCTATGACCATGTCCTCTAAAAAGCCACTGGTTCCACTGGGTGTCCTCTCTCAGTGCCCTGGTTTACTCGGTACCCCTCACCCTGTTCCCTGTACCTGTAGCATGCAGCGCCTCCTACAGATGCCGGCTTTGGCTTGCCCCCTTACTAAGCCCATACCTCAGCCACCACCGCACCCCTTTAATGCTTCCGTTCATATCACCTGCTTCCTGCCAGAATATAACCATCAACTCAACCTACCTCAAAGAAGGATCCAGAAGAGATACGGGATGGCCCTTCAGCAGGAACACTTGGCAAATTACATGCCCTTTATTTCCAAAAGAGTTGGTGCATCCAGATCTGGCAAGGAGAAAAGGCACATTTCATTCTTTCTCCACGGCCTTTCCTAAACTAAATTCAGCCCATTGATAGAAACAAATGGAAGCCCTACTGGGCAAGATTATTTTTTTTCCAGTTAAAACATAAAGTTATAAAGTACTTAAAAGTGAATCTGGACAACCGGGGGCCAAGGGCTCAGGAGGTGCTGGGGGCACAGGCGGTTATGATCTCTGAAATACTGTCGAATGTTTGAAGTGTATTTTCAAACAAGACACAAAACCGAACAGACAGCTTTTTTTCCTTCCTCTTTAGACATTTCCTCCCCCAAGTCTGAACTCCAGCAGTCACCTCGATATGGTCTAGAAATTTCATGTCTATTCATGGTTACCAAAACAGAATTAGGAGGAGATTGGCAGACTTCTTCACCTCCAGATCTCAGTTCACTCCGCCCAATATTTGAAGAGATAAGTCGATGCTCTCGATTCCTTCATAGCTCAGGCACACTTAGGTAATAGGAATGTGAGCCTCTTTAAGCTCTAAAGATGGCATGTTTTAGGTTACCCCCACCTCCAACCCCTGCCCCACCCCTTGCCCCACCCCCTGCCCCACTGCTATGGCTTCGTTTCCTTGCTCCTCAGAGCCAACCAATCTGCAACGTCCATTCCCTCACCTTTTGGACATCTCAATGGTGATTAAATATTTACGGTGTCAAAGGTCCCTTTTCCCTCTTCATGAAAGCTGCAAACTTTGGAGCGAAATGGAGCTTTAATTGTGAGGAAAGGCATAGATGCTGAATGTTGGAGTCAAATAAAATAGCCAGAGAGGCATTTCATGGGCTTTTTGGTTCAGTGGTAACAGTAGGGACAGCGAGGATGGTGGTAGAAAGGGCAGTAGGTCATCCTAGCACATGATCCTGCAAACTCAATTTCTTGCTGACTGAAAGACTGGAGGGACTGGGGGTGTGCTGAAGCCAGTGAGCAGAAGAGGGCTGAAGGGAAGTCTAATGTTCTCCTAAAGATCATCAGGAGCCCCCAGGGCCTCTTTCTCAATTGTGTGTAAGTGGGGTCTGCACCCCAATACTCATGACCCCATGTACCTCCTGATGCTACCCCAAACCACGTCAACCCCCAGCTGGTCCAATATAACAACTGAGCACCTGTGCTACAGAGCACAGAGTAAGGTAGAGGGTTGCCCAAAGAGGCAAGAAGGACTGAAGGCCAACCAGCCCTCTGACACAGGGGCTGTCTGTGCCCAAAAGAAGAGAAGCTGTTTTCTTTGTACCAGATATCATGGCCCTAGTCAGACCTCAATTCTAGATCCTATGCCTCCAGTTAGTAGTTTTGTAGTTAGGTAGCCTTGGGCTCTGGGAGCCTCCTCATTGTCATAGAAGCTTGTGGGGTGTGGGGCAGGGGAAGGCCATGACTCACAGAGGTTACATGAATACTAAATGAGATAATACTGGGATTGGGGAGGATGTGTGTAACCCAAAGCCTGGCTCACAGGATCTGCTTAGTAAATAGTGACACTGTTCCTATTACTGCTATTTGATGCTGAGACCCCAATGCTCTGTTAGGTCACGGTGTTAGTTTCCTATGATTTCCATAGTGGAATCCCACTGGTATAAACACAACCAATATCTTCCTCTTAGGCTGTAAGCAGGACTGGTTTCTTTGCAGGCATCTAAATCTTTCTACACTTTACCTTCTCTGTACCTTCATGTGGGATTAGTTCTCTTTTGGGGGGATCATTGTTCTTGTTTCCTCTAAGATCGAAACACCCCATTGTTGTGGATAGCCCTGGGGCTGATTATATTTGATGTCAATTCTGTTCTCCCGTGAGTGAGTGGTTGTGAACAAGAAATGAGTCAGCACTCAGGTGATTTCCTGTAAACCTGCTTCCCACCTTAATTTGTAAAATAAAGGAGAGCTGATGATTGGGCAGATAAAAGGGAAGGTGGAAAGGAATGTGGGGAGAGAGAAGGAAGAGAAAATGGAAGAGGGAGAGGAGGAGGAGGAGGAAGAAAAGCGGAACAGAAGAATGTGGCCTGGAGAAACCACAAATTCTAAGGGGTCTCATAGATGGGGAAGATGGTAGTGTATGAGTAGATCTGTCCAATCTAGGCGCACAGCATGTATTCATATTGAGTCATGATTTCATTGCCGGGGCTTATTTGGGTTGGAGATTTACCACAATAAGTTAATTGTTCTTGTTTTCTCTAAGATTGATACAGCCCATCCTACAGGGAATCTTGAGCAGGAAGCTAAACAAGTCAAATGATCTTCAGGAAGTTCCTGAAACTGACTAGATTCACTGGTGGGAGGGTCCAACCAGAGAAAGCAATAAAAGCAGAGAGTTGCTGTAAGAGAAGGAGAGATGAGCTGTGGAGACCCTCAAACAAGCCTAGCTGCAGACTCTGAGACCAGACCAGCAGCCTGGAAGAGGCATAAATCATCCAGACTTCCGGGAAGAGGTTTAAAGCACCTGAGGCACCTGGAAAGGACACTCCAACTTGTTGAGTAGCCTGCAGGCTGTGCAGCATGCTCCAGGTTCCCAGCTTTGTGAGCTGTCACCAGTTCTGGGGGTGGGCTTTGGTGATGGGACTGTCTTTGAGTCTTTCCTGCCCCTGTAAGTGACCCCTCAACTATATTCCCATAAGTAACCCCAATAAACTCACTTCTTGTGGATTGGTTTATTGCTTATGTTAATTGGGTTCTCAAATTACTTGGGAATTCACACATCCCTACCACAAGCTGGTTCTAATTGGTAAATAAACTTGCCAGTAGCCAATGGCTGGGGTAAGGAGACAGAGGCGGGGCTTTAGATTTCCCAGGCAAGGGAACCACAGGAAGAAGGAAGAGAATCACCATTGCCAGAGAAAGAGAAGGTCCCAGCCTGAGAAGTGTAGGATGGAAGACAAGAGACACTGCCAACATGTAAGAGTGGGGGATTGTGGCCCAGGAGGGCTAGAGCAGATTAATGAACTACCCCTACACTCACTGCCTTACCAAGTTAGACTTTGGTGACTTTGGTGGTATCTGTACTTTGGCCTGTCATAGCTGCCTTTCTGGAGTGAGTAGATATGGGTATAGCGTCTCCTCAGGAAAAGGTTTGCATTGGAATAAGGAGAAAGTCTCATCACTGCAATCAGACCTCAGGGAGAAACACTGATATCAGCCATATTAGGATCACAAGCTCATTTGATAAAGGGTAAGAAGGGGTTCAAAAAATGTTTCCATTTGTATGTGTGACAGAGCCTAACTAAAGCCAAAGACACAAAATCTCGTTGATAAAAACACGTTTACTTGGTCTCCTAAGAAACCCAGAGGGAAGAGCCCACATGCTTTTTGGAAGGTATACGCTTAGCACCAGCATGGATGAGGGCCCCAGGAAAACAGGCATTAAATAGTCTTGTCCCTCAAGCCAACCCTTCCCTGAGTGCCTTGGGTGAAACAGACTGAGTAGATTAAACAAACCAGTCTGAGGCAGAAGGGGTGGGGGGTCAGGAGCTCCCATAGCCTCACGATGCAAAGCCCAAGAGCATGACTATACCTGTCCCGTCAACAGACCCAGCTCAGATAGCTCCTCCATCTTCTGTCTTACCCAGCACATGACCAGGCTCATCATTTGACCCTTACCCTAGACATTGTTGAAAATATCAACTATGTACTCAGGGACTTTCATAGTCAGGTTAAGAGCTCTTAGACCAGAGCAAGGGATGCGACTGGTACTGGTTTTTAGCAGGGTTGGCCAGGTTTCTTAAGCAAACTGGGCCCTTTCTGCCTCCAGGTCTTCACATTTTTGGTAATTTTACCTAAAATTTCCTCCCGTGTCTCTTACTTTGTGAACCCCTATTTGTCTGACACTTTCTGTGTGAGCTGTTAAATTATAGCTAAAGCTCTCTAGTAGACTCTCAGCTCCTTTAAGAAAATGACAATAGAAGCTGGGCGTGGTGGCACAGGCCTTTAATCCCAGCACTCAGGAGGCAGAGGCAGGCGGATTTCTGAGTTCAAGGCCAGCCTGGTCTACAGAGTGAGTTCCTGGACAGCCAGGGCTATACAGAGAAACCCTGTCTCGAAAAAAAAAAAAAAGAAAATGACAATAGAGTTGGGGATATAGACCAGTGGGAAAATATGTGCATAGCATGTTTAAGGCTCTGGAGAATGGGTGGGTGGGTAAATATAGATGTATGTGTGTGCATGTATGTATGTATAGATGTATGTATATATAAATGGATATATAGATGATGGATGGATGGATTTGTAGATGGTGGGTTTATAGATGGATGGATGTATAGATGAATAGATGGATGTATAGATGGATGGATGTACAGATGGATGGATGGATGGATGGATGGATGGATGGATGGATGGATGGATAGATGGATAGATGAATGGATATGTGGATGGATGGATGGATGGATGGATGGATGGGTAGATGGATGGATGGTTAGATGGATGGGAGAATTGATAGGTAAATAGGCCAAGCGCTCTTTCATATCACTGTTAATTCTTCTGAGGTCAGGGATAGCATTTTAGTGTTTCTCTACAATTCCTTTCTTGGTGGGTGGGGACCCTGAAGGTGTCATTGAAGGCAGTGATCCACAAAGAGGCGAGAATAAAACTTCGGTTCAGAGTGACATCATCATCCTGGATCAGACTTGGGGAGCCTGGTACCAGGTGGTTCATTGTCAGCATGTTTAAAACAGTACAATTTGGGGAAAAGTTTCCAGGCAACAATCATTCCTATTCCAGGTTTCCAGGCAACAATCATTCCGATTCCAGGTGCAGAATAAAGCTTAAGGTGTGAGCATTTAGAAACTGCTTTATAAAATACATGTGACCACAAGGGTAGGTTCCATAACTAAAAGGCCTAGAATCTAGTATGGTCTCTGACTCGGATAGCACAGAGTCAGTCAGCAGGCCACACAGTACATGGGACATACCCCCACTAAGAAGGGCTCCTATTACCTGTGAGCTAGGGAGGGAGAGTCTGAAATAAACGTTGTGCGGGATTTGAGTGAGGTCTACCTCTATAGCAAAAGGGTGAGATCTGCTTCTGCTGCAGATAGCAAAGGGTCACCAGGATGTCAACAATATTCCATTCCAGCCTTCTAGACAGTGAAAACAGGTATTTTATCTCCTCCACTGAGGAGAGGTCCCGCATGCTTAACACTCTTGGTTTCTCTAGCAGTCTGTGGGCAAACAAGACCTTTGTGTCCCCCAAACTTTCTCGTCTCAAACCTTTCATTTACTTGCTTATGTCCTTAGTGAGAAACCCTCTGGGCTCCTGATGCCAGGCATGTGATAGGGCTGAGGGTATAGCCAGGACCAATGCTGTCCCGTTTACGGGGCATCACACAGGGTCAGCGTTGAGTCGATGTTGTCAGAATGTTTCTGCAAAAGCAGGCAACTGCAGGGGTGGGTGTCAGTCTTTGAGGAATCCACAGCTCCAAACACATTGACTTGGCATATGTACAATACACGCTTACCAATTCACGGGTTGACATTCTCAACAGAGACTATAAAAGGAAAAAAAAAATGCAGTACCCTACCACAAAAAATATAGAACTGAGAAGAAGGAAGGGCAGCTACTGGGTGCGAAGCTAAGTGTGGCATTTCGGTTATTTGTTAATTTACATAGCCTCTCAAACTTTGAAAGTGGCTTTGTGTTGAAGAGGGAAGAATCTTATACTGTAATTACGTTAGACAAGCTTATAATAATTATAATAATTATCAACTGAGTGCCAATAATACTTTAAGAACTCCGCTGAGCAATAAAGATCATACTAGTGTCTAACAGGTATTAAAATTAAGCTTTTTAAAATTGAAAGGGCACAGATTCAGCATTTTCTATTTTTTAATAAGCAAAGATTCTGACAATCAGAATCTCCCCCTTCGCCTCCCTGGCTAGAAAGTTCTGCTTACAAGAGAAATTTTCACTAAGATGGTTCTGAGTTACTGAGAATGTAAGCAATGTATTTTCTTAACATACCTTGAATGATATATACTCTGTCTGTTTGAGAAAAAAAAAATATGACATCTGGTTAGATCTTTGGGCCATTACAGGCAGGAGGACTTAGGAATCTACAGACAAGCAAGTTTTTGTTAGGCTCAGGGAGTTTATCCATCAGG
Source organism: Mus pahari (assembly GCF_900095145.1). Lineage (NCBI taxonomy): Eukaryota > Metazoa > Chordata > Mammalia > Rodentia > Muridae > Mus > Mus pahari. The sequence continues at coordinate 80,071,808 of NC_034598.1, read as the reverse complement.
CATAGAAAAAGCCACGCTTTGGCCGTACGCTAGTATTCCCCCTAGTGGACAGAAAAGGTGTATGTGAAGAAAAACAATTGTTATTTACCTGAGGGGGTGTTGGAAGGTACCCGTGGCTTACAAGGTTTCATTCCCCCTTAGCATCTGTTCCTGAAAGCTGAAAGTATGTCGTCGATTAATAAGGTTTGATTGGTATTCTTCTTCCTATCTGGCATCTGTAGCAATTAAGGTGTCTCCCCTGCAGGCTTTTGAATGCAGCATGAAATTACGGTGAGCCCAGAACACAGTAGCAGGAACAGAGCTCTTTAGATCACTACCCAGTTTCTTCAAGACACTCCTCAAATGTCATCCTCATCTGGAACCATTTGAGTCCAAACTGATATGATGGCGCCGTCCAAAACCTGAAAAGATTGGCTCTTTTTAGAGAATCTATTAATATCTGTGTTCACGGTGGCCAAATACTGGGGGAAAAATGCTTTTGTATATTGCCCAAATCAGATTTCTGGGCGTGTTAGTCTTTGTCATTTTTTTTTTTTTTGACAAGTACCCCCTGCTTGTCGTGTGTGGTGTCTGGGATTTTTCTCCACACACACACTTGTTGATGACAGGCATGTTAAGGCCGGAAGAGATACACGTTGGAAAAACAGATCTTGGCTTCTGAAAAGCTGTTGATCTACTTTGACACATATATACTTTGTGTCTCCTTCCTCCTCCTCTCTTCTTAAATGTTGATGGGATGAGAACCATGGCAACTACTATTCTCTGCCTGGAAAGCCTTAACAGTCTTGCTCTTCTGGAAACACATCCTCCCATCCTCCCATCCTCCCATCCTCCCATCCTCCCATCCTCCCATCCAGATGTGACTCAAACCGGCAATCCAAGTGTCAAAGATCTGGTATAGGTTACATGATCCTTGCAGACAAAGCCAACAAGTGTATTTCCCAGGGACTGTCACATGTATGGTGTGGGAGAATAATAGTCTTTTACTGAGCAAATTATGCTTGCCTATAATCTCAGCATTCATCCCAAACTGGAGCAGAAACATCCCAAGTTCAAGGCAAGCCTACCCTTACATAAGGAAACAATGTCTCCAAAAACAGAAATTCTTTTGCAAAGGGGGAGGAACTTTAGGTTGTGGTTTCCTGAAACTGTCAGCAACATTGTTCTCTGCCCACTAAGAAAAGCTCTGTGGAAAGCAGATGGCAAAAGAGCCAAAGCTCGGAGTAAGTAGAGGTCAGGGCCAGCAGGGTGGCTCAGTGGTCAAAGTGCTTGCTGAGCAAGCAGAGTTCAAACAGAGGCAAAGGCAGGAGAGATCTGACTCCCGAGGGTTGTCCTTTGACCTCCACATGTGCACGCACACACACACACACACACACACACACACACACACATACACACTTTCACTTACACACACATATTAATAATATAGTTAAAAATTAACTAGAAATGAGATAGATGGATACACCCTCGCCATGTTCATACATACATGTGCATACACACACACACACACACACACATTGAAGCCCACCAGTGTTGTGTCATTAGTCCATATCCTTCCATTGAAGTCACGTCCTCTTTGTTGGCACTCTCCTTGTTGCCGTTGTATCCTCTCTATTTGCTACCACCAGTGCCCATGGTCACCACGGGCCAATACCCCTAAGACAGAGGACCCGAGTTACCCTGACTAGATCTATATATCTAAACGCCTCCTGGACATCCCCCTCGATCATTTCACAGGTACTTCAAATCAATTTTCTTGTACTTTTTTTCCCCTCTGTAATTTCCCAGTCTCCCTGGAGTGTACCACATTATACCCTGGCTCTCATGAAAGGCAGAAGTCATCTCAGACAGTTCCCTTGGTCCTGGTGACTAATCCCCACTGTGGTCCCGACGTGTGTCACAGACTCATTTTCACATCCCAGATCTCGGGTGTTGCTTGTTTATTTTGAGACATGGTCTTGTGGTACAACCCAGGCTGGTCTTGAACTCACATCATTTTTCCCCCAGCCTCCTGAGCACTTCAACAATTGTATTTGAATGCCACTGTGCCTGACTCCCGTCTATTTCAGCATCCTGATAACATTTTGAATTAGTTCCTCCTCTGTTTATAAGGAGACTGTTTTAGGTGGGACTGGTTGGGAGTCTAGCCCCAGGTTCATTACCCTGGGCATTTATGTGGCCTTTCGTTGTCTTTTAAAAAGAAGAGTGCACCAGATGATAACTTCCTGTTGAACTTCCTGCTGGGGGTCTTTTGACCATTCATTATTATTTCCTCCATGTTTTAATGTCATGGTCCTCTCAGGACTTCACCCTGCTTGGCAACAATCTCCTACATCCAGACTGAGGGTGAGAAGTCTAAAGGCTCTACATGGTGGGCTCTCCTCAGCAAGCCCCAGGGGAGAGAGGACAGGGTGCTATCAACACCCCCCCCCCCCATGTAACCCACTAGGCTGGATGCACCAGGCGCTGCCTGCCTGTCTTTGGCAGTACTGTGTTCTCTATCCCTTCATATGCTCCAGCACTGGGGCTTGGACTCCAGCTAGCTGCAGAGAAGCTGTGTGGATGGGCAAATGCTAAGGGATCCATTAGCCTGGAGTAGTGGTTCTCAGCCTTTCTAACGCTGTGACACTTTAACACAGTTGCTATGTTCTGTCTAGGGGAGGAGCTTTGGTGCCTGTCTGTAGAGAGCACAAGGAAAGGGCATGAAAATGAGGTGGGTGGCTGGGAATAGAAAGCATCCTTTAACCAGACACAGGACACTAAGGATGTCTCTCTGTGTCAGTGGGAAGGACATTTCCCTGTCTTTACATTTAAGGAAGAATGCAGAGAAAGAGGGAGGTTTCTCAAAGTTATTCTCTTGGGGACTTCCCAAAGTGACTGGAGAGGGTGAAGGGGAGCAAGAACTAGATCCCAGAGGGCTGCAGTTGGGCTGGTAACCAGTAAAACTCATGGGTGACTCTAGTGGTCTCACTGCAGGCGCTCACGGAGGAGACAGTGAAACATTGTATGGAAATAGTTTGAGTGGACTTTTAGCCATAAGGGAGGGAAAACCTAAGCTTATAGCCTAGGCAAGCAGGAGTTAATTCCCCTGTCCCGCCCCCATCATGAGGAGTCCAGTTGCCAGTACTGGTTGCTATTCACTGCTACTCTCCCAGAGGCCCCGGGCTCTTATTATCTTTCTGCTGTCATAAGATAGTTGCTTCAGCTGCAAGCATCATGTGAATTTTTCAAGACGAGAAAGGAAAGGCTAACTTTCTCCCCGAGAGATGCTGTCATTTTATGTCTGAGAAAGTCTCCATTGCAGACTTCCCCTTATATCGCACCAGCCAGAGTGTGGTCACGTGCCCACCTGACGTCACAGATTGGCAAACAGAAATGGAGTGACCGTCATTGCCTTGTGAGCGGGGAGGGGGGCAGGGGGGTTGGGAGGGTTGGGGGGAGGTTGGGGCTTCAGGCAGGGCCGGAGGGAAAGGCAGGGAGCTTAGCCTGCCTCCCTCAGCATCGGCCCAGATACAAAGCTAAGAGAAGAGGAGAAGGATCCAGTGTTGAGGCAGGAAGAGCTCCGTGTACTGTTCCAGCAGGGACAGGTTCAAGCCCCTCTGGTCTGGAAGATGGCCACTTTTTCCTGTTTATGGAATCCTACTCATCCTTCGGGTTCCACCCTTAGCATCTTTTTTTTTTTTTTTTTTAAATGACACCCATTGTGAAGAGTGGACCCTCCCTTTGTCATATTCTTTGTGTTATTTATGTGTCTGGTGTTCCCACAGCTCCAAATCCCTCAAAGGAAGCGATTATATTATTTTCATCTAATGTCAGCATGATGCCGACCTACCCCATAGTAAGTGTTCTACAGTGCTTGTAGAATAGATGTGGCAGAAACAAATGCAAGGTGGGAAAAGAAAATGAGCATGTTTGCCCAGGCATCTTCAAGCGTCAAGGCCCACTAAATATGCACAGTAGCTGGATATTCAGTTGAGCCCTGCCCACTTAAGGAGGATCTATTGTTGCCCTGCCCACTTAGGGAGGATCTACTGTCAGCCCGCCTACTTAGGGAGGATCTCTTGTCAACCAAGTACTAGAGGCAGTACAAGAGAAGGCTCAGGGAGCTATCTTTACATGCAAAGATAACTAACAATACAAAATAGCTTCTGATAATTGTCTCATTACAGCCACAGGAGTGCAAGGGGTCAGGGAGGAGGACATTGGAACGCGCATGGAATGGTAATTAAAAGCCACAGGTATTCCGTGTCTTAATTAATCACCACTGCAGCCTCCGCCCATTTCCAACTTCTCAGCGATATGGGGAAATGATCAGCTCGGAGTGTCTTCTCTGGCTGCCCCGCCTGTTTGTCAGTGTGCCCGTGACTCAGTAGTAAAAGAGCCACCTGGAGAACAGCCAGGGAGATGAGGCCGAGAAGAGGGAACCTTGCTAATTCATTGCAGAGACAGTCAGCTCTTGAATAGCCCAAAGCTGATCCCATTTTAACCGGGCATTAAAAGATCAAATGATGATTTCACAAGTGGACTGCATTTGAGATTTTTGTTAAGAGGAAAAGAAGTGACTAAAGCTACAAGGGCGGGCACTAAATGGATCCTTCCGTAGGTCTTTTTGATGCATGGAAGATCTGATTTTGCAGTGGGACTAACCTGAGTCTCCTAAGAGGTCTTTAACAGTTAGAGGAGCATGGGCCCCTCTCTAACAGGCTGGTAAAACCCCCAGGGCTCCATGTCCCATCTGGCTAGGTGAACAACAAACACTAGATTCAATGAGAAACTCAGTGTCAACAAGAAAGGTAAAGAGCAAAAGAGAAAGGCATCCACAGATGAGCTCTGGTGTCCATGTATGCATGCACAGGAAAGCTCACTGCACAGCAGTGTGCACATGCACGCGCGCGCACGCACACGCACACACACAGAGCACACAGAGCACACACATCATGGCATGGGGACATCTGTGCTTCTATAGCAACAGTAAATAACGAGATCTAGCAGCACAGATGATTCTTAGTGCTGATCCAAGGTAGCAAGCACTTAGTATCCCTTGAAATCTGCAACAACTCACATGATCTGAGAAGATTCATTCAATGGCGGCTCACATGATCTGAGAAGAAGATTCATTCTGGTAACAAAGTCACAGGTGCTGCTGTACCTTGCGCCTGTGCCAATTTTTTTGCCTACATTTGTAAATTTCAGTTGGTGGTTACTGAATTAGTCAAGGTTCTCTAGAGGATTAGGACCTATAAGATGGACAGACAAACACACACACATACACACCAAACGTATTAAGTCAGCTTTGAAATACAACAGAATCCCACCTGAGAGCTGAGATCTAGTAGTTCCTTGGTTCTGGAGGCTGTGTGTCTCAAGAGTTGGAGTAGTCCCCCTAATGGCTGTCACTTGCTGGGAGTTGGGACAGGGGCCCAACAACCATAGGGCTGGGTCCTTCAGCACTACCAATCTGTCACCAAATGATTGGAAGCACCTGGGGAGCTGCCGGTTCTTAGTCCACAATGAGAGACTCTGCAGCCAGGGAAGGGCCATCATCAGTAGCCGCAACAGGGCGGATGATCTCAGAGGAAGAGGGAAGGCCAGGAAGTGAAATCACAGCCGCTCTCCTTCTGCCATACTCTTATTATGTTCGATGCTACGAGAAGGTGTGACCCATGATCGTGTGGGTCTCCCTGCATCTATCAAGGCAGTCGGGACACTTCTAAAGGTGAGGCTCCCTACCCTGGTGACTCTAATTTGTGGCAAGTTGACATCAACCCCAGCTGGCATAGTTCCAGAAGACAGAGATATCATTTTTTTTTAAAACTATCAGAGTTCACAGTGCTAAGCTAACTACTGCTGTCCCAAAGTCCCACTACCACATGGTGTCCATACGGAATACTAGAGCCAGTCTGTGACTCCTGCCATTTATGGCTCAGGACGTTGTACCCTAGCTACTCAAATAATCATGTGGCAACTTATAGTCTGCTCCTTAAAACGCATGTTCTCTGGGGCATGGTGTCACAAGGCTGTCTCTCCAGCACTTGAGAGGTAGAGGCAGGGGCATAAGGAGTTCATGGCCACCCTTGGCTACCTATCGACTTAGGGGTTAGCCCAGGCTACATGCGACTCCAGCTTAATCAAACACAATAGTAGTATTGAGCTAGGTGTGTTGGCACACATCTGTAATCTCAGCCCTGGAGGGGTTGAGGCAGGGGGATGACTTCAAAGTCAGCATGGGCTCTGTGGAGAGACTGTCTCAAAGAAAAAAAAGCAATTGTGGGGTTTTCTGTTTCAGGCCTGAAATCTCAGCCATTTAGGAGGCTATGGTAGAGGAATCTGGGGAGCTTAAGACCTGCTTAGCCAACTTGGTAAGACCTTGTCTCCCAAAAAGAGCTGGGGGCTCAGTTCAGTGGTAAAGCATTCGCCTAACATGAATGAGGATGAGGAGACAGATTCAGCTACAGGAAAATAAAAGAAAAGTTTCAGAGCGGGGGCTGCCGGGAGAAGGTCCACCCGCAGGGCTTACCGTGGACTATGCTGCTCAAACACTGAATTTTGATCTTTCACAATTTCTTGCGTGGTGCTCTTGCCTCCTCAGGCGCGGGCACGCGTGACTTCAGACAAAAGAAATGATTTAGGAAGAGGGAAATCAAACTCTGCCTGGAGAGGCTGCCTGCTTACCGCACAAAATCACTCTCTGGCGATGGGGAAAAATGCTGTCCTATTAAAATTCAAATAAGGAACTCCTGTGATTTTTCATCTTTTTGAAAAACAAATACAGAGCTGTAATCATAACTGACGAGGCCTGTCGCTTAGGGGAGTGGCAGGCAGGACCCCTCTCCCTGTTTATTTTAGGACCATTCTGAATGAAAAAGGCGGGAGTCGGGGGAGGGACAAGAGCCCCAGCTCTGTTAGGAAAAGCAGGTCAGTGTCTTACTGTGACGAAAACCGAGTTCTTTCTCAACTGAGAAATAAGCCTGTCAGACATGAATTCCCTGCAACGGTTACTATTCTGATTATTAGGAATGCCTTCAACGACTAGGTTTTTTATCTGTAATTTTTAAAAATTAAAACCTGAGGTCAGGGGAGACGGCTTGAGAAGAACCAGTCCTCTTGCAGAGGACCCAAGTTCAGTTCCCAGCATACAGCTGCCTGCAACTTCAGCTCCAGTGATCTAGTGCCCTCTTTTGGCCATTTCTGGTACTGCATTCACATGTACACCTCTACACAGACATACACATAATTTAAACTTTTTTTAAACAAAAGATTAAAAACCCATTTGATAGTAAAAAAAACTACAATAAAACCATAGATAATTGAGAAGAAATTAAGTTACTTTGGGAGGGAAATTTCAGGCAGTTTAGATTTAAAAGAGCAACAAATTCTGCCATTGGCCAGCTACTGACTTTATTTAGAAAACAAATGAGCCCAGCAAAGGAGCAAAGGGGATGGAGATGGAGAGATAGGAAGAAAGGATAATGGCATATACATGTGAAACAGTTATCAGAAAACAATATGACTTTGAATGCTCACTTTTCAAACAGTGAACTAAATCTAAGAACATACCTTCAGAGTCATTGTCTGTTTGGCCGGTGGCCTTCCACCCCCCACCCCCACCCCCCAGGAAGCACTTGTCTACTGAACTGTTGATCACATGTTTTTGTCTTTGTTTTTTTCATTTGACTTTGACTGTGTGAAGCTTGTGTCTTGGCGTGGTCTCTACAGTCAGGTCGAGCACTTAGTAGGTTCTTAACAAACATTTGCTAAGTGGGCTTTGAGGTCCTATGCTGAGGCTGCTGGCTTCCTGTAGAGGGAGTCTCGCCTTCTGGCTGCCTTCAGACCAAGATGTAGACCCCTCAGATCCTCCTCCAGCACCGTGTCTGCCTGCAAGCTGCCATGCTTCCTGCCATGATGATAACGGACCGATCCTCTGAAAACTGTTAGCCAACCCCAGTTAAACGTTGTCCCTAACAAGAGCTGCCTTGGTCATGATGTCTCTTCACAGCAATGGAAACCCTGAGACACTGAGCAGGCCCAAGATGCTATCCATCATCAAGTGACTACTTCTGAGCTTCAGAGTGCATCGTGCTTTATATTGTATCTTCATCTGTTCCACTGAGACCCAAACCTTGCCCTTTCCTGGGGAATTTGGAAAGATTCAAGGAATTAGGGGCTGGTGAGATGGCTCAGTGGGTAAGAGCACCCGACTGCTCTTCCAAAGGTCCGGAGTTCAAATCCCAGTCAACCACATGGTGGCTCATAACCATCTGTAACAAGATCTGACGCCCTCTTCTGGAGTGTCTGAAGGCAGCTACAGTGTACTTACATATAATAAATAAATAAATCTTAAAAAAAAAAAAAGATTCAAGGAATTAGCGCAGATGACACACACACTCAGGCAAGCCCCGGGGAACTCGGGAAGTGTGAGCCATTACCTGTGTCGGGCATGACACTCTGTGCTTCTCGTACTTCGCCAGTAGAAGTAGCAAAGGAGATGAAGAGACACCAGGGGAGCTGGGAAAAAGGTGACAGGTAGGCACTTATGTCCTGATTTTCAGTTCAGTGTTCTCTTCCTTCTCCTGCTGCGATCGGCTGAAGCATCCTGCGTAGACCTGCCAGTCCCCATTCGGAATCTCATGCAGCCTTTCCTTCTCACTCATACCTCTCCCTGTGACAGTCTCTACCCACAGAGCACTCCATAGCGTGTGGAGTTGCTCAAAGAACTCCTTGCCATGCTAGGAGGGTCTCTACTGCTGTTTCGCTCACCCCAGAAGGCAGAGATCGATGTGCTCACCGATCAGCCACAAAGCCTGGCCAAAAGGGTTGGATCATAATGCGTGCTCAGTAAAGGAATCCCCACTTGTGGCACACAGATGGAGTAAATGAGCGTATCGGACTCCTGTTACAGTCACCTTCAGTCAACATGGCATCTTCTTGGTCTATGACGTATGTCTTTCAGAAGCCGTCAGCACCGGGCAAAGCGGTGCGGCTCCCGACAGACCTGTTGGATGGTGTGCACTCCTGCCTTCAGGAATCGCAGGGTCTAGATGGCTGACCTCCAGAAGACCTTTGAGCAGCGCCACCACTCCCACCCATCCCTGTACTTCTTCTTTCTCCCCAAGCTTGCAAAGAGAGAAGTATAAATGTGGGAAGAAGTCACCCTGACAGCTGCCAAGGGGTCAGTGAGGCTGGTGGGGAGCAACGGGGAGGAAGGAGGGAATTTCAGAAGCCACACTACCTTTTCACTAAAAAAAAAAGTTTCTCTTTTTAGAGGAGATAAGAAACATACGCTTAAATCTCAACATTTTGGGGGTGATGAACAGTACTCCAAGATCCCCAAGTAGGGTTTAGACAGTCAGGGCGATGATACAGAGAGATAGCCTGTGTTATTTGTTAAATTGGTCATAAGTGGTAGAAAGGAAAAAACTGAGGATCAGATTTCCTGGGAAGTCCAGTTCAAGCACGTTAGAAGGAAGCTGGCGACCAGAGTCAGCCCCCTCTGCAAGCTGAGCGGCAGACCACGATGTCATGGGACAATGCCGCACAGTGGAGGAATTGAAGGCTGGTGCTCGGGTGGTGTCATAGTTGGCACTCCTATTGCTGTGATAAAACACCACAGCCAAAGGCTCCGTAGGGAGGGAAGGGCTGCCGTCAGCTTATAACTCGCAGGTCACATGCCATCACGGAGGGAAGTCAGCTAGGAACTCCAGGCAGGAACCTGGAGACGGGCTCTAAAACACAGGCCGAGGAGGAGAGCTTACTGGCTCGCTCAGTTTTCTATTACAACCCAGGACCCAAGGGTGGCACTGCCCACAGTGAACTTGGCCCTTCCACATCAATCATTAATCAAGGAAACGCCCCCTCCCTCGCCCCCGCCCCCCAAGGCTTGTGAACAGGTCAAACACACGGAAGCATGTTCTCGAGTCTCAGATGGTCCTAGCATGTGTCATCGAGTTGACAAAAAGCTAACCATGATGAGTGGTTGCTTTCCTGAACCCTTTCATATAAACTTTTATATCAAAACTCCCCAAACCGGGGCAAGGTCTCACGTCTTAACTCATTTGTAGAACGGTAGGTAGGTAGGTAACCTGCCTTGTAAAACTTAAGTCTGGAAGCCCTTTCCCTAGCAGGAAACTTTGTAGCTGCTTGTATTCTTATGTAAATTTAGATCTGGTAAAACTGTTCAATCCAGTGTCCACCAGTAAGACCTTCAGGGGCCCGGTTCCCAGTTGGTTCTGATTGGTAAATAAAGATGTCTACAGCCAATGGCTGGGCAGGGCAGAGGATTCTCCGGCTAGGGACAGAGAGAGAAAGCAAAGAGATCTGCCACGCTGGGAGGAGAGATACTACACCCGAGAAGATGCAGGACAGAGAGGCATGGCCACTATTTAAGAGCCAGGAGAGTGTGGCCCAAGAGGGCTGCCCAACTGGGCCCAAGGCAGCCAAGGTAGAATAAAATAAATGATAACTCGGGATTACCAGGGGGAGGTGGGTTAGCCACGTGGAGGTTAGGAAGTGGCCCAGCCATCGGGCTGCTTAAGGCATATCAAAATATAAAGGGTGTGTGTGTGTGTGTCTTTCATTCAGGAACCCAGAACACTGCGGTGGGTAGCAAAGAACGTGGCGCTGCTGGGATTTATTTAATTAATTTACCACTACAGACTCTCTCGTAGAAACAGGAAAAAAAAATCAGTGGACCAGAACCAGAATCAGCTACAGCCAGCCCAAAGTGCCCCTCCCCCGACTGAGGACTCCCACCCTCTCCTCGAGATACCATGCATACATCTGTTGGGAAATCATTATCACTGACCGATTCAGAATATGATACATTACAGCCATCTGGAGAAAACTGTCATAATAAACACACAAGCTGACTCTATTTACATTAAATGATGGCTCTTCAGATACGATGTCCTGGTGTAGTGCTCCACTCACACAATTGTACCTGTCAGAAATCCCACCCTCTAATGAACTTCGGTGGCACCCACACCTGTAACTTGCCAGGAAAACAGACGTGAACTCTGGAGTTCCTTTCGTGCCTCATCTTCTGTCACAAGGCATCCCAGCCAAGCTTAGGGAAGAGGTGATGACTTCCCATGGTTGGTTCAGTCAGTGGCACACGGATGTTTCTGACTAACGTTCATATGTGTGCACCTCTAGGGCACTGTTCTTGGTGGTGGCTGAAATGCTTGCTTCAAATGCAGACTCTTCAGCCTTGCCCAGTCTGCTCCAGCTCTGTAGGTCTGGGATTAGATTCCTATATCTCCTTCAGATGGCAGTACTGGTAGGAGTTTGTGATGGTTTGTATATGCTTGGCCCAGGGAGTGGCACTATTAGGAAGTGTGGCCTTGTTGGATTAAGTGTGTTACTGTGGGTGTGGGCATAAGACCCTCACCCTAGCTGCCTGGAAGTCAGTCTTCCACTAGCAGCCTTCAGATGAAGATGTAGAACTCTCAGGTCCTCCTACACCATACCTGCCTGGATGCTGCCATGCTTCCAACTTGATGATAATGGACTGGATCTCTGAACTTATAAGCCAGCCCCAATTAAATGTCCTTTATAAGACTTGTCTTGGTCATGGTGTCTGTACACAACAGTAAAACCCTAAGACAGAGTTACAGTTTGAAAACGCTAGTCTTAGGGAGGGGTTTGTGTGTTGAGTTTTTAAGATCAAAATAGTTTAATCAGAGCTGCAAAAGCTTAGCTTACTCCTATATCTTTATGCATATTTATATATATATATTTATACTAATATATTTTATAAATTCAAATATAATTATTTTAATATATTTATAATATATAATATAAATCATAACACATATATTGATAAAATCATAATTCTTTATGCATTTTTCTTAGCCGATTTGTGGCATACAGAGTGAATGAATTGTAATGCACAGAAACAAACAGATCTGTTTGCCAGATATAAAACCCTTGTATTCTAAAGAAAACCTTATCAACATCTTGGGATATTTATATATATCTGTTATTTGTGTATAGCGAGGGCTCCATAGTAGCCAAAATCTAGGCACTTTACTGGGGTGAGTATGTCTGTGCACATGCGTGCATGTGTGTGTTTGTTGCTTGATAGTGAGACCAAAGTAGTATTTTTCTTGCATTTTCTCTCCCATATTCAAAAGGCTTTCAGTTTCCCCCAGCGTTAACTCTGAGGCGAGGATAAATAGCTCGTGTACTTCTGCCTCTTGATTCCTGCCTGGGGTTCCCTAATCCCATGGTCTAAAGACCTCAAAGCAGATAAAACTGAGAGCGAAATGAATGTATTCCTGGGGGGAATATCACCAGCTCTTTGGAAATAAATGTAGCTGCACGCAGACAAGCTTCCATTTGTCCAGAATTACCTAGCTACATGGAAACTGCCCACACCTCTGCACTTAAAGTATTTTGAGCTCCACCCACTCTCTTCCCATTTTTAGCATGGAGGGATTGCAGCGAGCAGACCATGTGCACCCGTGTGGAAATGTCACGCAAGGCCCCTTCGCAGGTGGGGCCTCACTGCTGGCTACCAGATCCTCCTCTGAAACTATATAGGTTAGGTTTCAAAACCCGTTCACACAAGCTCTCACACCTGAACTCACTAAAGTAGGGCAGGCCCCGACTCTCTAGCTTTTACCGGAAGGCCAGTGTGTGGGAAAAGCCAGGGACCAGAAAGCATGTGGGTCTCCAGCCCACCACGCCCGGGTCTCAGCTCTCAGCCCTCAAGTCATCTGGGGAAAGCTTTGAAAACTGCGCATGCACAGTCCCAACCCCGTTCTCAGAGGATGCGGTCTAGAATGTATGTGGAGTTTTGTTGTTTGCTTGGTTTTGTAATTGTTTTTTAAATTAATGTTTTATGTTAGTATAGTAACTAACTGGTTTAGCTGAGACATTTTCATACATGTGTGGCATACACTTCGTTTTCATTCATCCCCTCTCGCCTCCATCTTTCCCCTAGACCCCTTCCCCTCTTCCTTCCTTTCCTTCCTGCAGAGTTACGGTCTGCTTCCACATACACATCCCATTACTCTTCCTCCCCTTCCTTAAGATCTTTTCCCTCCCTTTCATGGTCTTTCTAGTTTTGCCACACTACACGCGCGCGCCACACACACACACACACACACACACACACACACACACACAATTTTAAGTCTAGGTTTCACATATAAGAGAAAACACATGATATTTGTTTTTCTAAGTCTGGATTGCTTTGCTTACCATAATGATCTTCAGTTCCATTCACTGTCTTGCAAACGCCATGACTTCATTTTTCTTTACAGCTGTATGAAGCTCCATTGTGGATATATACCACAATCTCTTTAAATATTACTTGAGAGTATTCCCAAAGAACTCTAAGTCAACATATCACAGAGATACTGGCACATTTGTGTTTGCTATACTGTTCACAATACCCAGCCTAGGAAACGGAGCCAGCCTAGGTGTATAGCCAAATGAATAGCCAATGTGGTATCCTATGCAACCATAAATGGTACCGTGGCTTTTATGTTCAGAAACAGTGTCTCCTCTGTATTCCAGGCTAGCCTGTACCTCTTGATCCTCCTGCCTCTGTCTCCCATGTGCTGGGATTACAGGGGTGTGTCTTCATCCCTGTTCCTGGCTTGGGAATATATATGTGCCACTAATTCAGAGAGACACGATGGAGAACCATTAACCTGACTCATGCTCAATCAGACAACTCAGCAAAATAATATGCAAATTAATTTGACTGGAATGTAAATTAAGGAGGTTGGCTTCTTTGATTCATAAAGATCCGTAGAACAGTCCTCCCGCACTGCTTATGTGTAGGATCAGACATCTTCCTCTATAGAAGTGGTTCGCGCCTTCCTAATGCTGAGACCCTTTAATCCAGTTCCTCATGTTGTGGTGACCCCTAGCATAAAGTTATTTCATTGCTACTTCATAACTGTAATTTTGCTCCTGTTATAAATTATAATGTAAACATCTGGTATTTGATGGCCCCAAAGGGGTCATGACCCACAGGTTGAAAACCACTGTTCTAGGGGCTGGAGAGATGATTCAGCAGCTACAAGCACATGCTGCTCTTACAGAGAACCCAAGTTCTGTTCCCAGTACTCAGTTCAACATCATCTGTGACTCCAGTTCTAGGGGATCCAACACCCTTTTCTGGCCTCCCAGAAACATGCACACAGATGCATATATTCTCCCATAAACACACATGCATATATATGATTAATAATAATAGTAATAAAGAAGAAGAAGAGGAGGAGGAGGAGGAGGAGGAAGAAAAAGAAGAAAGAAGAAAGAAGAAAGAAGAAAGAAGAAAGAAGAAGGAAGAAGGAAGAAGGAAGAAGGAAGAAGGAAGAAGGAAGAAGAAGAAGAAGAAGAAGAAGAAGAAGAAGAAGAAGAAGAAGAAGAAGAAGAAGAAGAAGAAGAAGANGAAGAAGAAGAAGAAGAAGAAGAAGAAGAAGAAGAAGAAGAAGAAGAAGAAGAAGAAGAAGAAGAAGAAGAAGAAGAAGAAGAAACAACAACAACTGTCCTTTGGAGCTGGGCAAAGGATAAAGTTCCTATAAGAGGGAGATGTGTAGCCAGGCATGGTGGTGCAGCGAGCCTGCAGTCCCACTACTTCCAAGATGGAAGCGGGAGCGCTGTGGGCTCCAGGGATTCCAGGCCAGCTTACATCACTAAGAGAGACCCTGGAATTAAGGAAAAGGACAAGAAGATATTCTATAAGACTCCTAAGGTAGAAGCTATGATGCAGTTAGAACATAAGATGAGTGAAAACAGGCCATCAGAGCCCTAGGAAGCAGACGGCCTGCACGCCGTTAACCCATTCTGGCCTCCACAACACTAAAGAGTGGCATGACTCTTGGCATATCCACACTGTTCTGTCGCGGGCACGCTTAAGCCAAGGGTCAGTCCACTGGGGATGATGATGGTTCCTCTCTTCTGTTGTTCTCAGTTTCCAACCAAGACTTGTGCTTTTTCCAAATTTGTCTCCAAATCAGAGTCCCATGCACCATTTGGTGCTTTGTTGCCAGTGTGCTAAGCTCCCGTCTGTAGCTGCCTTTTGCTACTTTGTGGGTTCTTCTTTCTTTCATCCTTCTCCACCCTTTTAACCCCCTAACCCTAGATAAGAGAGAGAAATGATAGAAAAGGAAAGAGATTCCCAAATAAAGTCAGAGGTCAAAAGAGGGTGACATTATTGGTAGACTGCTTCCTGCTGATTATAGGCGTTGAATTCCTTGGGGTTAAGTTCGATCTTTATCCTCGGGATATCTATTTTTTTATTTTATTATTTATTTATTTATTTATTTATTTACCCTCGGGATATCTAATGTCTTCTTGTTGTTTCTTCTTTGTGCACGACTACTTAAAAAACAGCCACCTACCACAACCAATAGCAGCCAGCAAATACCACCTCCCCAATCTCTTGTGGGCCCCAGAATTCCAAACATCACACAACTGTAGAAACTATCTGCCTCTGGCAAGATCACACCCCTACTAGAGCATGAGGCAAATCATAGTCAGCCGCTGTGAAGCAGCTCCATATCCCCACACCTGGGATAAAAACGAGAACATATTGTTATAATATGTCCATGTTTTAAAAAGAAACCAAGATTCCAAAGTTGTCACTACGCCTAGCCATCCCTGCATTGGAGGGGTGGGGGATGGCTAACCACTTTCTTCCCTTGTAAGGGGTACTCTCTTTGCTATTGTAACAAGGCACAAGACAAAGCAACTTAAAGAAGGACAAGCTTATTTGGGACATGTACACATACACAAACGTCAAGAGCTGGGGCCAGGGACATCCCTGAGTCTGTACAACGCTTGCATTCAGAACATGGGGATCTGAGCTTGGATCGCCATAACCTGCAAAAAGAAGCGATCTCTTTGTGGAACGCCTGTAGTCCTAGTATCAGCCAAGGGGAGGTAGAGACAGGAAGATCTCTGGATGCTCACAGGCCAGCGAACCTGGTGTATGTGGTCAGGTTCCAGGACAATGAGAGACACTGTCTCAAAGGAAGATGGAAGACATCGAGAAACGATATCTGAAGCTATCTTTTGAAATCTATTGGTGTGTCGTGCATAAGTCCACACCCCTCAAACATGAACACACACACACACACACACACACGTGCACACACACACACCAGAGCTATCTAAGACTGGATTCCATGAAGTTCTGACTTGGGAATCCAACTAGTCTAGATCAGTCACACACTGCACTTTTTTTTTGGAGCGCAGTGGACAGCCAGTAGACAGCTTGAGATGCTAGAACATTCCTCAGACTGTAGGGCCAAGTGGAATTGAAGACAACAGGCTTCTTTCTCACTTGTAGTTGTAGGTAGCAGTTAATTAGCTGCAGGAGCATATAAGGGGGAGGCAGGCTGGATAGAGCTCTGTATCTCTGGCCTTTTCTACGTTTTAATACACAGGACAAAAGATTACTTACAGAAAACCTCTGTGAGGTCAGACCCCGGGGCCCTGATGGGCACCACACAAGAAAATGTTTCTCAAATCAAACGGATGAGGAATCAAGCATTGGGCACCACCCACCTCAGAGGCCTAACCTCCTTCTTATCCCCTGGTTCCAAAAGTGTGTGTTGAGGGGGAGGCGTTATCTACCTCTCAGCAATTTGAGCCAACCACACATCTTGACTTTATCTTTAATGAGAGTCATTTCTAACATGTAGCATGCTAGTTGACAAGGCTTTAATTTTGGCAAATTAAAAACAAATGTTGATACTCATATACGAATAAAAAGAAGCACTGGCTGTTGATTGACATATCCTCTGTGGAAGGAAGTGTAGCCACCTCAGGAGTTAATTCTCCACCACGAGTGCTAACTGACTGACCACGGGTGTGTGCCTTCTGATAGCAGCCACTTAGGTACACCACGTTCCCTGGTTTTGTTAACAGACCTAAGGAGGTTACAGAAATATACCACGATTTAGGACAACTTAAGTAAACTGTCATCAAGTGACTTAAGTTTTCACAAAGGGAAGTGACTGGATCCCAGTGGCTCTGAGCCTGAGTGGGCTTTTCTGGTTTCTATCCACAGCCCATGCTTCCTCAAACATGACGTGTATGGGAGTGTAACTCACATGGCCTTGGTTGTTTTCTTCTGGAAGCCTCTACCAGGATTCCACTCTTCTGGACTGCAGTCAGAACTCCGCTCCTCCTCAGTAGGGGTAGGCTTTCCAAACCCCAACTGCCCCCAACCGTTTGGGAGCCGATGTTTATGTACTGGATCTGACAGGATTCTAATTATTTGTTCTCCGCAAGGCTCCCATTTGTTTCAGACATTGTCACGCAAGTTTTGCTTCATTTAACTTCAATAATTGTCATATGGTATTTGCTTAGTGTTTCCTCGAATTCCAAATCAACCAGGAACAGAAAACTTTCTCTTTTGGCAGAGCCAAGATGCAACCCAGGGCCTTTGCTGAGTGATGACCTCTTATGCCCACCCCCAACCCTACTCGGTAGGGAACTTCTTGAGGGGAAAGGATGTTTTCTTATTTCCAGGGCTTTCTGCAATGCCTGGCACTTATTTGTTTGTTTGTTTATTTATTTATTTATTTTACATTTATTTATTTTTAGGTTTTCACACATGAGTAGTATATACTTTTTTCTTTTCACTTTACATTCCACTCCTTGCCCCCCTCCTGGTCACCCCTCCCACAATCCTTCCCTCCATCCCCCCATTCTCTGAGAGGGCGAGAACCTCCCACCCTGGGTAAGCTCCCTTGAGACCCATTCCATGGGCAAGCACCAATCCCTGCCACTATTAATGACACTCTGTTCTGCTTGCAGACAGGAGCCTAGCGTGGCTGTTCTCTGAGAGGCTCCACCCAGCAGTTAACTCAGACAGAGGCAGAGACCCACAGCCAAATAGTGGATGGAGCTTGGGGACTCTGATGGAAGACTAGGGGGAAAGACTGCATTTCGTGGTTGTTGCAGGAGGAATATGGCTGAGTTAATGATGTCTGGGGAAAAAGATTTTTATCTTAGTTCATATGAGGGAAGACTGTTGCTCGTACAACAGGTCACATTTTCACAACCTTCACTGTGTGCCAGCCTCTGTCGTAAGTGGCTTGTGTATACTCATTTAATTTATATGACAATCTCATGCAAAAAACCATCTCTGTCCTACAGAGGAGGCAACTCAAATGCAGAGAAGTTAATGGCTTGCCTAAGATCACACAGATAACGAGAAAGGCGGGATCTGAACTCAAAACATTTGCCTCCAAACTACTTGACTGTGATCTCTGCATGATGAGGTTCTGCACAGGGGAAAGAGGCCTCTCCATTTCTACCACCCATTTTAGTCAAATTAACACATTAAGTGGTTTCCAATAAGCTTCTGCCGGTCAACGAGCTACAAGGCATTGGCATCCTGGGGATGAACTTGGGTTTTTATTAGATAGGAAAAGTTATAGCAACCAGCAGGGGGAGACTGTGAGGAGTGGAGGGAGCCCCGAGTATTGTTCTACAGAGGCAATGCCACAGCAAGGACCTCACTGCCTCAGACCCACAGGAGTGGCGAAGCCTTCCCTGGGCGGGGTTCAGAAGGATGGCAAAGCCTTCCTCTGGTCCTAGTGCAAGCACTGGTGTTCAGGAAGGATTGGCCAGGATGCACACAATTAGAGCAGCTGCAGCTTGCTCCTCCTGGACGCTCACAACCTGAGACGGCTGCTCATACACAGCTCCTCCCATGCCCAGCTAACTCCTTTCCTGGCACTGTACATAATAAATGGTCCAAGGTTCTGGGTTATTATTGTATTATTGGAGCAACGTCATCCAGCAGAATGAACCCAGCCCACCCTGCCCCAGTTCTTCTGAGCATGTGTCTCTGTCCTTTCTTCACCCTCTCATTTCTGCACACAATGTCACAGGGAACAGTTTTTACTATTTTTTTAAAAAGATATATTTATTTTATTTATATGAGTACACTGTCACTGTCTTCAGACACACTGGAAGAGGGCATCAGATCCCATTACAGATGGTTGTGAGCCACCATGTGGTTGCTGGGAATTGAACTCAGGACCTCTGGAAGAGAAGTCAGTGCTCTTAACTGATGAGCCATCTCTCCATCCCCCAGTTTTTATTCTTATAGTGGACTCTTTATGTGTTTTCGAGTGTGTGTGTGTGTGTGTGTGTGTGTGTAAATTTTCCCAGTGGTTATAACAGAGTCCCTTTCCCTGCCAGAGACCAAGTATAGAGTCTTTAAACTTAGATTTGAGACTCCAGGAGGCTTCAGGATTCAGAAGTGCAAAGATTGATTGATGATCCAGAATTCAACACAAACATCTCTGCCTGAGATTCCGCCATGAGCCAGCTAATTTTCTCTGGCCCTTCCCCAGGAGCCGAGTTGGACTTGTTGCAGAATTGCTTCTTATGTTTTCCAAACATCATATATGTATGCGCCACTTCACGGGTATTTTTATCACATTTACATAGCATGCATATCATGACTTAGTGCATTTCTCTTTGCTGGCTCTCTATTAACTCCTGTTTTACAGCTTGGGCCGCCGTGGCCAATAATAAGAACCCATAGTTTTGATGTTCTAGACAGTTTTCCCCCAAGCATACGAAAGTCGACAACTCAATATTAACTGATTGGAGTTAATATTGCTCCTCCTGTCTGTCACTTAAGCTCCTGCTTTGGTTAAAACAGTTTTCCCTGGCAGGAAGTACTACTATATTCTGAAAGAAACCCTCCAATCAAGGCTAAGCTGAGATGCTGGCGGAGCAGGAAGAGTCGCTGATGAGGCTAGGCTTGGAGGAGGAGCCACGCTAGAAGAGACAAATTTGGTTCTGCTTGACTGGGGTTATGGGGAGTTCGGAGCTTCCCTGTTAAAGAGAAGCAGAGCTTAGGGCTGGAGAAGCGAGAAGCGGCTGCACAGCTAAGAGTGTGGGCTCTAGCAGAGGACCTGGATTTGGTCCCCAGCACCCACACGGTGGCTCACAACTATCTGCCACTTCAGTTCCAGGGCATTTGATGTTCTTGTTTAACTTCTGCAGGCACTGTACTCACACACCCACATGCAGGCACACACACACACATGCACACGATGCACATATGTGCACACAGACAACACACATACACACATATACACACAATAAATACATCTAAAAGATTCTTTTTAAAACAGACAGGCTGAGGGTCTATCAGAGAGTCCCCCAGCCCCCAGCCTTGGTTTAGAAAAATCTCTGCCAGGCTCTTATATTTCATTTGCCTGTTATCTCCCTACTATGAAAAACAATTTGCATAGAAACAATCACTCCTAGCTCACGGGAGTCCTTGGGCTCCTGCTGTTTCTCCACTGGCTTTGTCTGTGGTGTAATCACAAGCCCCTGCCTGCACAGGGTACAGTTAGGATCCAGCCAGTCAGAGCCAGGATTCAGGCACCGGCTTCTACCCTGAATCCTTGAAGGTTCATTCCTAGGGGGAAATCTCTCAGAAATGTACCTGCAGGGGGGGATGAGCTGAAGGCAGGGGGGTGGAGATGGAATCTGTAACACAAGCGGCACAGAACTCTCAGCTCCATGGCGACGGAGGCTGGGGTTGAGAGAACCTGACAGGAGGGGCCTTGTTCTTGCCTTGGTGAGAAGTGACAAATGGACATTCATGTGTACCTGTCTTTGGCATCCTTAGCGGGGACTGTCAAGATGCTGTTCGATGGCACTTGCCCTTCCGGTGTCAGCAGAAGAGAGCATTTTGGGGATTATTTTCTAGGAGTTACGATAACTGGTCTTAAATGTGTGAGTGTGTGTGCGTGTGTTGTGGTGTGTCGGGGGTGGGGCATGTGCATGTAAATTCCTACCAAGGGCAGAGCCATCAGATGCTCTTTGAGCTTGTGTGGTAACAGGAACTGAACTCAGGTATTGACAAGAGAAGTCATAGTTCTTAACTGCTGAACCATCTACCAAGCCCCTACCCCTTGTTTTTAAAAAACACCTTATCTTAAAAGAAAACAAATTACCTGTTGTTGAAATTTTTAATTCCCAACCCAGGATTGCTACCCCACCTTTGACCCTTTGTTCCTGGATAAAAGACACACATGGCCTTTATATTTACAATAAGCCTTAAACAGGACAAGAGCTGGTCGCATACCTACCTACATGCTATTAAAATCTCAGGGCTCACCTAAACCATGGTGGCTTCTCCTCCTTCCTCCTGTATCTTCTCCTCTCCTCATGGTCCTCCTCTGACCTCAAGCCCATGAAACCTGAACCTCACCTATGTCTCTTCTGGCCAGCTACTGGCTGTTGGCATCTTTATTTACCAATCAGAAATAACATGGAGGAAAGGTCCCTTAGTTAGCATCTATGAGCAGACTCTCTCCTCTCTGGGGCAACCAGTATTGGTGGACCAATATTAGCGTTAGAATACAAGCAGCATCAAGCTAACCCACTACAATTCCCAAAGTGTTCCTTGAGTGGGACAGGAAGGCTCACACGGGCAATCATAATACTCAGGAAATGAAGATGGTCTTTGGCTCTAACAAGTTCAAGGTCTAACATTCATGAAACCCTGTCTCAGAACAAGAGCAACAACCCAACACCAAAACCAACCAGCCCAATTAAAAACTTGCCTTTAGGAGGGAAATTGTATTTATAGTCTGCATGTCACTGAATTGCAAATGATGCTGACATGTATTAAGTGCTTGACTATAGTTCAAATAAATTAAATTATTTCAGTCACCAATTATTTCAATTAGTTAACACATCTGGGGGGAGACAGAGAAGTATGAAAAAGAACCACAGAAGTCCCCCGTAGTGCCACCACCAGGGACGGCTTGGTGACAACTTTGCTTCTCTTTTTCTTTGCATATATATTTTTTTCCCCACATGAAATGGAGAGTGTGCCTTATGATGAATTTTGTATCCTGCTTTTAAAGATTAATGTTATATTCTGAGAAATTTCCAAGGTCATTGGTGTGAGAACCATCCCTTTGACTGACTGGATGACACTGCTGTGTGTGTGTGGGGGGGATCGTGACTTATTTCACCGAGCCGCGATTGTGACTTATTTCACGACGCCTCATGGGGCATTCTGGATGCTTATAGGTTCTCAACCGGGTCTCAGTAAGCGCTCACTGCATTTGGGGTGTTCTTTCTAGGTGACAGGCTCAGCATCTCATACATAAGATGAGAAGAGGTTGGTTTTAATGACCACATGAGGGAGCAGTTGAGGGAGCCCATGAAACAGCGTTCTCAACCTGTGGGTCTTGACCCCTTAGAGAGCTCCTGTCAGATATCTTGCATATCAGATATTTACCTTAGGAGTCATAAAAGTAGCAAAATTACAGTTATGAAGCAGTAACGAAAGTAATTTTATGGTTGAGGAGGGTCACCGCAACATGAGGAACTGTATTAAAGGGTTGCAGCATTAGGATGGTCGTAAGGCACCAGGGGAGAAACAGGCGGGTGGAAAAAGCTAAGATGAAACACTTTTCAGTCCCTAAGGGATATCAGAGAATCAAGGAGGAGGGTCTAGCTGAATGTTGAAGCCGAATTTATAAACGTCAGGCTCTGGGCTATCTTCAGGTTCCTCTAACAGTCCACCCTAAACTTCTCTGAGAGATTTGTGCACGCCGTTCCCAGCGCCTTGAATGCACGGTCTCCCAGTTCACCATCCTTCTGCTCCCTAGCTCATCGCTCGTATCCCTGTACTGACTTCCTTGATGTCCTTAATAACTAACCCTTTATATACTCTAAACAACCCAGCTTTCGTCCTGTAATCACTGATCACGGTGTGGCTCTCCCGTGGGAAAGCATCACAGAAAATACAAATATGTCGGATGGATGAGTCAAATGTGGGGCTGGAAGATTTTCGTTTCCTTCCCAAAGACATAATACGTGTGAATAGAGATAGGAAAAGGAGTATGTAGAAGCACGGCTTTCCCTCTGACTCGAGCCTTTGCCCAAATGCTCGCCCAAAATGACAGGCATTCTCTGGGTAGGCATTTAGGTATAGAGCTGGACTGATTGGCCCATATAGGCCCATCGGACATCAAGTCAACGGACTGGTTGCCACCAGGAGTTCTAGGGCTACTCCTCAGATGTGACCACAAAAGGAGGGAAGACAGTGGGGGGGTCTCTTCTCCCCCCTTCTCCCCCCTCCCTCCCTCCCTCCTTCCCTCCCTCCCTCCCTCC
>NC_034598.1:80034367-80048614 GCF_900095145.1 Mus pahari | reverse complement strand
CTTCCTTCCTTCCTTCCTTCCTTCCTTCCTTCCTTCCTTCCTTCCTTCCTTCCTTCCTTCCTTCCTCTGCCAAGAGAACAGCGGAGATAGGCTGCTTCCCAAAGTTCTTGGCACATGACAGCCCCGAGTGTGGAGACCTGTGAGAGCTACAGATGAATCGACTGCGAACGTCACAGACTTGTCTGGTGGCAATACCGTCAGCCATGGAAGAATCCACCGTTAATATCTGCTTCTTCTTATACATTATTCATGAAAACAGGAAGACAGCCGATAACATCAGAACGGTGCCACTGTCCAGAGAATCTAACTGCTTGCAGCTCGAGGGCGTTTTAATTCGCACGGGGGGGGGGGGGAATTATTTTTCTGCCAGTTTGAGGTCTGGAAGGCTGGGGAAGGGAGCGCAGATTAGAAGCGGTTGTCAGCATTTCCTTTGAAAGGAGGCATGGCTTTCCTTCAAGACCCCATTCCCTCCCTGGCATTGGGATCCCCACCCTCTCATTTCTTAGAAGAGTCTCATGGAGGGGTAACTGCTCTTCTCCTTAAAGAGCTCAAGGTTTTCAAATCAATCTGTATTTTCAGACCTGTCCATCAAAAGAGAGACCAGAAATAGGACGTTGGATTTCAATATAAATTATTAGCTTCTAATTTCTTCAAACCTGAGGGACGAGTGCTTTGTGGGAGGCAGCGGCTGCTGCTGCTGTTGCTGCTACTGCTAAAAATCAGATGCCCCCCCCCAATTTCTGATTCATTCTACCCTGAAACCCCCCTTCCAACCTGCTGTCAAAAAGCAAAGGCATCCATATGTTAGAGGGAGGAGAGAAAACAGGAAGGAAGACCACCCTAGCTATTCCAAGGACCTGCGATAAATTTGCTATTCTATTCTTCTATCATCATTAACATTGTCGATATAGTATTGCAACATAGCCCAGGCTAGCTTTGAACTCTCGATCTTCCCGCCTTGGCCTCCTGAATTGGGAATCATAGACAGGCACCACCCTCCCTGGCTTTTGCAGTTTTTCATCTGTTATTGTCTGGCCTTTATGTAGGTTGTTCCAGCTGCTTAAACAGGGGATGGGCATCCCAGACCGCATCCGTTCACTGACTGCACAGCGATGCGAGGCTATCATTTATCAAGATAATTTATAAACTATTTGTTAACTGAGACACAAGGCGGCCTTTGGTGCCTGCCTTCGCACAGCATATAGAGTTGTTGCTGGCAGATGGACACATGGCTGAGTCATTGTCTAAAATGGGGTTTTGCACATGTGTAGGGAGAGGAGCCGATGGCTGGAGATGCCGTAGACAGCTGGGTTTTATTTAATGAATTATACATTTTACTAAATCTATATTATATAGACACAACCAGCTCATCCGCTAGAACTCCACGGACTCTGCCTTGGAAACTTGGGGGAGTCGATTTAAAGAAAATAATGTGGAGCATGGCATGAAGGAGGGAAGAAGGGGGCCAATTAGATTTAAGGGTAGCCATGGGTATATGAAAAAGACCATGGTGAAACCTATTGCTTTATATGCTAACATTAAAAAATAAAAATAAAAAATGAGAGATGGCTCAGCGGTTAAGAGCACCAGCTGCTCTTCCAGAGGACCCGAGTTTAATTCCCAGCACCTACCCAGCAGCTTGTAACCATCTATGATTCCAGTCCCAGAGGATCTGACTCTTCTGGACTCTGCAATCACTAGATATGCACATGGTGCATAGATATACACGCAGGCAAAACCCAGATACATAAAATCAATCAAAAAACAAAAAACCTTAAATGGAAAGAGAAAAAAAAAAAAAACCACAGCAAAACAAAACAAAAAACCCTCAAGATTAATTTGGAAACCAGAAAAAAAATCTTTAAGAATTAAAAATGAAAAACTGAAGAAAAAAAAAAGACAAGAACAGAGTACAAGTAATGGCAGGAGAAGGTAAAAGCATAGCTTTGGTAACAAAAATAACTTACATACCGCTTACTTTTATAGGTCAGGTTTTCTCTATAGGTGCTCTCTGAATATTGCATAATCTTTCCAGCCACCCTGGCTACTGTTGGCACCCGTATTTTGCCAGTAAATAAGCCCAGGAGCTAGACTAGTTTGCCAAGGTCTCACAGATACTATATTTGAATTCAGACAGTTGGCTTCTGTGTGCATGCTTAATCAAAGAACTGAAGTTTGACACCACAGGTTGTCAAGGGCCTAACCTGCAGTGGAGGGAGGCCAGCGTGAAGGAGTATCAAGGCAGAGGTGTGGTCTAAGACAGTTCTGAGAGGTACCTATTCCCAGGCTGGGTGTGGGTAGGGGTAGTCCATATGGAGGACTCAAGAGCACAATGCGCTTGGGACTGCAAGTGGTTTAGGAGGACTATAGGGAAAGAGGTCTCTTGTAAGGTGGTGTGATGGTTAATCTCAGTTGTCAACTTGAAAGATTATGCAACTAGCATCACTGGGAGATGGAGCTCTGAGAATGACTGTGGGAGACTACTGTGATTAGGTTCACTGAAGTGGGAGGACCTGACCACTATGGGCGGCACCATTCCCTGGGCTAGGATTTTGGATTGGAGGAAGAGAAGAAGGCAAGCTGAGCATGATAATTCATTGCTTTCTTTCTTCCTAACTATGGATACAATGTGACAAACTGCTTCAAGCTCTGGCCACCTTGGCTGTTATGATGTGTGGGGGAGGGGGGCAGGGAGGAGCTGTGCTCTAGAACCCTGAGCCAAATTAAATACTTCCTTTACTGTTGGTTTTGTCAGGGTGTTTTTTATCACAGCAACAGGAGAAGCAACTAAGATGTGGTAAGGGGAAGGCAACATGAGACATAAACTGGACCTATGTGTCAGCCTGGATTTTATCTTACCAGCATGAATCAGACTTCTGGTTTGGAAAGATGCTTTGATGGCCATGTTGGGGGGGTGGGTAAGGAGTTGGCCATCGGGATTTGTGTGATGTGGAGCAGGTTGAAAGGTGTCTCTCTGTGACTCAGGAAATGGGAGCATTATGGGATGTTTATCTGATGGTCACCTCCACTTAGCTGGTTGGTGAAGTCTCTGTTTAAGGGACTGGTTTGGTGGGGCCAAGGACGCATAGCCTACCTCCTTCAGAATGCAAAACTCTTCCTCTGAGGGGACTCCACTATCTGCCATAGCTGAGGCCTCCCTCCTCTCCTAACCTTAGGGCCTAGGAGGTCTTCCTTATCCCACCAGCAGCTCTCTTTTCTGTTTCTCATGAAGGGGGTACAGGGTGGGTAGAGGAAGCCTCTGTCCTTGGTGAGTCTGTTTGAGTTTGTCTCTGCAGGGCTAGTCTCCACATCAGATTCCCAGGTCAGGCTGAGGTGGTGGTGGTGGCTAGAGGGCAGGGCAGGGTGGGGTGGGTACCCCAAACATAGGGTAGCTGAAATCATCTCCCCGTGTCTTGTCCACTAGCTCAGCTGTAACACTTACTCTGTTTTGGCCTCATCTAGTTCCAGATCTGCCTGAGCTCAGAATCCTGGAAGGGAAGGCCACGATTGACTCTTAATACAAAACAGTTATCTTTCCCTCAGCCTGGCGGGGGGGGGGGGCATTTCTACCTCTGTTTAGGACAGGAGACAAATTCAAAGGCAGTGGTTCTTAACTTTCCTAATGCTGTGACTCTTTAATACAGTTCCTCATGGTGTGCTGACCCCCAACCAAAAAAAAAAAAAAAAAAAAACTATCTTCACTGCTACTTCATAACTGCAATTTTGCTTCTGTCGAGAATCATAATTTTGAAGACAGAGGTTTGCCATAGGGGTTGCAGCCCACAGGTTGAGAACTGCTGCCCTAAGGGACTATCTGGCTAGCTGGAGGTCACAGCTAGTGAACAGTAACACCAGGATTCCAGCGGATTCCTTTACACTTAAAGGCAGTAGCTGAGCCTAGACCCTAGACACACTTGTCACCCCCTGGGAGGCAGAGGCAGGAGGATCTTTACAAGTTCAAGGCGAATTTTGGGCTACCTAGGGCTATAGTGGGTTTCAGGGTACTCAGGCTAGCTAGACACTGTCCCAAACAAACAAACAAACAAACAAACCATATTTTAGGTAGCTAAGCTGGTCTTTAAAGCCTCTAATCTGGTGTAATATTGCTGTGAGAAACTACAAAGTTTAAGAAATATTCTCAGCACAGCTTTTGCCGTGCGAACCAAGTTTTACAGATGAAACAATCACTCCGAGTGTTTAAATTGTAATTGCAACAGAGGCGTGGCTGCTTATTTGGATAGACTTAAACATTTTAGAGAATGCCATGTCAACCCTGGCCGGCTCTTTTTACCCCCCTCCCTTGATTTTTTTCTCTGAATTTCAATGAATTTTTCATCAGCTTATTAATTAGTACAGATCTTGAGTTGCACTTTGTAATTAAGGCCTTGTGTGTTCCTCCAGCTCTCACATTTGAGCTAAATGTTAATTCTTCAAAGGGAAAAATTAGGAATTTGACAACTGCCTTCCTTCCTGGCAATGGAATATACACGCTGCCTGTCAAAAAAGATTGAGTGCCTGGATTTCTCAGATAGAGGGTGATAGATTATCCCTCATGCAATTGAACACTCATTCGCCCAATATCGCACGTCAATATCGTACTCAACTGCTGACAGCAGTTCCTCGAGGAAGCCATTTGTGAGGCACACTCAACCTCCACTCAAACTCTTCAACTTGCCAGGAGTCTGGGTAACTTCTTGTCTCTCGGTCCTGGTTTACTCCAAGTTCTAGCAAATTCTAGAATCATCCAAAGACATAAAGCTATGCTTCAAGGGTTCACTTTTCCTAAGGCAGCTCTGAGGGCTAACCTCGGCTGTCAACTTGACAGCCTCTGGAATCGACTAAAACCCACGCTGTTGGGCACTCTGGTGAGGGATTGCCTTGATTACCAGAGGCAGCAAACCCCAGCCTTCTGGTGACAGCCCAGACCAAACGATGTGGAAAAAGGAAAAGGGTTCATGCCTGCTTGCCCTCAGGCTGGCTGGCAAGTTCATCGATCCTGTTGCTGTCCAACTATTAAAACTCCCTGCTATTAAAACTAACGTCACTGGTATCCCAACTTAGACCCTCCACCCTCTGCTCTCAGGAACGGGTTCTCTGTGAAGCTCCAGTATTCATGCACACCTTGTGGGCAGGATTATGGATCAGCTCTTCAGAGATAGTTATTAGCAAACATCCTTACGAGAGAGCAGATAGGGGTCACTGCCTAGTATAAAAACAGGGACTGCCCACACTCAGGATTTCCTCTTACAAAAGCCCATGTTTTTGTATCGCTCCATGGTGCTTCAGGTCAGGGATAAACACAGGCACTGACACTGGCTGCTGCTGTGGATAGTGAGTGACCATGTAGTCTGCACTTGACGACATGTTCTCCACCGCCTATGAAAGGGGAGGCTTGACTGGTGTGTTCCCATGCAGAATATGTTGTTGGCCCTTAAGTTGGTTTTTTTTGTCCTATGCCCAGCACTGTCTCTCTCTCTCTCTCTCTCTCTCTCTCTCTCTCTCTCTCTCTCTCTCTCTCCTTCCCTCCCTCCCTTCTTCCCTTTGTCTATGTATGTATGTATGTATGTATGTATGTATGTGTGTTTGTGTGTGTGTGTGATGTTCAGTGTGGCATGTGGTGTCTATGTGTGTGTGTTTATGTGTGTTCTGTGTGGTATGTGTACATGTGTGTGGTAAGGTTGTGTTTGTGTGTATATATGTGTGTTCTGTGTGGTATGTGTACATGTGTGTGGTAAGGTTGTGTTTGTGTGTATATATGTGTGTGTGTATGTGTGTGGTGTGGTGTGCATGTGGTGTGGTGTGTGTATGTGTGTGTTCTGTGTGGTATGTGTATGTGTGTGTGGTATGGTTTATGTGTGTGTATATGTGTATGGTGTGGTGTGGGTCTGTGTGGGGGTGGTGGTATGTGTATGTGTGTGTGTGTGTGTGTGTGTGTGGTGTGTGGTGTGTGGTATGTGTATGTGTATGGTATGGTATATGTATGTGTGTGTATATGTGTTTGTGGTATGGTATGGTATGTGTACGTATATGTGTATGGTGTGGTGTGGGTCTCTGTGGGGGTGGTGGTATGTGTATGTGTGTGTGTAGTGTGTGGTATGTGTATGCGTGGTATGGTGTGTGTATGTGTGTGTATATGTGTATGGTGTGGTGTGGGTCTGTGTGGGGGTGGTGGTGTGGGGGTGGTGGTGTGTGTGTGTGTGTGTGTGTGTGTGTGTGTGGTATGGTATGTGTATGTGTGTGTGGTATGGTGTGTGTTTGTGGTGTGGTATGCAGTGTGGCATGTGGTGTATGTATGTGTAGTGTGTATGTGCGTGTGTCGTGTAGTATGTATGTGTGTGTTGCATGTTTGTGTGTATGTGTGTGGTATGCTGTACAATGTTGTGTGGTGTCTATGTGTGTGTGTGGTGTGGTGTTTATATGTGTGTGTGGTATGGTATATGTTTATGTGTGTGTGTGTATGTGTCATGGGGTGTGTATATGTGTGCGTGATGTGTGTATGTGTGCATTCACACACACACATCATCAGAACCCTAATGAGATAGGTAGGTAACACTGTTATCCTCGTCTTGCAGGGTGAGAGAAACAGCACAGAGGCCTTACATGAATGTGTCCAAGCCAGCATTTGGAACTATGCAGTTTGGTTCCAGCATTTGAGCAGAGGTTCCCTCTTTTGAACAGAGGGGCCTGAGCTTGCCTTAGCTACTGAATTTCACTTTACAAATTAAGTTCTGCTTAATTTGTGTCTAGGCATCGGCTAAACAGATGTGTGGGGCAATGGTGTCCATTCCAAAGTTCCAGAAAGTTCTCAGACATTCACCTTACATACACCCACAGAAGAAGAAAGCTCCATGGTAGCTTCCTGGACATGGTCTCGGGGGTAAAGCTCCGTGTGTCTGATGAGCCATGCCCATCCATCATGAGGACAACCA
Organism: Mus pahari; assembly: GCF_900095145.1. Taxonomy (NCBI): domain Eukaryota; kingdom Metazoa; phylum Chordata; class Mammalia; order Rodentia; family Muridae; genus Mus; species Mus pahari. Next base: position 80,041,685 of record NC_034598.1, on the reverse strand, counting down.
GGCTGGAACAGTGAGGACCCAGGGAGGGGGACTAAGAGAGGACTTTGGCGGATGGCCTTGTGGATCATAGCCAAGGCCTCCAGCTCGTTCTGTGTGAGATTTCCAGGGGATTCTGACCCATCTGCCGTTGTCTGACTTATAAAATACAAACATTCTTCAGGTCATGTGTTAGCCCTTACTGTGAACCGCCACTGTGGGGGCTCTCCCAGGGAGTGGCTCTGGGGAAGTCTGGCTATTGTTTCCACTGTATGGATGAGCTCTTGGGGTAGAGAATGCTAAAGTAGCTTTCCCCAGAGCATACAGTTGGTCCTCACAGAATTTGTGATCTTTCATCCCAGCTAGGACTTCTGCAACTCAGTGTCCTCTGGCCAGCCAGCACTCATGTCCTCAGAAAGAAGAGCCCCTGCTCAGTTGTCTTTTTTAACCTCGTGAACCCTGTGGTACACTTTGGAACATAACTGCACACTTGGCCTGGCAACCAGGTGACCATTCTTTCCTTAGAGCCCTGTGCTTCTTGCCCTATGCAGTTCAAGGTCAGCAAGTTCTTGGCTGCCTGCCACAGCCGTGTTTACTGATGGTGTGTCTAGGTTCACACCAATGGAATTGGTGCAGGGTGAGGGTGTACCCACTTCTAGCTTCTTCCCTGTTTTCCCATTTCTCTTCTGAAACCAAAGAGCACAACCCATCTCTTGCTTCCTGTCCATTCCCAGGCCATAGTCTGTGCGTGCTGCAGACCTTGCCATTGATGGAGCATCACCCATACTTTGTCCCTTTGGACTCTTCCAAGGCCAGGGACACTGGTGGCCAGTGTCTCCCTTGGCCCATGCTTCACTCAGCACCTTTCCTGTCTTTCTGATGGTTTGTTCTCAGTTCCAGAGAGGCCCACACCCTCGCCCACACGTTTTCAGTTCTGTTCTTGACACCTATGACATCATGTGCTCACGCACATTGTAATTCCGGTCCCAGTATGGTTCCTGAGTTTGAGTGGTTCTGTCTATATGGTTTTCCAGCTGCATGCCCACAAGATTCCTGGACCCTCACAACCCAACAATACCACTCCTTGTCCCTATCGCCACCCACCTCTCGGAATGATCCCAGCAATCCTCTGGTGACCCATTCATCCCTTTAGACGGTGCTCCCTCAAAGCCTATTATGTGCATGTCCTGCCTTTACTGCCCTTTCTGTATTCTACCAGCTGCTTACTGATGTGTAACTACTGCAATGGTGCAGTTACAGCCTCTTGTTCTGGAAGCTTTTGGGGGGTTCAGGTCCTTGGACCTTACTCTTGGAGTCTGATTTAGTAAGAACAACGGTTAGGGTTAGGTAATTCTGGGGTATTTAGTTCTTAGATGCTCCCTACCCCAATAAAAAAACCAAAAACCAACCCATGACCAAGGCCTCTCAGTGCGGTATTTTGTCTGTGGATTAACAGCTACAACTATCGTTGCCTAACATCTTCTGAACACTTAATAGTTCCAGAGCTGTATTGAGCCCTCTCTATGCATGCACACCACTAACATAGAACTCTAGGTTTAAACCGCTGACGACTCCATTTTACGCTGTGAACACAGGGGTACAGGGAGCCATCAGTCTGCCCAAGGACACTGTGCCACTCATCCAAAGCCTGTTCTCCATGCTAGGTTTTCCCCTCTCATCTGCTTGCATGGTCCTGCTGGCCAGATGGATTTTGTTCTCCAAGTGTGCCCTGCCTCTGAGCCTTTGCTGCCCAGTTTTTCCTCTTCAAATGACCAACCCCCCTCCATTTTCCTGTGGCTTCCGAACACATTGCAGAGCTATCGGCTTAAATCCCCTCCAATTGGTTATTCACAGTTTTATAGACCAGCACAGACAGCCTGAGTCCTCTCTCTGTGGTCTTGCAAAGCTAAACTCAGGCTTCAGCTGGGACTTGGTTTTTCGCAAAGCAAGCTCTGGCTTCTCTCCCAGCGCACTGGCCACTGTCAGAACTCACTTTCTCACAGTCTGGCTCTCAGCGCTCTCCCAGCTAGCCAAATTCCTAATGAACAACCAATCAGAGAAAACTCCACAAGAGTCCTTTTGAGTCTCCGATCTCTTTTGCCAGGAACATTCCAGTCCCTTTAAAGTGTTCAGCTGATTGGGTGAGGCCTGCCTTGGACAATCTTTAGATTTTTAAGATTGGCAGACCCGGGGGGGGGGGGATCTTAACCACACCCGCAGATTCTCTTCCCAGCAGCCCTCAAGTTCATTGTTTGAACAACGGAGAAGAAGGATGTGTACATTGTGGCCTGTCAATCCACTTTTATTCTGTCATGCTACTTGACCTCCAGGACCCAACTCAAGTAGTGACAGCTCTCTTCCATGCCTTTCCACAGATCACACACACACACACACACACACACACACACACACTCACACTCATTTTTCCAGTGGATTATGGTGTTTATAAAACACTCCCCCAACCCCGGGTCCATTTCCTGTCCCTACCTAGGCTGTTTCTAGAGAGCAGAAGCCTAGCCAGGGGCCTCTTTGTGTTCCTAGTACCTAGGAGAGCGTCTAGCTTAACACATTCACTGCTAGGATGATGTGCCGGTTGAGCAAGCTCTCCAGATAAGAGCGGTTTTTTTTTTGTTTTGTTTTGTTTTGTTTTTTGTTTTTTGTTTTTTTTTTTCCGGAATCACATACGACAAAGAACGGGATTGTGGTAGGTGACAGCGCATGCTTGCTGGGAAGTGCTAGAAACCCTTTAGCGAGGCTGCCTTTGATTCCCCAGATCTGAGCTCCGGTTTTCTTAAAACCCCTCTGAGCAGAAGCTTCGGCGACGGTGAGGCGGGCGGACCACTAGGTGTCACTCAAGATTCAATAAAGAGTCGCAGGTCCTTAGAAAGTCATTTCCACCTTCCCTGGGGAGGAAACTGCTTAGATGGTCCCCAGCCATTGTTTCCGTTGGTTCACGATCCCTCACTAGCCGCTGTTCTCTCTCTGCGGTCGCACGCTGGGTCTAAAATAGGACACCAGGCAGGCACCATGAGAGTTGGAACCACCAGACCGTCGAATACAGCCTCTTAGTTTTATACCGCCTTAGTTTTGTAGACAGACAACTGATATGTGTGTGTGTGTGTGTGTGTGTGTGTGTGTCTTTAGGGTGTGTCTGAGTTCCCTCCTACTCAAAAGTGTCTGAGATCTTTCCCAGGACCAAGACCCTAGCTCCGGAGCTCTAGAGCCCGAAATGGGGAAGGTAACCGGCCATCTCTCTCTCTCTCTCTCTTTTTTTTTTTTAAAGAAACTAAGGCCTCAGGAGTGGGGGCACACCATCTCGTTGGGAACAACGACTGCAATTAGCCATCGGGCTGAAGGGAAGGGGCTAAGAGAGAGCTTGTGAGGAACAGCTCTTTCTGTTGGCTTGATTTCTGGTTGCTTTTTTTTTTTTTTTTTTTTTTAATGGCCCTCTCTCTAGAAGTGAAATCTAGGCATAGGGCTTACCCATTGCCAGATTGTATTTTTCTTCACCCTCGGCAGAGGGCGCCCTTCCCCCGTGCCAGCTCCCTGCTGGGCCAAGCCCCTGAGGCCAGCGGAATCCTCACCCAGCTTGCTTGTGAAGCACCAGGGGCCAGCTGGCACGTTCCACTGAGATAATTCCGGACACACTTATGTTTGACCTTGGACGCGGTCTTGAGATGTTCTACCCCTTTGCCCCCTGCGGATCTAGGGCACATTGCTATCTTAAATGAATATTGATTTGCCTTTCCTGGTGCTCCTGTAAACGGAGGGGTTACCCCACTGAGAATCCAGTTAAAGAAGCTTGTTCGGAATGGAGAGTTCGGCCAGGCCTCATACAGAGAGAGAGAGAGAGAGAGAGAGAGAGAGAGAGAGAGAGAGTGAAAAAAAATCTAATCTATCAATGCAATAAATTCTTTTAAAATCTGGGACCCCGGCCCCTCCCCCATTCAACTTGATCGTTCTTCCTTGCATGAAAAAAGCCATTCATTCATTCATTCAGTTTTACACCATGTGTTTCTATGAAGCACATTCTGTGTGCCAGAGACCTGGCTTGGGAAAGCGGGCTGCCTTTCTGGTTTGGGTGAAATAACTTGTGGGAAAGGAGACAACTGAAGAGATATTTATAGGGATAAGAGTGAGCCATGCCTGAGATGACGGGCTGCAGAGGAGAGGCAGGATGGGGTGGGGATGGGGATGACAACAAGCCTTACCTGAACCTCAGCCAGGACTCTTCTACCTCCCCTCCCTCCTCCCGGAAGTTGCGAGCTCTTGCTCCTCTCCGTGTAGCCCTTCTCCAGGTGAGGCAGCCAGAGGCAGAGCATGGCTAGATTCTGTTTCCCGCTTTGCGCCACACTCCTGGGCTGAGCCCCAGTCATTTTGCATGTTGAATTCACATCACTCATTGCTTGGGAGGCTTAACACGCTTTCAAAACAAGATGCCCGTCTGGGTGCTGCAGCTCTTTCTTGGTGCTTGCAGAGCAGGTATCAGGAGGCAGGTACCAAGGATGCAGCTAGGACCTCAGAGACCAAGGAGGAAGGCTGCCGGCTGAGGGGTGTTACAAAGGGATGGTTCTGGGTCTGGGGCTTTAGGAACAGGTGAAATTAAGAATTGGTGTGTTCTGGGGAGATATGAAGAAATGTCTATTGACCCAGATAGGACACCCATGGCAATCCAAAGGAACAATTCTACCGTGGTGAGCCAGTGAATTTATTAGGGCAACTTGCTCACAGGGGCATGGTGACACAAAGGCTTGTGCACTGCTGAAAAAGCTCATCCCCAAACGGATAACCACATATCCCCAGAGCTTTCTGCACAACTCTCGGGTATGTGTGACCCAGCTTGACTGGGCTCCAGTCCCGTCTCCCCTTCCCCGGCCTCCCACCTCCAGTGTCACTGCTTGGATTGGAGAGATAGATAGCTTAGCGGTTAAGAACACTGACTGTTCGTCTGAAGGTCCTGAGTTCAAATCCCAGCAACCACATGGTGGCTCACAACCATCCATAATGAGATCTGACTCCCTCTTATGGAGTGTCTGAAGACAGCTACAGTGTACTTACATATAATAAATAAGTAAATCTTTTTCTTTTTTAAAGTGTCACTGCTTATATGGTGTTGGGAAGGGAGGGGGCCCCTCTTGTGAATTTCCATAGCTTCTTGAGACTCAGAAGTTTTGATTTACTTCTTTAACAAGCCTCTGTTCAAGTTGGGGTGGAGGTGGGCATATGCTTTGATTCCAAGGAAATATCTACTCAGCAGTTAGGACTGGGTCCTCTGTGGCCCTGACTGTGTTATTCTCAAAGGTAGAGGCTCGGGTCATCACCTCTACCTGCAGCTGCAGGCAGAGCTCTGAATAAGGGGTTCAGACCACTGCTCTGCGGTGCTCCTGTGCGTCCCTATAGCGGGCAGCGTCTTTCCTGTTGCCTCCGTGGTCTGCCCTGCGGGCCTTGGCCGTCTGCTCTCTGCTTATTTCTCGCTGGCCACAGTCTCTTTTTCCTTCTTGAAGCCCTAACTGGACACCTTTCCTCACCCGTGTGCTCTTCCGAGGCCTCCTCAGTGGCCTGCTCATCCCTGCTCAGGCCTCAGTTATCACCGTGGGAATACTCCCCCCACCCCCACTCTCCTTGCTGTAGACTACTTCCAAGGACTCAGGGCAACCTGAAGCGACCTTGCTTAACTGCCCGTTTTAATCGCCATCTGTGTGTCATCTTGGGCACGGAGACTTTCTGTCTTGCTTCAATAGCACGGGGCAGTCCAAAGATGGTAGATCATGTCGAAGGTACTCCATAAATATGTGTTAAGCGAACTGAATAAGAGAAGAAACCCTGGCTGGAGTGATGGCTGTGGTGAGAACTTGGTGTTGAGGTGTCTTATGCTGACACCTGCCCTTTTCTGTGCTCTGACATGAACATTATCTGCAGATGCTATGCTAGGTGATGCCAGAGAGACACCAAGGACTATCATCCCATTTACCTGTCAGGGTATCTAGAATGCCCAACTTCATTGAGACACAGAGTAAAATGGTAGGTGCCAGAGGTTGAAGGGAGGGAGGCGGGAGGAGCTACTGTTTGTAGAGGACAAAAGGCTCCGGAGTTAGGTGGAGGTAAGGGGTACCTCACCCAAATGGGGTCACATGTATCCTTCTGTGACACAATGGTTCCACCTAGCAGAATGTCTTCCAGGTTCATTGGCATGATAACAAGAGTCAAATTTCTCTTCTGTTTTTTAAAGGGCAAAATGAAACATCTCCTCTACCCTATATTGGAATAAACTACCAAGATTAAAGAGGAGAAAACACACACAGAAAATTAATGCACAGATGGGGGAGGGGGCAATCACTGAAGGGGCAGGAGAACATAGGAGGATAGGGATAGTATGACGGTCCGTAGTCTAGTATGAAGGTCCCCAGCCTAGTATGAAGGTCCCCAGCCTAGTATGAAGGTCCTCAGCCTAGTATGAAGGTCCCCAGCCTAGTATGATGGTCCCAGCCTAGTATGAAGGTCCCCAGCCTAGTATGATGGTCCCCAGCCTAGTATGATGGTTCCCCAGCCTAGTATGATGGTTCCCCAGCCTAGTATGATGGTTCCCCAGCCTAGTATGATGGTTCCCCAGCCTAGTATGATGGTTCCCAGCCTAGGATGACAGTCCCTACACTAGCAAGATGGCCCCTAGCCTAGTATGATGGTCCCCACACTAGTATAATGGTCCCTAGCCTAGTATGAAGGTCCCCAGCCTAGTATGACAGTCTCCAGCCTAGTATGATGGTCTCAGACTAGTATGATGGTTCCCAGCCTAGTATGATGGTCCCTAGCCTAGAATGACAGTCCCCTGCCAAGTATGACATTCCTCGGCCTAGATGATGGCCCCCAGCCTTGTATGATGGTCCCCAGACTAGTATGACAGTCCCCAGCCCAATATGATGGTCCCCAGTCTAGCATATTTAGAAGTATTGATATCCCTTTGCTTGCAGATGGGGAGAATAGAAAATGTGGAGGGCTGTAAAGGTTGATGGGGCAGAGACTTGGTGTAAAGATTCTCTTTGGCATTAGAGCCTAAAAGACAAGTATCAATTTGGATGGTACCTATGCTGAAGTGTGGTCACAGTCCTCAGTCTCTGTGGTAGTTTGACTGAGAATCTCTCCCATAGGCTCATAGATTTGAATGCTTAGTTACCAGGGACTGGCACTATTTGAAAGGGTTAAAGGAATTAGGAGGTGTGGCCTTGTTGGAAGAAGTGTGTCATGGGGGGGGGTGAGGTTTTAAAAGCCCATGCCAAGCCCAGAGTCAGTCTCTCTCCCTCCCTTCCTTCCCTCCCCCTCCCTCCCCCTCCCCCTCTCCCTCCCT
>NC_034598.1:80019213-80034304 GCF_900095145.1 Mus pahari | reverse complement strand
TCCCTCCCTTTCTCTCCCTCTCCCTCCCTCTCTCTCCTTCTCCCCCTCTCTCCCTCTCTCTCCCTTTCCCTCCCTCTCTATCCTTCTTGCTCCCTCTCTCTCCCTCCCCCCCCCATGGATCAGGATACAGGACTCTCAGTCACTTCTCCAGCACCATGTCTGTCTGGGTGCCATCATGCTTCTCTCCATGATAACACACTAAACCTCTAAAACTATACACAAGCCCACAATTAAACGCTTTCTTTTATACGAATTGCCTTGGTTCTGGTGTCTCTTCCCAGAAATACAATAGTGACTAAGACAGTCTTCTCTACTAATATGGATAATGGGGGCTTGAAGTCTGGCTGCTATGCCCATAAGACCACTCCACAGAATTCCCCTCTACATTTGGCAGGCCAGAGGAACTTCAGTCTTGCCCTTAATGTGAAATGCTTGGTGTGCCAAATAGTGCCCCATTTTTCTTGGGGTGGCATTGTTACCAAGCCCCTGTGGTACGTATATGCCACAGGTTGTTTAATCCACCCATCCATTCATCCACTGTTGGACCACTGGGTGCTTGAATCTTATTGTGAATAATGTTCCTGTGAGTACAGAGTTTCCTAATGCCTTTTTCCCCCCTCTTTCAGTTTGTTGTGTATATTTTCAGAATTGGAACCACCGGGTCAAATGTTAATTCTATGTTGTAGTTTGAAGAAATCTTCATGCTGTTTTTCCATAGTGGGCAATACCATTTTACATACCTCTGTATAGTACACAAGCCGTCCACTTTCTCTAGAGCCTTGCAACACTTTCTGCTCTGTCTGTCTCTGTCTGTCTGTCTCTGCCTCTCTCATCAATGGTGGATTGACTTTGTGCGAACCAAGACCTCACGTGGCTTTTGTTTTGTGATGAGCTGCCTGGGCTTGCTGGACTCACCTATGTAGCCTCGATTGGATTAAACTCGCAATCCTCTTGTCTTTGTTTCCTGTGAGCTGAAACCCGTGTGTCACCACCCCAGAATCTCACTGAAGTTTTGATTTGAATTCTGTAATCAGTTAGTGAAGTTGAACATCTTTGATAGCTTTATACTTATCACTTATATATTGTATATCCACTTTGGAGAAACTTGTATCTCAGTTAAAAAGTTAAACTGAAGGCTGGAGAGATGGCTCAGTGGTTAAGAGCACTGACCGCTCTTCCAAAGGTCCTGAGTTCAAATCCCAGCAACCACATGGTGGCTCACAACCATCTGTAATGAGATCTGACCCCCTCTTCTGGTGCATCTGAATACAGCTACAGTGTACTTAGATATAATAATAAATAAATTAAAAAAAGAGAGAGAAACCAATTTAAAAAAAAGTTAAACTGAATGTTTAACTTTTACATTTGATACCCAACCATCACCCACTCACGCACCCCCCCCCAAGCAACTAAACACCTTGAAGCTCTTCTTAAAGATTTCTTTTGCTTGCTGTCAGTCACTTCACTACTTCCCATCCTGAATTTGTAGCAGTTATTTTTTTTTTTAATACCACAGGCCATAACATTGTTTCAAAGAAATAACATTGTTTAGTACCACAGGCCATAACATTGTTTCAAAGAAATCTCAGGAAAGGGTTTATCCAAGTGTGTGTATGGAGGGGAGGGGGTCCGCTATCACCACAAGCGTATAAAGGACAAATGGAACTGAGGTGACAAAGACAGAGGCAGTCAGAGGTCACCTAGATGATTATTCATTGATTTTTTTTTCCCATAGGCAGATTTTGAAGGAAACTTGTGAGTATCTTATTTGGGAAAAAATATAACGTAAGGTAGGAACACTTCCAAGTCATGGAAATTCAAAACATAAAGGCTGAAATAAAGATGAGTCACCAGCCAGCATGTGTCACCCACACATGACGGTGTGACTAAAACTCACTCATGTATAGCATAGCTATCTAATAGGCAAAGGTATCTATTAGGACACACAAAATAAGTACAACCTCTCCGTTTGCATAAGCAAGTCCGGCTACATAAATGGTTTGGCTCAGAAGAAATGAAAGCGTGGGCCTTACTAGGGGATGGTTAAGAATTTCAAAGCAGGTGCTGGAGAGATGGCTTGACTGTTAAAAGCATGTACATTCTTGCAGAGGACTGAGTTTGGGGCCCAGCACCAAGATTAGGGAGCTCACAACTACCTATAATTCAAGCTCTGGAGGTTCTGATGCCCTCTTCTGGCCTTTATGGGCACTGCACCTCTGTGCACAAACCTACACAGAGATATACATATTTCAAGGTAGCGCTAGCACTGCATTAAACCCAGGGCCCCTTTAAGTTCTCCAAGATGCTTGAATCTCTCTGTGGGAAGCCCAAGTCAGTGGAGGCTCACCAGCCTTGTCCAAAGGCAGTCCACTGCCACATTTATGCGACAGTCTTCCTGCGATAGTGTGGATTGTCACTGGACAAAATCCAGAATCGCCCAGAAGACAAGCCTCTAAGCACACCAGTGAGAGATGATCCAGAGTGGGTTGATTCTGGTGAGAAGATTCACTCTGAAGGAGGCCAGCACCATTTCCTGGGCTCAGGTCCTGTACCCCATAGTAAGGCGGAAGTGAGGAGAGCACTCACACTCATTGCCGGAAGTGAGGGGAGCACGGAAGTAAGGGACGCACTCACGCTTATTGCTGGAAATGAGGGGAGCACCGAAGAGATCAGAGCGCTGGAACTCATAGCCGGAAGTGAAGGGAGCACTAGCACTCATTACCATAAGTGAGGCGAGCATGGAAGCGAGGGGAACATTGGCACTCATTGCTCTCTTCATCCTGACTGTAGATTCAACAGGATCAGCTACTTCACACTTCGGCCACTATGACCAGACCGATTTCAAGCCCGAACAAAACCTACCTTCCTTTCTTTCTTTTTTTCTTTCTTTCTTTCTTTCTTTCTTTCTTTCTTTCTTTCTTTCTTTCTTTCTCTTTTTTTTTATTTTTCTTGTCAGAATATTTTATCACTGCAACAGGAAAAGTGACCAAGGTATTTCCCCTTCCTATCTACAGGAGATATGTTTCAAGACTCCCTGTGCATCCTTGAAACCATAGATAATGGTAAACATGGTGCATATGGTATTTACTCATACACACACACACCACACACACACACACACAAAACTCTGTTACAGGCATCACCCTTTTACTTAAAGGAAGCACTTGGTGGCTTCTCTTTGACACCCCCCCCCATTCTAGCACAGTCAGAAATTTTATAACTTTAATGTTATTTATCAAGTAAAATGAAGGCTGTTTGAACATCAGCTTAGATTCTGTGTCACTTGACCTGATAGTGTTGTGTACTCTTCAGTGATAGACGGTGCGGGGCAGATACACGTGACAAACCCTTGATTCTGACCAGCAGGGCAGAGTGAGATTTCAGGGCCCCACTCAAAGTAGAATGCAATTTAAAAATGTGTGAATTATTTACTTCTGGAATTTTCCATTTAAGATGTTTAGATCTGTGTTAGCCACTGATAAATGATACCACAGAAAAGTGTAAGTTCGCTACTGTTGTGGATTGTAATGCAAATATCTGCTATTTTCCAATGATCTTAGACAACTCCTGTGAAAGAATCATTTGACCCCCACAGGGATCCTGACCCACAGGTTTAGAACCACTGCTGAAGGGGACTACAAGATGAACAGAGATATCCCTTAAAGAGGGGGGCAAAGCAAGCATGCCAGTGGACAGAGAGACCCAGACATGGCGTTTCTACAGAGACGTCCAGAGGAAGTGGGTTTGTCTACAAAGACCGGGCTACGTGTCCAGAGGATGCTGGCATTTTTGGGTCACCTTGACCAACAGCAGAAACACTGAAGATGGCAGCTATCAGAAGGGTGACAAGGTCAAGAACTGAGAAAAAGAGGTAAGGTCAATCCAGGTGCGAGATAGTGGTATCTCGAACTTAGGTGAATCAAAAGCATGTGTCAGAGAGCCTTGAAAACATCTTTCCTCATACAAATTATTTATAGATTATATATAGAGTTTTTTTTTTTAAGGAATCTGGGGAAGTGACACAATTTTGAGATCACCCTCTTTCTTACCCAGCCTGGGATATTTGTCTACAGCTCTGGTTGGCTCCCATGGGCTCTGGTCTTCCTTGACTCCCTGGCAACAGTCTGTGAGGAAAATGGCGCTCGCCTAACCCAGTAGCATCTTAAAGCTCACCACTTCTCTGGCTCCTTTTGGAATACTCTACTGTTTTGGTTAGGGTTTTACTGCTGTAAACAGACACCATGACCAAGGCAACTCTTATAAGGACAACATTTAATTGGGGCTGGCTTACAGGTTCAGAGGTTCAGTCTGTAATCATCAAGGCAGGGGCATGGCAGCATCCAGGCAGACATGGTGCAGGAGGAGCTAAGAGTTCTACATCTTCATCTAAAGCCTGCTAGTAGAGGCAGAGGCAGGCGGATTTCTGAGTTCGAGGCCAGCCTGGTCGTCCACAAGCAGTCCAGGACAGCCAGGGCTACACAGAGAAACCCTGTCTCGAAAAACCTAAAAAAAAAAAAAAAAGAAGACTGACTTCTAGGCAGCTAGGATGAGGGTCTTAAAGCTCCCACCCACAGTGACACGCCCACTCTATCAAGGCCACACCTACTCCAACAAGACCACACCCACTCCAACAAGACCACACCTACTCCAACAAGGCCACATCTCCTACTAGTGCAATTCCCTGGGCCAAGCATATCATCCACCCTTCCCTGGGCAGCTAGACAGTTTAAGACCTGCAAGTAAAAAAAAAAAAAAAAAAAAAAAAAATCACATAGCGGATAGAAGAGCAGATGGACCATTCTGTGAGTCAAACAGCCACAGAATCTTTGCCTTCTCAGGCATCCGTGACAGCTTAAGATGCTGGACAAGGAATTGCTTAAGACCCCAGGGACCTGGAGGAAGCGCCAGGGCTCTTTGCTTGACTTATTGTGGCACTCCCTATAACCAGAGGTACTCACGATTCAGAACATTGGGTGACAGATTTTAGAAGCAAGGAGTTAAAAAAGAAGAGAAAAATAGGACTCCCTCCTAACCCAAACAATGTGTAGTTTGTGTACCACTAGCGCCTCTGGAAACACCTCTCCACTTAGGGATGCGCGTGGAGCCCTGTAATCATGCCGTAATTTGGACCCTGCCTAAAAGGGTGCATCTGGGAGCCACAGAACAAGGGCTTCAGAAAGAAGCAGAGCGAGTTCTCTGCTCTCACAACAACAGGATACAGTACATCCAGGAAAAGCGACATATCCAATGTCTGTGGAAAAAAATGATGATGTCTGGGAAAATCATTACCTCTGGGAATGAAGTACATCCAGGAAATGCCGTACACGTGGGAATGCATCGCCTCCCGGAAAGCCAGGACATCTGGGAAACGAGGTACAACCAGGAAACACAGAACACCCAGGAAAGCAGTGTCTCTGGGGAAAGCACTCTCAATCCATCAGTGCTCAACCCATGAACTGGCACTGCAGGCTGCATAGCCCCTAGACAAGGCAAGAAGGCTTGCCTGTTTCCTTGTGGGGAGTGCGGAGTGTGTGTGTGTGGGGGGGCACAGGCTTTGGGGCTGAGCAGACACAAACTCAAATTCCCTCTTCTACCCACTAACTCTTCAACTGAGGACTTAGCAACAACCCCCTCCTCTCCTTCCCCTTTCCCCCTCCCCTCCTTCCTCTTCCCCCTCCCTTCCTTTCTCTTTCCCCTTCCCCTTCTTTCTCTTCCCCCTCCCCTCCTCCCTCTTCCCCCTTCCCCTCCTTCTTCCCCCTCCCCCCTCCTTCCTTCCCCCTTTCCCTCACCTTTTCTCTCTCCCCCTCCTCCCCCACATGACATCTCTGTGGCAGTCACAGGACAACTTGTGCAGTTAATTCTCTTGAACTACATCTTGGCATCCCTGGCTGCCAAGCTTGGTGGTGTCTGCCTCTTCTCTGTTGAGCCTCCTTGCTGAGCTGGCAAAAACCTTCTAGAATCACTATTTGCTTACTTGTAAGATGAGGATAGGAAAGTCTACATCTTGATGAGTTTGTGATCAGAGAGTCAGTGGGCAACATATTTAAGTCCAGTGTCATCCTCAATCATTTCTGAATTTATTATTCCTAGGAAACCCTTCCATTTTTTTTTCTGCAGATACCCATAAGAGACATGCTTAAGCATGCTTAGGGGCTGGGCCTGGCAACAATGAACCTAGAAATTTTAGCAATTGGACTTGTGGCCAGGGGTAGGGAAATATCTTATAGCTGCATTTGCATATCAGCTTTACAGACTGGACATCCATGTTTTTTAGGTACCCTGCCAAGGGAGATGATAGATAATAAAATGTCCAGCATTCATGAGAGGAGTTCTCTCAGTCTTATAACAAACACAGGGTACCTACCATCTGCAAGTACATGAGCCATCATACTGACAGGTCTAGTATCTCCCCATCCCACATCATCCTGGGTTGGGGACTATGACTTCTCCATCCTGTGGGGCCTTCCAAGTCCCCTTTCAGCTGTAGGCTGGGGGACATATGTTAGGGAAGATGCTGGGCCTGTTAGTTTATTACATCAGAGACAATCATGTCTACCCTGTGGAGGGGTGTTCAGCCGCAAGCGCTGTTTGTGGCTGGAGAGAGCAAAGCTCAGAGTTAACAGATCAGGTCAAGGGCAGAGCAAACAGGGCTAACTGTAAACTTGCAGCCTTTGTTTTTGTGAGAGGGTCTCACATGGTAGCCCAGGTTAACTTGGAACGTATTATCACCTTGGCTGGTCTTGCCTACTCGTTGCCATCCATCTGCCTCAGCCTCAGGAGTGTGGGATTGCAGGTGTTGGTTATCACATCTGGCGCCAACCCCTCTTCTCAGGGGTCAGTTGTCATGGGAGGAAGAAGAATGAGACCCCAGGAGAGAGTCTGAGCACTCCTCTGTGTGTGCATACGTCCTCCCAGTACATCCTCCCAGTACGTCCTCCCAGGCTGCAGAAGGATGTCTCCCTTTGCTCTTAGTGCTACCATGCAAAGCCACAGAGGCCTTGCATCCACAGTAAAGATGTCTCCCCACACCTCTGTTCACATTGAACACATCCATCTGACCCTGGGCAGATGGGTGATGACGTGCTTCTACTTAAGTGTCTTTTGGTAACTTCTCCTGCTAGGGATCCCCTTGGTCCATTTTCTGGGACCTATGGGAACCCATACTTCCTCTGCTTGCTTACAAAGTTCTACCTCTCTCCCTTGACATTACCCACCCCTCCCCCCACCCCCACCCCCAGATTCTATTCCCCGGGAGCCAGCTCTATGACAGAAGCCAGGGAGGAAATTCTTTTAGTCATGTCCTCCATTCTTGGCGGACACGGGGAAACAGCTGGCCTTTCTTGGCGAGCGCTGTGTCAGTGGAAGACTCCTTCCCACCTTCTGTTCTCTAGCTCAACAGCTATCATTCCATTAAACTGTGGCTTATGGTTTAATTTTTAACATCCACACTCCTGTCCAGGACACCAGAATAAAGTCAAGAAAGGGATATCGGAAGGATTTTCTCACCGCTAGCTGTAAGGAAGGAGAAAGGGCCGGCCATTTCAAACGGCTGTTTTTTCTTTTATGTCAGGTAGTTATCACGACGCTGTAGAAGTGAATCTTATTGTTTTCAATGAGGAATCATGAGTACATAATGCTTAAGTGGCTTCCTAAACCCATAGAGTGAGCTTCGTGTAAAAGTAGCGCAGCGAAGAAGAATAAAAAGACAGTTTCGGGGCTGGCTCCAGGCATGCATTCCTATCCTGCTGTCTAACCCCGAACAGATCTTTTTATGATACATCAGTGAGGAACTGTATTTGGCTGACATTTAGACATGCCCCAGATGATGTTTTGAACACTCAAGACTCTTATTCCTACGCTAAAAAAAGAGGCCGGGAAGGGAGATGTTTGGGATTGGTGGATTGGTGGATTGGTGGATTGGTGGATTGGTGTGGCAGCTTCATCACCATCAGAGACTTCGCTTTCACCAGGCTTTTCACCAGGGATCCTTGTTTGCTTGGCTCAATATTATTGTGGAAATCCTAGCCGTTCTGAGTTAGCTCCAGACAAAGAAAAGGAAGAAAAGAAGGCCTGCTCCGCCCTTCATAGCCCCGCCCCTCATAGCTCCACCTCTCATAGCTCCACCCCTTCCTAAGGAGACTTTTCCTGTTGTCTCAGAAAGTAACTCTTTTCCAGTCTCATTGGCCAGACAAACGGCAACATCTAGGGGCCAACAAGGTGCAAGCAAATGTTCCCCTCGCATGTTTATACCTAAGTTCTTGTTCTCAGTTTGCAACTATTTTCAGAATAGTTTTATTGAGTATAACTGAGCTGCCGTTACTCTTCAGGACATAAAAATAATTAAAAACAGGGATCGATGTGGCTTAGAATAATCACAAGGGGCGGAGCTGGAGAGAAGGCCCAGCACTTAAGAGCATTTAAAAGGCCTGTGATTAGTTCCCAGCAGGAACAATGGGTGGCTCACAACCGCCTGTAACTCCAGCTCCAGGGGATCTGCCACCACCTTCTGATGGAGTCTGATGTCTCTTTCACCCGCCTCACTCATAGCTCTAGCTTGTTGAGAGCGGTGAGGTGCTACAGTCTGAGGCAGAAGAAAGGAATGAAGACTGCGGATCTCTGAGGGTAAAACACCTAAAGCTGACGCACTATGAAAACATGAAGAGCCCATTTATCCGCTTAGCTGTTACCCAGTTGCTTCTGAAGAGGAAAAAAAAAAAGTCCCTCTTCATCATAATTAAAGCAAGGCAAGAATCACTAAATGAACGATGAGAAGACTGAGCTCAGGTGGAAAGGATGCTGTAAGCCCTGCTTCTTGGCTGTGTGGGTAAAATGGGTGTTTACCGACCCACTTCTACATCTGCCCAGGAGGAGAGCCGCGGAGGTTCGGAGGGAAAGACATGCTCTTTCTTTAGCACGGACCTCTGAGATTTACCAGGGCAACTCTGATTTGGTGACATTGATCCATAAAACACATGATGCATAATAGTTTTTGCATTGAGTGAGAATATTTATTTACAGTATCAATCTTACAAAACTCTAGGATCAAAATTTTAAATACCATATTTTGCTGGATTTAAGACATCATTAATAATAGATATGCCATTATTTTATGTATGCTGATGATAGGGGAATCTCTATCTCTGCCTGGTAAATTATGATGACTTCCTGTAAGCTGTAAGCAGCATTTTAACTTAAAAGATGGAAAAAAAAAAAGGCTCCCATGATATATGGTTACCCTTCTGTGAATACATTTCTTCATGGAAATAAAGTGATACATTATAAAACGGAAGCTCTCTTGCCCCATAGGAGTCCCAGAAGTGAATTCAGCACTTTGATTTCCTGACCCTTCCCTGTGTCCCTTCTACCAGCCTTGTGGCCATTCTCTCTGATGTGGTGTTATGGCAGACTCTTTTACATTGACATGCCCACATCTTTGCGAATTTCGGTTTTGGAAGCCACAAGAGCTTACTATTTATTATCTTAAGGAAAACGGCTGTTTATTCTGTGTTGGTTTATGCATTGGAAAGGAAAACGGCTGGAGGGCTTGATCTGGAGGGCCCAAGTTACCAAATTGAAAGCAGCGGTTTAAATATAAATAAATAAATAAATAAATAAATAAATAAATAAATAAACGGCTGCTTTTTGTTTTTGAGACCGGATCTCATGTAGTCTGGGCTGGCCTCAAACTTGCTACGAAACCAAAGCTTCTCTTGACCCATGGATCTGAATGCTTTTTTCAGTCCCCAAGTTCTGGGAAGGGAGAAGTGGGCTGCTATGCCTGATGAGTATGGTTGACAGTTAAAAGGTCAAAATATCAGAGGTAGAAAAGGCGACCTGGACGTATAATTGGAAAGCCGCCAGTAAAACACCTGGGAAAATCCTGGAAAAGATTGCAGAGGCAGGCGCGTGTCTCTATGGCACACTTATGAGGGTACAGAACCTCCCATTCATTGCCCTCATGGCCTTTTTAGAATGGTTTCGTGCCAGGCAGGGTCCCCTTGCTGGAGATATATGCATTAGCTGACTCAAAATTTTCACTTTGGGGGGAGGGAGTGATGTGATGGCTCAGCCATTGAAAGCACTGGCTGCTCTTCCAAATGACCCAGGTTCACTTCCCAGCATCAACAGGGCTCCCAAGTGTCTGTAACTCTAGTTCCAAGGGGATACGGCGCTCTCTTCTGGTCTCTGTGGGTACTGCATGCACACACTACACCGGCATACATGCAGAGACAAACATCCATACAATAAAATAAAAATAAAGGCTAAACGTTTTTAAATTTTAACACCTTTCTGAGCATGCGTGCATTAGAAATGACCGTAGGTGTTGCTCTCTGGGCACGGTTAAGTTTTAGTGAGGAGGGAAATTTGGGCATACGGACTCTGAATAGTCACCGCAGCCTGAACTTTCAACCCTCCCTCCCTCTGGCTTTTCCTTATAAGGAACTTAACATTTCTAAGACTTTCCATACTAAAATAAGTAACCCAAACGTGGTTCCACCAACTTCCATCTTACCTCTCTACCCTCTGCAAGGTTCTCCCAAGAAAACAATCGCACTCTTCCCTTGAAGGAGCAAATCCCATTGTGTTTTCTGTATCATCTTCTACCTGGCGCTCTTGCCCACTGGGTTCTAAACCCTTCGTCTTTGTTACTTTTCTTGTTTCTGTGACAAAACACTCTGAAGTAAGCGGCTTATAGGCTTATTTCAGCCCAAGGTTCTAGGGTACAGTCAGTCCATCTCGGTGGAGAAGCCACAGGGGCGGGAGCTAGAGGCAGCTGCATTCTGGTGTCAAGAAACAGAGTGGTATGCGCATGCGCTCAGCTCATGATCTCCTTTTTTGCGCAATGGTACCATCCACAGTGGGTGGTTAAAGACAAGCCCTCATGGGATACCCAGAGACCCATTTTCTTGATGATTCTAGATCTGGTTGAGGTAACAATTGCAATCGGTATCATTCCCCTGTTTCAGTTTGGGTGTGACTGGAACATCCCTCAGTGGAATAAATCCAGTGGTGGGGTGCAGGGAACTGATCAGACCGTGAGGCCCTGATGGATTATCCGTTGATGGGTTTATACCGTGATGTGCTCTTGGCAGGCGATGGAAATGGAAGTGGGGGTGCCTAATTGAAAGGAGTGGCCCCTTGAGAGGATGCCCTCAGGGATACATCCTGTCTCTGGCTCACCTGTCTCTCTGTGCGTGCGATCTGCGATCTCAGCCCCTCAGGCCAGCCATTTTCCTCTGCTGTGTCATCTCGGTCTGGTGTCTGTTTACAATGGGGCCATCTGATCCTGGACTGAAACCTAGTAAACCCATGGGTCAGAATGAAGTTTTCCTCCTTTAAGTGGGTTAGCTCAAGCGAATGCCACCCCATCCCTTCTCTGAAGATGCCCTTGCTGGACATGCCCATGGCCTGAATTGTGTCAAGTCCAATCTCGTCTCCTTTGATGTCATTGATGTGTGGAACAGCATGGCTCCCTTTCTCCTCTGAGATACTCACATCCTAAGCTTCCGGAACCCACACTTTCTTGTTGGATGATACTGTTTCCTTTCTAAACTGTTCAATTTCTTCTGCGTTTGGGCTCTTGTTCATCTTCCTCTCTCCCCTTGCCTTGCAAAGTCTCATCCTCTCCCATGATTTTAGGTAGACCAACCAAGGATAGATGACTCTTAAAACTCAAACCTGCATCTAAAACTCCAGAGTCCTATCTAACTGCCAACTGCATCTAACCACACAGAAATCCCATAGGCCATCACTGTATTCACATCAACATATGAGAAGTTGAGCCCATCACCTGCCTTTCAAATGGGCAATTCCTGTATTTCTCAATTTAATGGATGGTACTATCATTCACCCAACCTAGAAACACCCCCTCCCCCACCATGGCTTCTGCAGGGCCATCATCCCAACAGACCTATACCTGATGACTCCTGCTCACCACCGCAATGGCTCTCCCTGCCACTGTTTATCACCAAATCCATGACAATGATTTCCCAAACCATTTTTGAATGTCATCTTGTTCCTCCTCCACCACTTCCAGAGAGGGACTGCTTCTGTAGTTCAAACATGACAAAACTGCTCCGCTTAAAGCCTGTAGCAGCTCTTGTTGTCATTAAGCTACAGTCAGACGCAGCTACAGTTGACAACTCAGAGTTAAGTCAATCTGTTAAAGGAACAACATTTGATTCAGCAGCTACATCTTTCATAGTTTCATTTCTAGTCCTGGCCCCACCTTCTAGACCTGGCCCCACCTTCTAGACCTTCTAGATCTGGCCCCTGTCACCATACTCTCTTTGATGCCATAGCTCTTTTAAAATGATGCTTATATTTCATCTCATGCCTTCAGAGGGCCACTCCCTTCCCAACCTCTTCACACCCCTATCATTTCATCTGGGAAACTGTTTAACCAGCTGATGTCATTTCCTTTGAGATGACCTCCCTGATACCCCACCCCCACCCCAGATCAGGCACAGTCCTTCCCACAGATACCACTCATTGTGTTCTCTAAATCCACTGTATGGAACGCGGTGGTTTGAGTAGGAACAGCCCCCATACACTGTGTTTGAATGCTTGGCCCCTACAGAGTGGCCCTATTAGGGGGTGTGGCCTTGTTGCAGTGGGTGTGGCCTTGTTGCAGTGGGTGTGGCCTTGTTGCAGTGGGTGTGGCTTTACTAGAGGAAGTGTGTCACGAGGAGATGGGCTTTGAGGTCTCAGAAGCTCAAGCCCAGGCTCAGTGGCTCACTGTCACAAGAAGACCTTCCACCTACAGATCTGTAGGCAGAGCTCTCAGTCACCTCTCCAGCACCATGTCTGCCTGTGCGCCACCATTCTTCCTGCCATGATGATAATGGAACTGTAAGCCAGCACCAATGAAGTGTTTTTCTTTGTAAGAGTTGCCGTGGTCCTGGTGTCTCTCCACAGCAATAGCAACCTCAAGACATGGAGCCTGGCAAGGCTCTTCTACCTTAGCTCAGAAAACAGACCTCGTTTAACCTGATATCTACGGTTTGCAGAAAAGCTCCTGGTGTGTACGATATGTGCTCAATACATGCTGGTTCTAAGTTACTCTCTTTGACTCCTACTACAATGTCATAGGGTTTTGTTGTTGTTGTGTTGTTGTTGTTATTGTTGTGAAGGGATACCATGACCACAACTCTTATAAAGGAAAGCATTTGACTGGGGCTGGCTTACAGTTCAGAGGTTCAGTCCATTATCATCATGGCAGGAAGCCTGGCAGCATCCAGGCAGACTTGGTGCTAGAGAAGGAGCTGAGAGCTCTGTATCTGAGTCTGCAGGTAGCTGGGGGAGAGAGAGAGACACTGGGCCTGGCTTGAGCATCTGAAACCCCAAAGCTGCCTCAGTGGGCTAAAGTCCAGGTGCTAGGGAAAAGGGGAGAGGCCTGCAGTCCACGTTTCCCCTGGAGGGTGTGTTAGCAGAGTGGTTAGTAAGAGCTGGGCCTGGGCTGCTGTAACCAGACAGACAAAGGTACCCACGCTCAGTGGGGAACAGAGAGACTGTATTCAATGGCCCCATTGGGAAGAGGAACAAATAAAGAGATCTGATGACATCCAACTCTGGATGAGAGCTTTAGTGTTAGCTAAACGGCACGTGATCTGTTGCGGGATGGTGTTTGTGCACCATGTGTTCAGATGCTTGTATGTCTGGTTGCAGGCCATACAACGGCATGGTTAAGGATCTCCGATTTCAATGTTATATAAAAATTGTTTTCCTTCACCTCTGATCGGTTACTAAAGAGCTGATTAGCCAATTAGCTGGGCAGAAGAGAATAGGGCAGGATTTCGGATCCCAGTCAGGAGGTCCAAGGAAGAAAGAGTAGAGAGGAGGAGGTGGTGGAGAGACTATGAAGGGACCAGGAGGGTTCCTGCCATGACTCAAGGAGAAGAAGAATTCTCCATGAGATCATGATGAGAGAGCAGCCCTGAGGATACATGTGAACCGGAGTAAACTAGGGTAAAACCAGACAGCAAGTAACGGCCCATGTGGCCTAGTAAGGTTAGAACAACTCAGAACCTGCCCAGCTAAGGCTGCGGCCCGTTAATAAAAATAACAGGTCTCTGCGCCATTTATTGGGGAGCTAAAATGGGTTAAAGTGGGCATAGAAATGCCATGTCGTTACCTGGGAGCAAAAGGTGTGTCGAACGCCCCCTAAGAATCACACTTACAGTGATCAGCATAACTGAGCTGCCTCTGGTTGGTGTGATCTTCTCCATCATGGTCCCGTTATAAACTCATTGTTTCCGGTCCCTTCTCCCTTACAAGGTGGTAGATAAGCTATCAGGGTTATGTGAAATCTCCTCTGGCTGGCACTATGCTTCAGCTTGATCCTTCTCCTCGTGAGAGGCTCCAAGGGACTCCAATTCCCTGGGGACCATTGTTTCTATAGTGTGATAACCAAAGCAAGGTGAAGCTGCCATCCTTTTAGAATATCTTTGTTCGCGTCCGGCTGGCTAAAGGCAATTCCACAAAAGCCCAGCTTCCTTTTAGAAGAATTTGCCTCTTAGAGGTTCCACCATCTCCTAGGGATAGCACTGCCTGGGGACTAAGCCTTTAGCATGCCAGTCTTTGGGGGCAGCCTTTAGGAGACATGTACCCAAACACAGTAGAACACATCTTTAGGAGTCCTGTGGTGTTCAGCTTTGAGAACCAACCTCTATGTTAGAGAGATCTGGCTGTCAAGGCCTTTGAGCACGAAACAACGTAAATCTGATATGGAAAGATGAACTATAAAGACACATGCTAAGAAAAGGGAACCTGACATTTTTACTGATGTCATTTCCAAACTGTACAGCCGTGGTGAAGTCAACTGAGCTCCCTGCTCTTATGTTCTTTTTAGATAATCAGACATTGCAAGGGTTGTACAATGACTAACAAGAAACCATGAATGAAAAGCCCTTAGCTAAGCCAGGCGTGGTAGCATTCGCCTTTGGTCCCAGCACGAGGAAGGCAGAGACAGGCAAGTGGATCTCTGTGAGTTCAAGGCTAGCCTGGTCTGTGGATTGAGTTCCAGGACTGTTAAACAAAGAAACTCCATTTGGGAAAAAAAAAAAAGGCAAAGAAGAAAAGAGAGAGGGGG
>NC_034598.1:80011668-80018918 GCF_900095145.1 Mus pahari | reverse complement strand
AGAAGAGGAGGAAGAGGAGGAGGAGGAGTAGGAGGAGGAGGAGGAGGAGAGGAGGAGGAGCAGGAGCAGGAGCAGGAGCAGGAGCAGGAGCAGGAGCAGGAGCAGGAGCAGCCCCCAGGCTACACGCTGACAGGTCCTGGACAGAGGACCCGTAGCCTTCTTTGCACACCCCAGCCCTGGAGAATGGAGCTGGCTGAGCCTCTGCTAAGAATAGAATTCCCTTGGCTCTTGTTTTTCAGCTCAGAGGAGACCAGATTTGCTTGCTTCTTGGCTATGTCTGTTTTTTTTTTTTTTTTCTTCCTTTAAGGTGTCTTTTTAGTTTAAAAAAAAAAAATTTTTTTTAAAAAAAGAAAAAACAAACTTAACATTTCTACTACTCCCAGTGTCTTCTCAGAGCATAGCGTTTGATCATGCCAAGTCCAGGAGGTGGATGCGGATCCTTCTGATCTTCTGGGCTGCGTTTGGAACGCTGGGGTGTTACTAGGCTTTCTTGGTTGATGCCAAGCAATCTAGCTGTAAGTTGAAGAAAAAAAAAAAAATAGTGAAGAAGCCCTTGGAAGGAAACAGTGTTTAGTATGTGGTTGGAGGTGGGAAGTAAGAAGTTTCCTCTGTGCTGAGGCTAACAAGAGGAAACTTAAAAGAAAAAAAAAAACATGGATGTAACAGATGAAGAAAATGTTTTTAATGGAAAGGCTTCCCAGAGATGGAAAGAGACAGAAGGTCTTGGCCTCCACCATTTCTGTTGTCCATCTGAGGGTGTGGATGGTGCCCTGTACTTCTCTATTCCTCCACTGATTCTTCTAATTCTTGAGGGCATTAGGAGATGGAGCTGATTCATCCTTTGGACTGAAGCAGGAGGGGTTGGCCCAGGCAGCTCTGCCTCAGACTGCAGGCCAGATTAATACCGTTAGTGGAAAGTGTTCCAATTGAATGAGGGAGCAGGGCTCTGGCAAGGTCACTTTCCATCAGGGCCTGCCAAAGCTGATGTCACCAGGAACTTGCAACCTGCATCTGATTTCTCCCTTTCTTTTGTACTTTTTGTTTTGTTTTGTTCTTTTTGAGATGGGTTTTCTCTGTAGCCCTGGCTGTCCTAGAACTCACTCTGTAGACCAGACTGGCCTTGAACTCAAAGATCCACCTGCCTCTGCCTCCGAAGTGCGGGGCATTTTGTACCTTTTTTTTTTTTTTAAGCACAGAATGACATCTCCCAAAACTCACCTCTCATCATTCATTCAAGAGGAAGCTTATTTTTAATTTTTTTCCACCAACTCCATTGTACTACTCAACTTAGTGTTTAAAGATTGCACGTCCTGCTTATGCTAATGAGCCAGCAGGCACCCACTGTGGTTCTACACTGGGTTAGGAAATGAGGTAGGGGTAAGCAAGGAAATCCAGGTGTGGTGCCAGGCCTGCCATCGAGCTGAACAAGAGGTGTGAGAGTCACCTGCATAGATCAAGGCAAGGAGGATGATTCTTTGGAGCTTTCGGAGACGTGGGAGGCAAATGAGGCCTTGAGTGGCCTGGGAAGACCGCCTGGAGGGGGTGATCTGTGAGGAAGATGGGTAAGCAGAGTGAGGTATAGCAAGGGCATCCCAGAATGAACACAAAAACAGTAAAGAGAACAAGGACTGATGTAAATGGGTTGTCTGTCCCGCTGTCCTGCCCCTGGGTGTACAGATAGCCTTGACATAAACACGTAGTCCATGCCTTTCTCAAAGTTTATCTCCTGGGTAAAAGGGTGATGATCACCTCAGACACTTTGCCTAAGCTAAGTTCTAGTGGCCAATCCCTAAGAGCCAATGGGACACCCACTGAAAGGGTGACATCCCATTATAAGGGTGACCTTGAGGCCAACAGGACACTCACTGTAAGGGTGACCCTAGAGGTCAAGGGGACACCTGCTGTAGGGGTGACCCTAGGGGCCAATGGGATACCTACTGTAAGGGTGACCCTAGTAGACAAGGGGACACCTATTGTAAGGGTGATCCCTAGTAGGCAATGGGATGTCCATTGTAAGGGTGATCCCTAGGGGACAATGGGACACATGTTGTAAGGGTGACTCTGGTAGACAATGGGACACCCACTGTAAGGGTAACCCTAGGGGCCAATGGGATACCCACTGTAAGAGTGACCCTAGTAGACAATGGAACACATGCTATAAGGGTGATCCCTAGGGGCCAATGTGACACCTGCTATAAGGGTGACCCTAGTAAACAGTGGGATACCCGCTGTAAGGGTAACCCTAGGAGACAGCAGGACACCTGCTGTAAGGGTGACCCTAGGAGACAGCAGGATACCCACTGTAAGGGTGACCCTAGGTTGCCCCTTGCATGGACAGCGCTTGACTATAAGTGTGCGTGTATTTCCTTGCAGTGAAGTCTCTGGTAAATGGCTGGTTGCTGCTGGTGCCCTTGGATATCCTCTGACCTCTTCCCCTGCCACATCCCCCAGCTCTTTCCAATGGTCTCTGGAGCATCCGTGTGTCCACGACTTTTATTGTCTCCCGAGGGGATGGAGAATTGCCCAGCTGAAACTTTAGGACCGGGTAGCCATCTGGCAGGCCTATTATCTGAATTAAGTAGATGGCAGGCAGAGGGTTTAGAAACTCCCAGTTCCCATCTGCTGTGTGGAACTATCTGAGGCCTGCACCAAGAACTCGAGAGCCTGCTCGCCGCTAGGACGGACTGTCCTCTGGACCCGTGCCGGACACTGCGAGATCAGTACTGCAGGTGTGGCAGCTCATTTGGCTCTCGTGATGGAATGGCGGTGGGGGGCGGGGGTTGGGCGGGGGAAAAGGCTGAAATGCAGCCCTAAAAGCAGCGAGCCCTCTGTTTTGTGCCATTTATCAAAGTACCGAGAGATGCCAAGGGTGAGTGTTCTGTCGGAATAGGAGTCGCAACGGGGAAAGAACATTAAGAATTCACCTCCGTATTAAAGATGACTCTTCAGAAGGGGCACGTGTGAAAATTTACATCACCTATTCAAATGTTTTGATATGTGGCCTAACTCAGCTGTCTTCATGGACTGAATGTCCTAGTCAAACTTCGGGAGGAGTCAGATACTGTAAGTCCAGTCCCTCATGTGTATTAGAAGTTAGCACCTCTCTGAAGGTGACCGGCTTGGTAACATTATTTATTTTTTATCAGAGTTAACTCGGGGATGACTGGCTCCAAACTCTGTTGGACATAGGGATGTCTTGGTTTGTGAAGGTGGGCTAGACAAGGCTGATACTAGGTCCAGAGCAGTGTTTTCTTAAGAAAGTACAGGGTGACCCGCCCCCCTCAGAAGGAGGTCCACAAACCACACAATGGGATGTAATGAAAGATGCCTGGGATTGTGGTATATGCCTTTGCATGTCATTTCTATTGTAATCTGTGCCTTACTCCATCTTATAGTCACATAATTTCTCTAAAATGATCTTCCTTCATGAACCCTTTGTGATATGTAGGGGCAGGTGTTGTTATTTGGTCATCAAAGACTCTATAGTTCAGGGACATTGTGATTTGTGTTGCACATGGAGTAGACAGACGCCCACACACTCAGACCCCAGCGCAGGACTCTCTGACAGGCCCTGCACAGTGGTCCTCCCTCTGCTTCTCCCTGCTCTATTTTGATCTTGTTTGGTCCTTATTAGTTCTGTTCCAGCCCATTGATATCCTGGACATGCTTCTATTTCAGAGCCCAGGCCACCATTGCACCCCCAAATCCTCCTTCCTCTAGGCTTTTGCTCAAATGTCTCCTTTCCAAGCACCCATCCCGTGATGGGTCAGCTTCAGTTCGACTGAATTTGGAGTAGCCTGGGAGGTACCTCTCTGGATATGTTAGTGAAGGCATTTCTAGAGCGGTTTAACTGAGGAAGGACCTGCCCAGGATGTGGTGGCACCATCCCATGGACTTGGGTTTTAAAACGAGTAAGAAAGAGAAAACGAGGAAGTGAGCCAAGTTCCTTCATCTCTGCTTCCTGGTTGTGGTTCTGAGCATCTAGTGATGCTCTTGCCTCTCTCCCTCCACCAGTGTGGATGACTATGGCCTTAAACTGTGAGCCCAAACAAACCCTTCTTTCCTTCCTTAAATTACTGCTTGTCAGATATTTGGGTATAAGGAGACAGTAGCTAAAACATCTCTTTGGGTCACCCCACGTAAAACTGCTCCCCCTCTCTATCTGATTTGTCTAGCTGATATATGTATGCCACTTATCTATATGCTATGATATCTAATTTGTATCTATACCCATTTCCATCTATCCTACAAGGTCTTGAAAACTGTAGTAAAACGCAGGCGATGCCACTTTAACAGTTTTGCAGTGCACAGCTCAGTGAAATTAAGTAGATTTGCAACAATGGTTACCGCCCTTCTCCAAGCCTCTTTCCATTTTGAAGAACAGACACTCTTACACCTACAAAACAATAACCTCTCCCCCACCCTCTGGAAGATCTCATTGTATTCACTCTCTGCCTCTGAAGTGTTGACTGTTCATGTTAAGTGGATACAATATTTGCCTTTTAGGGGCTGGCTTAGCTCACTTGGCATATTGTCCTCAAGATTCACTCAGATGAGTCACACGATTTTGTTTTCATGCCTGACTAATACAGCATCATACACATACACCAAACTTTGCTCATGTTTCCGTCCCTTGAAGAACTGGGTTGCTTCTACCTTTGACAGTTGTGAGCAATACTGCTGTAAGCACAGTGTCTTAGTTCCGGTTTTTACTCCTGTGAAGAGACGCCATGACCAAAGTAACTTTTATAAAGGACATTTCATTGGGGCTGGCTTACAGTTTTCAGAGGTTCAGTCCATTATCATCAACAGTATCCAGGCAGTCATGGTGCTGGAGGAGCTGGGAGTTCTACATCTTGTTCCAAAATCAAAGAGAAGACTGGCTCCATGTGGCTAGGAGGAGATTCTCAAAGCCCACACCTACAGCGACACACTTCCTCCCAAAAGGCCACACCTCCTAATAGTGCCACTCCCTGGGCCATGCGTATCCAAGCCCATCACACGAAAGTATACACATACTTCCTAAGATCCCACTTTTAGATCTTGGAGTCCATACTAGAAGTGGAATGCTCAGACATGAGGTAATTCTGTTCTCATTTTTTTTTTTTTTTTTTTGGAACTGCCATTTTGTTCCCCACAGCAGCGGTAACGTTTCACGGTCTGACTGACAGTATCACAGTGTCCTGTTTCCCATCACCCTCATGAGGACTTGCTAATCCATTTCTTCATCTGCGCCCATCCTAATGGTTGTGATATGGTAGCCCAGGGTAGTTTTACTTCGGTTTCCCCTAATAATGAGCGAAAATGGAGATATTTTCCTGTGCTTGTGAGTGTCTGGGAACCTTCTTGAAGAGTGGTCTAAGCCCTTTGCCTGTCTTTAGGTTTAGGGTTTTGTTTGGTTTTCGTCTTTGTTTGTAGTGCTAGGCTTTGAACCTAGGATGACACGATGCCAGGTGAGCCTCCTCCGCCCCTGACCCACAGAGCCAGCATTTGCCCATTTTTGAGGCCAGGCTATGTGGTAATTTTTGTTACTGCTTTAAGCTGCAGGAACTCTGTATGTATTCTGTATCTGGAAAACTTAACTTACTTTTTTGACCACACAACTTGAGATATTCTTACCATGTAACCTTGGTTGCCCTCGGACTCAAGACTTTCCTGCCTCCGTATCCAGGGTTTAGGGATTATTAGGTGTGAGCCAACACATCTGGTTCATATCTGGTATATTTTTAATAAGGTATTATTGGGCTGGGGATGTCGCTCAGTTGGCAGAGTGCTTGTCTAGCATACATGAGGCCTTGCGTTCGATTCCCATTGTCCATAAACCAGGATTAATGAACACACTTGTAATCCCAGTACTTGGAAAGTAGAGGCAGAAGGATCAGAAGTGTGAGGGAATTCTCAGCTATGTTAACACTGTCTTAAAACAAATAAAAAACAAAATTATGTTACTGGTAATTATCTCTTATTAATATTACCAACTGATTAAAATTAGAAATATTTGTTTATTTTCTTCATTGCTGGAAGCCCAGCACCTAGCACAAGCAAATGCTTATTAAATTTGTTGAATTAATGATGCTGTGTACTATGATATAATAGGAATGTAAGCCGAATAAACCCTTTTCTCCCTGTCTTACTTAGGGTTTCTATTACTGTGAAAAGACACCATGACCAAGGCAGCTCTTATATAAAGGAAACATTTACTTGGGGCTGGCTTATAGGTTCAGAGGTTCAGTCCATTATCATCCTGGCAGGAAGCATGGCAGCTTCCAAGCAGATACCGTGCTGGAGAAGAAGCCAAGAGTTCTAAAACTTGATACAAAGGCAGTCTGGAATCCTCAGGAAGCTAGGAGGAAGTTCTCAAAGTCCATCTCTACAGTGACACAATTCCTCTAACAAGGCCACACCCACTCTGACAAGACCACTCCTCTTAATAGTGACACTCACCGTGTCAAGTGTATTCAAACCACCACACTCTCAAACGTGATTTTTGGTCATGGTGTTTCATTTTAGTAATGCAAACCCTAAAAAGGACAAGTTGATATCAGTATATGGGGGAGGGGGGTATTTCTGTGACAGACCTGACCATGTTTGGGAAGGACTTTGGAACTTTGAGCTAGAAGAGATCAGTGGGTTGTTCCTCAGGCACTTTGACGATAAGAATGTTGAGAGCAGATCTTTGCTCCAGTGCGTGGCCGGGGAGAGGGCGGCCTGCAGAAGTGACACAGGTGCTGGGACAGACTCCTTATCTGGCTCCAGTCATCCTGCATCTTTCCCGTCCGAGGAGGGGTGCCCGCCCAGGAGGGGTCTCAAGGCCTGAGCTGGTAGGAGAGCCTTCTTTGCTCTGGTGCACTGCCTGGGAGAGGGTGGCCTGCAGAAGCTACACAGCTTCTGGGAAAGATCCCTTTTCTGGCTCCAGTAATTCGGCGCCTTTCCCGCCCAAGGAGGGGTTGTCGGCCCTAGAGGAGTCTCAAGGCTTGAGCTGGCAGGAGAGCCATCTTTGCTCCGGTTCGCTTAGGCTCCAGTCTGCGCTGGCCAGAGTGTGGACCAAAGAAGCTACACAGCTTTGGGACAGAAAGAAGCAACCTAAGTTCTGGGACAGACCCCATTTCAGACTCCAGAAATTTGGGCACCTTCCTCGCCAGAGGAAAGGTGGCCACCTGTGAGGGCTCTGTCTGCCAGAGCAGGTGAGAGAGTCATATTGTGTCCAGGGTCCCTCAGTGGCTAGTCTGTGCAGGTGAGTGAATAAACTG
>NC_034598.1:79970165-80006612 GCF_900095145.1 Mus pahari | reverse complement strand
TAATAATAATAATAATAATAATAATAATAATAATAGAAAAAAGAAATGACAATTCCAATAAATATTGGAAGCATTGCTTCCCATTTCCAAGTGTATTAAAAAAAAAAAAAAGAATGTTAAGAGCACTGCAGAAGATGGAGGCTTGGCTTGTGTAGTTTCAGAGGGAAGTTTAAAGACTCTGTCAGGGCTGTTTGCTATTTTGAATTAAGATTCTGTAGTTCTGGTTAGCTGGGGCTGAAGAGTCAGCTGTGATTAACAGGAGACCAACACCATTGGAGTGAAACCTCTGCATTCCTAGGACAACTGATGCTGGTTAGCTAGCACTAAGAAATGAGGGATGATGAAGAAGGGACCAGAAGTCTCCTGGGACGTGTTTCCTTAGGGTCAGCACACAGCAGCTGTGTTCCAGAGGTGGCCAAGGTTGGACCTCAAGCTGGTAGCTGGACTTGGTAGAGTCACCTAGGTGGTGCTGGTTTTGAAGGCATGAAGAGGGGTCTGGGAAAGCAGCTGAGGCCTGGCCCTGTGAGATCCCAGGAGAGGTAAAGG
Organism: Mus pahari; assembly: GCF_900095145.1. Taxonomy (NCBI): domain Eukaryota; kingdom Metazoa; phylum Chordata; class Mammalia; order Rodentia; family Muridae; genus Mus; species Mus pahari. The sequence goes on along the minus strand of NC_034598.1, from coordinate 80,006,066 downwards.
AGCAGCTTCAGTAGCAGTTGAAGGTCCAGGATGGAAGGGGTCTGGCAGAGAACTTGAAGCCTAGCACCATGATGAGAGCCTATGAGAGGCTATTGGCGAAAGTGTAGCCCAGTTGCAGCAAGAGACACCAACAGTTTTGGAGATGCCAGTGTCCTGGGCTCACCACCAAGAACAGCAGCAGCTGAGAGTGGAGCCAGCTAGAGCCTAGAAGACAAGCTGTGTGTGCTACAGAGGGCAGAGCTAGAGAAGTGACTCAATCCTTTGGAGGCGCCCAAAGGATTGTGAATGAATCCCAGATAATTGGACACAGTGTTATTCGCACTGTTGGAGTTTGGTTTTGCTTTGTTCAGACTGTGGCTGTCTCCTGGTTCTCCCCTCTTGAAAAATTTATTTAATTTAATTTTGATTTTTATAGGAGCCCACAGCTGAAAGACTTCATTTTTTTTTTTTTTTTAAGAAAGACATTGGCTATTTAAAAGGAACCAGAACGCTAATGTATTTGAATTTGTAAAGGATACAATTTTAATGTGAGGTCCTGGGGACAGACAAGAAAGGAAGGACTGTGGCTTAATACCAATGTGTTTGTGTGTCAAATTAACAAGCAGTCAGTTGTGGTGGCTAGTCTTATGTCAGCTTGGCAAAAGCTGGAGTCATCGGAGAGGAGATAACTTCAGATGAGCAAGTGCCTCCATAAGATGCAGCTGTAAGGTAGTGATTGATGGGAAGGGCCCAGCCTATGGTTGGTGGTGCCACATCCATGAGCTGGTGGTCCTCACTTCTTTAAGAAAGCAGGCTGAGCAAGCCATGAGAAGCAAGCCAGTAAGCAGCATCTCTCTGTGGCCTCTGCATCAGCTCCTGCCTCCAGCTTCCTACCCTGTTTGAGTCCCTGTCCTGACTTCTTCGATGATGAGCAACCATATGGAAAAACAAGGCAAATAAACCTTTTCCTCTGAAACTTGCTTTTTGGTCATGGTGTTTCCTTGTAGTAATAGAAACCCTAACTAAAAGGCAATAGGTGATTTTTAAAATTTTTTTTGAAAAACAGCTTTCTTTATTCTTATTGTGTGAGTCAAGTAGAGGCCACTGCCAGAAAAGGACAGGTGCAGAATAAAAGACACTTGGCATAAGGGAGGCCACACAGGCTTTCCTGACACAATTTCACGCCTGGAAAAATTGACAAATGGAAGCTGATAGCATCAGGCTATAAGATTAAAAAGGCCACACAGCTGAAGTGTTTGCAATTGCCCCAAGGTAGAAATAACTCAAATGTCTGTTAACAGTAGAGAGGGAAAGTAGTAACCAGGGTTTGTTCAAATGGCAGAACTCTGTATGACAACGAAAGTCAACCAGGCCTGTGTCAGGCTCCAACAGGTAAGGGACCTGTGGTGGTTTGAATATGCTTGACCCGTGAGAAGTGGCACTATTAGGAAGTGTGGTCTTGCTGGAGTGGGTATGGCCTCGTTGGAGGAAGTCTATCATGGTGGGGGTGGGCTTTGAGGTCCTATGCTCAAGCTCCTTCCAGTGTGGACAAGAGACCCTCCTCCTAGCTACTTAAAGAAAATAGTCTCTTCCTGACTGCCTCTTCAGATCAAGATGTAGAACGCTCAGTTCCTTCTCCAGCACCAAAATTGCCTGTACACTGCCATGATGATGATGGACTGAATCTCTGAACCTGTAAGCCAGCCCCAATTAAATACTGTCCTTTATAAGACTTGCCTTGGTCATGGTGTCTCTTCACAGCAATAAAACCCTAAGACAGAACCTTATAAGATTTGATATTCAAAGACGCCAGATACATATATATATATATATATATATATATATATATATATATATATATAAAAATCATACAATTCTACTCATGGAAATTAGACACAAATAACAGTTAACGATTGTCTTAGTCAGGGTTTCTATGACCAAGAAGCAAGTTGGGGAGGAAAGGGTCTATTCAGCTTACACTTCCCACACTGCTGTTGATCACCAAAGGAGGTCAGGACTGGAACTCAAGCAGGTCAGGAGGCAGGAGCTGATGCGGAGGCCATGGAGGGATGTTACTTCCCTGGCTTGCTCAGCCTGCTCTCTTATAGAACCCAAGATGACCAGCCCAGGGATGACACCACCCACAAGGGGCCCTCCACCCTTGATCACTAATTGAGAAAATGCCCCATAGCTGGATCTCATGGAGGCATTTCCTCAACTGAAGCTCCTTTCTCTGTGATAACTCCAGCCTGTGTCAAGTTGACACACAAAACCAGCCAGTACAATGATATTGCTTAACCATGCATAACTAGGTAATTAGGAGTATTTCTAAAGTGTGAGGCAATAAAGGCTGTGACTTTGAGGGCAGTCATGCCCCGGAAGGAAGGGGCTGCTTTCACTGTGTGTTCAGGCTTTGTGCACACCCCTGCCCATTTCTTAGGCTGTACAAGCATAACAAGTGAAACACAAATCCACTTCCCTCTCTCTTCAAGCCCAGGAGATTGGAAAGACAAGCTGCCCCTGTCAGCCAGCAAAGACTGCCCAGGCTGAAGTCTGGAAAGGTCCTGGAGACAGATATGGCTGCCTTGATTTGGGAATAGCAAAGTCCACACATTTCCCCACACAACAATGTGAGGAGCTGGCTGGCGCCAGCACCTAGGAGTGGCGAAGCTACCTCCTGTCAGCCAAAGCTACAGTGCAGCAGCCACGCCTGTTTTCTGTCTTCCTGTTGGTGGCTCCCCTCAGGCCTCACTTTGCACTGATTCTGTCTTCTGGTCAATGATATCACTGTTGTGGTCTTTCCCTTCAGGCTGTGTTCAGAGAGGAGCTAATTTTTTAAACAAGGTTATGCTGCAGTGTACTGAGGTTGACCAGTTGCCTCTACTCCCATCTCCTCTAGGTACCTACCATGTTTGTTACCATGGAAGTGTAGTATCCTGTAGCAAAAGAACAATTCTCATGGAAGCCACGCCCTGTTCTAGTTGTAGGGAGAAAGTCACCTTGTTTCTCCAAGCCTCCCTGGGACGGGTCCAGCTCCCACTTCAGTCCTACCTTTAACACTGAAACGACTTTGGAAGAACATGGAGACGGCAGAAGCTTCAATGGAGACTCACTGGTGGCTCGGCAAGCACCGATTCCAGCCAGCATGGACCTGCCCTGGGAGAGAGCAGTCCAGATAATAGTACTGCAGTGTGGATCCTGGATTCTCATTCTACTGTAATGAGCCCGAGTCTTGGCGAGCTCACTTTGCTGGTACAGTTAATACAGCTCATGGTAGCAAGTCAGGACTCCCACTCCCACCCTTACCCCGCGAGACCAGGTGTCTCTGTGGGGCCTTGGCTCGCCTCAGACTTGAGATCCAACTGCCTCTACCTCCGAGTGGTGGATTAAAGTCGTGCACCGCCACTGTGCAGCTCAGGACTTGGGTCTTAGAAGTCTGAGTAAGGCTTGGACCAGCAAACAACAGCTATAAGCCAGATTGCACCAAATTTGTCCCTTGGGTTAAAATTCTTATCATTTTAAAGGGTTGTAAAAAGTTAAAATAATAGAGAAGAGTGTGCCTTACAGAACTTGCACAGACTGCAATATCTGGCATTTTGCTGAATACAATTTGCCCACTGTTTGATTTGCATTTAGAGAGGGAAATCCACCTCAATACACATTTCACCTTGACTCATTTGAACCCCTGGATCCCTAGTTTTAATGGTCCTGACAAACTCAGAGCTCATTCTGATGCCTCCGGCATGGCGACACTCTGTTGATATGGATTTAAAAATTATTTTACTCTATTTATGTGTGTATGTGTTTATGGAGGCCAGAAAAGGACATCAGATCCCTTGGCAGTGGAGTTTCAGGTGTTTGTAGCTACCCACTGTGAGTGCTGAGATCTGAACCCTGTTAGAGTACATGGCTAAGCCACCTTTCAGCTGTGAGACTGAGTGTCCCCAGAGAACCTGAGTGGCATCCATGCCTTGGATGAAGAGAAAAAAATATAGTGTCTCTAGCTTCGTTTCCTTTGTTCCTGGTTCACCGTCAGTTTTCTAGAACTTTCTGGAAGCCAAATCACTTAAAGAAAGAATAGTTAGTCTATGTTTTGAGTGTCTTAGTTTTTTTGGTTTTTTTTTTTTTTTTTTGTCAATTAGGTAAATGCTCATGAATTTACATCACACAGTTCCCAGGATCACATTTCTAGGTACGCCAACCATTCGGATTACAGGACTTTATGCTGAGTTCAAAGGGAGTGCTCCACAAAGACTAATTGTTCTTTCCTGGAAGGAGGAAGGGGTGAGGATGCACACTTGACTCAGCCACTGACTGTTTTATGAAGGAGTAATTATCAGCAGTGACAAGTGACAGCAGAGGAGCCAACAGCAGTCTGAGATACAGACAGACAGCAGTCCAAGAGACAGACACAGGCTGACAGCTGTCCAAGAGATAGATACAGGCAGACAATAGTCCAAGAGACACAGGCAGATAGCAGTCTAAGAGACATAGGCAGACAGCAGCCCAAGGGATAGACACAGGCAGACAGCACAGCCCAAGGGACAGACACAGGCAGACAGTACAGTCCAAGGGACAGACACAGGCAGACAGTACAGCCCAAGGGACAGACACAGGCAGACAGCAGTCCAAGGGATATAGGCAGACAGGTCAGCTTGAGACTACACAGTACAGGAGCCACCTTCCCCACACATCCCAGGAACATTCAGGGGAGAGAATCACATAATAAACTTATGATAATTTTAATCAAGAAAGGAGACCAATTCATGTTTTATAACCTCTGTGATAAAAGGCAAAGTTAAAATTCTATCCATATCTATATCTATATATCTAATTCTCAATAGAATGCCAACTTATAAAATGGAACCACTATGAATAAATGCTACTCTTCATCTAAGCTGGAGAGAGACCTTGATTAGCTTGACCTCTACACTGCACTCATTTTGTTTCACACACATGCAGGCATATGCACACATGCTCCCAAACATTCCCATGATCCCTGAATATGTTACCGCCCGTGATCGCTAATGTTACCCAATGCTTAGATACATCAGGCATTGCATTAAGAGGTCTCCCTACATTTTAATTGCATAAATTTCACCACACACCTACAAAATAGCCATGAAAGCCATCCACATTTTACACATAAGAGATTGTCCTTAATCACACAGTCTACAGGTGGTGAAGCCTGGATTCAACCCCAGAAAGCCACCTCTTTTATCCACCATTCTAGAACCTGCTATGGCAAGGGGCTCAGTGGAACAGAAATGAGGTCTTCGGAGAAAAGGCAAGGGGGCCCTGGGGATAGGTACCCCAGGAGACATTCTGTGTTCTTCTCGGGTGGAGAGCTTGGTGTTTGCATCACACACCTCAAGCACAGCCTGTACTAAGTAATGTTTCTGTGACGCTAAAGACTTTTCTGGCATTGGCTGTAAGAAGTACCCTGAATATTTCCGAACTCATGGTGAAGGCACCAAACAATGTGGTGGACCACTGAGCTCTACAGATGGCCCGAGTGGAAATGCTGGCATTTTATTTAAGGCACGCTCTTCTGTCTTCTAAACTGGTGTCAGCCAGCCTCTGAAGTATTGGTTTCATCACTGTGGGGTCGCACGCAATTTTCAATACAATTTCATGCTACACTAGGCAGTTGCAATGGCTCCCACAGTAAGCACATGTGCTCTCCTCTGCTCCATTCAGTTTTGCCTATTTTTATTCTACGTTACTGAACTCCTATTTTGGGGCCTAGCACTTAAACCTCTACGTTCCTTTCGTCTAGAGTAGAAACAAGCATTGCAAATATTTGGTGATTAACATAAATCTCATTTATCAATGACTGACTTTTATATTAGCAAAACACAATGATATAGACACACCACTAGAATTATACTGAGCTTCGTATAATCTTGTCCAATTACTCAAATGGCCCTTGGAAGCTTTATACATTTCCACGGCATCATCCTTGATATCAGCTCTTAGTAACCTGTGGATGCACAGACATGACTGCTAAAGATTTCCAGTGGCTAGAGATAATGAAGTTGGTAATAAAATGGTGGATATTTGCATATTGATTCCCTCAATAAAGATTAATGAGATCTTCCTCTATTACAGAGAAAGAAGTTCTTGCTCTGACGTGATTCAAAGGTTGAATATTTTTTGCAAGACTCATTTTGTGAAGTCCTAATGACCCCTGTTTATTATTTTCCTCACTGTTATGACTTAATACCCGATAACAACAGCTTAAAGAAGGAGAGTTTATACCGGCTTAGAGCAGTTTTTCTCAACCCGCGGGTTTCGACCCCTTTGGGATGTCCTGAATATCAGATATTTACACTACAACTCAATAGCAAAATTACAGTTATGAAGTAGCAATGAAACTAATTCTATGGTTGGGGGTCTGCACAACGTGAGGGACTGTATTAAAGGACCACAGCATCAGGAAGGCTGAGAACCACTGACTTAGAAGTTGAGAGGACACAGAACACTGTGGTGGAGCAGGCATTCAACAGAAATGCAAGGCAGCTGGTCACACTGCATCCTTTCCCAGAAAGCAAAGACAATGTTGATGTTCATCTCAGCTTCTTCTCTTTGTTCAACCCAGGACCCCAGGCTATAGAATGGTGCTGTCTACATGAAAGTATTTGGGGAACATCTTTTTTAAAGCAACAGAACAAACAGAAAGGAGTCTAGATCTCAAAGATGGGTGATTTGATTTCTTTACTTGTCTTTTTTCATATTGCAGCCACAGAGGCAGCCAAGGTTCTTAGCTTTTCAGCATCATGGTTACAATATTGTGGATTGCCCTGGTGTTGTTTGTATTTTGATGCTATTTCTACTTCCCCAAGAAGGGTTTGCCTGGGATGAGGAGTGAATTGCATACTCAGGTGACTTCAGGCGAACTTTCCCCTAATGAATTAAGATTTCAAGGAACCTTCACTGGGTGAGTAGGCGGGACTCCCAGGTCGGAGAAAGGAAGAGGAGAAGCGGGCAAAGGATGCTTGCTTTTTGGAATGGAGAGTGAATGGGAGGACAAAATGTAGGTAGCGGATGCCCCTGGCTCAGGTGGTAGATCCACCGGGATCAGCTACTGGAGGATTTATAACTTAGGATAGCTTACATATTAGGATGCTAGTTGCTGCACCCAGTGGTTGTGCAGCCTGTTCTCAGCCCAGCAGACTCTCTGACCCAGAGCTCTGAAATCTCTCCACCTGGCTCACTAAGTTCCCATGGCGGGCCACGGCCACCCCAGCCTCACGCTTCCAAATTCCCAGGCTAGTTGGAGTGCCATTGTAACTTTCTCTCTGGAATCCAGGTGAGTCTCCGAGTGAAGGAGAACACGGTACAATCTTAGCTTAGAATCTTGGCGGTTTAAGCAAACTCTTCTGCAAGCTGGAGATGGAAGATCAGGGTAGTTATAGAAACTAAGCATGGTGCTTCAAGACGATAACCTCCGTATTTGGGGGGCAGAGACGGAGATCACAAAATCAAGGTGACCCGGGAAAACGATCAAACCATCACCAACAAAACCACAAAACATGATTGGGTCGATTCCCTCAAGGGCTGTAAGGGAGGGGTTCCTGAGACCCCTCTCTTGGGTATGTATACAGGATTATCTTCTTCGGCTTTGAGCTATCAGCTGTGGGTGTTTCTTTCCAAACTTGTTTATAAGGCCTGTGCTAAATTAAAGAGCACACGCCAATGAACCCCCCCCCTTTTTTTTTACTTAATTACCTATATAACTATTCTGTCTCTAAATAAGACAACCTACTGTGATGGTTAATATAGAATATCTCCTTGACGGGAGCACTCAGGAAACAGTTCTGTGGGAACAAGCATGGGAGAGTTTCAAGACCTCTCAGTGCCTGCCATTGGGAGCCACTTTTAGATCATATTCTAGGCAAGGCAAGGAAGACATGGAGGGAGGTCTAGGGGAGGCAATCTGTGGGAGGTGCTGTTGGCTACCCATTCTGCAGCTATTTTCTCACTCCTTCTCCCAGCCAACAGTGTCTGTTCCCATCACAGGATTGGGAAATGCAGGTTCTCACTGCCCCGGCAACACTGGTGGATCCTTCTTGAAAAGAGCTCTGCGCCTTTAATCCCAGCACTTGGGAGGCAGAGGCAGGTGGATTTCTGAGTTCGAGGCCAGCCTGGTCTACTGAGTGAGTTCCAGGACAACCAAGACTACATAGAGAAACCCTGTCTCAAAAAAAATAAAAGAAAGAAAGAAAGAAAGAAAGAGAAAGAGAAAGAGGAAAAGAAGAGAAGAGAAGAGAAGAGAAGAGAAAAGAGAAAAGAAAAGAAAAGAAAAGAAAAGAAAAGAAAAAAGAAAAAAGAAAAAAGAAAAAAGATCTCTGCTGTAGAGCTTCCGGGTAAGATCCAAACTAGATAAGCAAGGAAATGTTTATTGTGAGGAAAATCCAGATCTTCTCTCTAGTGCTTTGTTACCTTTTATCAAGGCAGAATATGTGAAGCTTTGGCAGCCATCATGCATTAATGGGGAATAGTCTCAAGAGATTCTGAGAGACACCCTGACAATTGAACCACTGCCTCGACTCTCCTAACCACTGTTAGGTGAGAAAAAGCAACTCTGATAGTTTCAGCCCGTTTTTCACCTGTCGCATGCAGCGGGAAGCCTCCTAGTGATGTACCTGTGCTCACTCCCTTCTCTTCTCCTCTCCCTCCCTGCTGGAAGGAACCAGAGACCTCTGCGCAGCTGTTAGTGATGCCCAGGGAAAATAAATAAGAGGCAAGACCTTTCATTTCCTAGGGTGATGCAAGGAGCCATTTAGGAGAGGCTAAAAACTAGCAGGTGATCTTCCCGAGATGGGTCCACCATGGATTAGAATCTGTGGTGGACTTGCTCCTTTAGGTAAGGCCCATGGGAAATTCATTTTAGGAAAGATTCCTGCTATTAATATGCTTTTCCTGGGTGTGTGTGTGCACGTGTGTGTGTGCGTGTGTGTGTGTGTGTGTGTGTGTGTGTGTATGATATGTGATATATATATGTCACTAGGTATTAGGTATTTGAGCAAATCTCTGCAGAACAATAAAGATGTACTATCTTGTAGTGATGATATATAAACAAATGGATGACTTCTTAATTCTTAATGATGATTCTATAAGAATTTCTAAAATTATATTAGTGTAATTATTAAGCTCTTTTATTAATAGGACTGCTATTAAATCTTTTCTGATGTCAAAACTGCATCGAGAACTCTGCCAGTCTTCAAGTGTCACCAGTTAATTGCTTCTGAGATAACATGTGGGCATCTACTATTCAAAGCACATTCCAAAAGGCTGTAAAGCCATTGACCAAAGGCCATAAAAAGGGAACTAGGGACTTACTATAGGTGCAAGGACAGAAGATACGATATTGACTGGGTTTATTTATACAAAATGTCACTAATACTTAGTCACAAAAATTATGGTTTTTAACTCTCCATGAACCTGTAGAGCTGGTGACAGATGATGAATCTTTAACCAGATAATTACTCCTAATGGATATGCTTGTAAACATTCTCTGTTGTAAACTTAATTTGATTAATGATTTGATTTTTTTTTTTTTGTGACAGGGTTTCTCTATATAGCCCCCTGGCTATCCTGGAACTCACTTTGTAGACCAGGCTGGCCTCGAACTCAGAAATCCACCTGCCTCTGCCTCCCAAGTGCTGGGATTAAAGGCGTGCACCACCACACCTGGCTTGTGATTTGATTTTATGCATAAATTTGTGGTGAACTTTTTACCATGTGATCATGTATTCTGAAAGATGTATAAGTGTTGAGGGCAAAGAGGATAAAACTGGACTCAAGAGAGAACTTTTTAGACAGAACTGAACTTAAGAAGAACTTGGAAGTAAAGTCATAGTATTGGAAATAATGGTATTGATAGTAAAGGTATTATTGTGATGTCAGAGCGGGATGAAAGAGCAAGATTAGAAGAAGAGAGCAGACAGAATTTTTAGAGAGAACTTTTTGGAAAAGAACTTTTGTAGAAAGTTTTTGGAAAATGGAAGAACTTAGAAATAAAGGCAAAATTCACTTTTCAGTGTGTCCCTTTTTCTTCCTGCAACTTCAACTAGCAGGTTAGAAGCTAGAGCCATGCAGTTCCTGCAGAGAGAGAACAAAGGCTACTTTACTTAATCCCCTGTTGTTTTATGATGAGATGATGAACAGTTTCTCCCCTCGGAGGAACACAGAAGGCAGGTCAGCTACAGAAGCAAAGTGACTTAAACTTAAGATAGGTAAACATTAGATTATTATACAACCACCCTAAATGTTTAGCAAAACCAAGTCTTACTCCCTCTGCCACCGATCTTCCCCCTCTGCTGCCACAAGGAGAACCAAACAAGAAAGAAGCAATGCTAGCAGGGTAGGTTTTAGGTGCTTTGTCTGAGATCCTTCCAGAACAGTCCTGGTGGATTCCCATTGCTCTGGTGTTCTGGTGTATTTTTAAGAGTGTTTGAAAATGTTCTTGGAGAACCAGTTCTGGGCTGTTTGGTGCTTTCCTTTCTCAAAGCGAAGAGGTTCAAGTTCAAATGTTGGTGTGAATACACAGCTTGTGGACTCCCAGTGAGAGGGTCAGTAGCTAGCTAGGGCCGTGGTCTCTGCACGCAAAGAGCACTCACGTCCAGCTCTTCTAGATCCCTTCTGTTTTGCTTCTGTCCTTCGATGTCTCTCTATTTACTGCTATCAATCCATCTGAAGTGACAGGAACCATTTAGCAGGGGAGTCTAAGGCATCCTTGCATCTTGAACTTTCTCAGCTCTCAAGACTTGGCTGTGGCCTGACATAAGTCATGATGCCATCCCATCCATCTCATTTCCTCTTTCTCCACACCTGTTCAGAGTCCCCATGGCTTGAAGGTGTTTTGAGTGCCTCCTCTAGTCCCCACCCTTCCATATCGCCTATCTTCTACAAGTTACAGACAGCCCAGCTCTGAAACACATGCCTTTAAGTACATATATGAGTCTTGACGTAAATGATCCAGGCTCATTATCTAAGGAAAGCAGGCTGCTCTGGAGCCACAGGGCTATCCTTGGGAAGAGAACTCAGGAATAGAATGACTCCTGCACTTCAAGAGTACTGTTGAGACCCCATGCACACAGCCAGAGGACAAAGTGCTAGCTTATGTCCTGAGATAGGGGATAGGTTGGACCTTTGATAATTGAAAGGTAGCCTAATTTTTACCTGGAGATAATACCAGAGATACATCTATGCTGTCTGTCTGTCTGTCTGTCTGTCTNTGTGTGTGTGTGTGTGTGTGTGTGTGTGTGTGTGTGTACATGCTCGAGTATTTCTATGTAAAGTGTGTGCAGGTGCACAGGCACATACGTGTGTATGCTTATGGAGACCCAAAGTTGATTTAGAATTTCTTCCTCCATTCCTCTCTTCTTTACTTCATTTCAATCTCAATCAAATACAGTGCTTACTGATTGGCTAATTACCCCAGCTTGCCACCAGGGCCTCCCATCTCTGCCTCCCCAGGAATGGACTACAGGTGGCTGTCATGCCTGCTTAGCTTCTATATGGGTTCTGGCTGGGGTCCACCTGTGGTCTCATTCATGCTTGTGTTACAAGCATGTTATCCACTCAGCTACCTCTCCAGCTCTCTCCATGCTTCATTATTCTTGCCTGTCATATCTGATCACCAGGCTGCTATTTGGATTCGTGTTGGAGGGACATTGGGTATAATGGTAGAGAACAGTTGGCTGGCAGGCAGAGAGACCTGAATGTGGATGGCTGCTCTCATGTCTGAGCCCTGGGAATGTTGGTCTGTGGGCGATAGAAGCTCCCTGAGGAGCTGGAAGGGAAAATCCATGACCTCATTCAGTAGGTATATAGAGGTCGGGGAAACAGCACACAGGGAGGATGGTGGGAGAACAGGGTAGAAGAGCTCAGCAGTGAGAAGCTAAAGTGAGCAGGCAAGAAGCACATCTGCCCTCCCATACTTCCTTACTTCTGGGCCACAGGCGGAAGGCACCAGTTTAGGGTGAGTCTTCCTGTTAGAAGTAACCACAGCAAGAAAATCCTTCATGGGTGTATCCAGAGACTTGGCTCATGTCGGAGTCTAGATCTTGTCCAGTTGACAATCAATATTGACCAGCACAGTGTTCACACAGGGCTTTGGTCTGTCAGTAGACGTTTCTAAATGATGGCTAGATGTAGCTGGAGGTAGCTCCTGGGTTTTACCCTCTCATCACCCAGGTGGGATCTTACTTGCTTGTAGACTAGCTGTAGCCTAATGAGGTCATGTCTAAGATTCCTGCACAATTCTGTTCTGTAGCAGCTTGTGCCGTAGCTGCAATTATATATACGAAATTCTATACTTTTTGCTGGAATTTTTGGGGAGGGGAGGGGAAAGCTACTATTTAGAAGGGTATTTAAAAGGCTTCCTTTTTTATTCTGGCCAAAAGTAAAAATAGACATAGCAGATGTTGAGAGAGAGAGAGAGAGAGAGAGAGAGAGAGAGAGAGAGAGAGAGAGAAAACAAGCAAAGCTGATGTGTTTCTAAGTGGACTTGAGTTGGTGGGTGAATTGGAGCTGCGAGAGGAGACCCTCAGGACCAGTTATTCGATGAGATTGCTTTGGTCAGAAAGGTTGTGGCTTCCCCAGGCCAGATGTCTCTTTTTCAGAATTGCACGGTAAAGTGATTTTGCATTTAGGCTCTGCAGGAACCATGTTTGACTATACAGTAGCCTGCAGGACTTTTCTGCCACCATAGCATTTTTATTCCTCCCTTCTCTTCATCGGCACCAGAGTGGGAGGAGCAGGGAGAATGCACAAACCCGCCCATTTCACAGATGGAGAAATCCAGGCCCAGACCAGCTCATCGATGTGTCTAGATATTGCTGCCAGCAAATCAGAGTAGAAAAGGAAGCTGTCTGACTGTGCCATAGGGATTTGGTTCTGGGTGTTTAGTAAGGCACCCGAGGGCTGATCCTGTTCTTAATATGCAACAGCTATATGTTTGCTTATGTTTTAAAGTCACAAAACTGTAAGTTCCACTGGCAGTTGTTGGTCTTGTCTTGTCTTGTCCACTGGACAGCCTGAAACCCAGTGGCTGGAATTTGCTACTTTTCATGATCCTGGAACTCCAGTGCAGCATGCTGGTTTAGGTATAAAAGCAACTTTTGTTCTGCTGCTGTGATTGATCTCTGGGCGGTTTATGGCCTCTGTCTGCTAACCTAGGCCCAGTCCCAGAAACTTTTTGAGACTCTGTATAGTCTATCTAGATCTAGAATGTTTTCAGCCTCTGGGACTTGCTGGTTAATAGGCACACTCCTTTCTAGCTCTTTCCAAACCCTAGCAGGCTGGTTCAACAACTCAGCTGTCCTGGTTCAAACTCCTCTCCCAGCTGACTGATTCAGTCTGGCTTCTCTCTTGACCCCTGAACTGCTCTGCTTAGCCTCAAACTAACTCCAGCAATCTGTCCTAATCTTTTGGATCCTTCTCATTCTCTTGCTCATTCTGTCTTCACCTATGTCCAGCTTGTTCTCTCTTCAATCCGTCCCTGTAAAACTCACAGTAAAACTGTCTCTTCCTCCCTCTCTGGGCTGCTCCACTCTCCCTCTCAACTCTGCTGCACTGTCTCCGTGAACTCGACTGTATCCTGTGCTGTACTCTCTTCTCCTGTACTGTCTGTCTCTCCCTTAAGTAGCGTCCCTCTCCTCTCTCTTCTCCTGAGAGTGGGGTATATCACAGTCTGTCAAATCTTTCTCTGATTCATCACTTTGTCTGCCTCTCAATTCGACATCACTTTCAAATATGGCGCTTCCTTCTACAAACTAACTTTACTTTCATTGTTTGGGATTAAAGGTAGATGATACTAAGGGCATGTCTGTATTCCAGCCAGAGGAATTAAAGTTGTGTTGCTAAGGGTTGAGCTGTACTGTAACTAGAAGCAGGTTCAAATATCCTATAACAGTTAGGGTTCAATGTGATGATTAATTTTATTGTCAACTTGGCTTGCACCATGGAGCCTAGATGACTGGTCACAAGTTACTCTGAAGTGTTTTTGCATGGGATTAACTTTTAAATTGGTAAACATTGAACAGAGTAAGTTGCCTCCCATTACAAAAGGTGGTGAACTTTGTCCAATCAGTTAAAGAATTAAATATAATGAAAAATGGATTTTCCTTGATCAAGAAGGAATTCTTCAGTACATGTCTTTGGAATTGAACTTTTGAATCAAACCTAGGCTCCCCTCACTCTTCAGTTGGTTAGCTACCAGCAGATTTTAGACTTTCCATAATCACATGAGATAATTCCTTAAATCTAACTATTTTTCCACAGATCTACCGATCTCTGTCTGCTCATCATCTACCTATCTACCCACCTACTTACCTACCTATTATCTGTCATCTATCTACCTACCTATCATCTGCCTATCTGCCTATTTAGCAATCTACCAACCACTCTTTTACTACATGTCAAAGCAAGTCACAAACAGCCCAATGGCAAAAAGTATCCTTAGCACCTACATCTTAGGGATAGAATTGAAGACATCAAGACAAGAGAGGGCGGAGGGGAGAGCTCGTTTGATAATCCCCACAGCCTGTGAGGAGTCAGAGACAGGTGGCTTCCTGGGGTTCCAGCCTATTTGACAAGTTTCAGACCAGTGAGAGAGAAAAATGGTTCACAGTGCCTGAGAAATAACCCTGAGGTTGACCCTTGCCCTACACACACACACACACACACACACACACACACACACACACTTCTCTCCATGAAGACGAGATAAAAGATATTCTTGTAGCTGTTTTTAGAACCAATCTTCCATAATTCATTTTTTCAAAGTTGTTGGGAATACTAAGTGTAACAAGGAAGACAAAAGAGTATAGTTTAATAACAGTCCCTTGAATACGTGTGTGTGTGTATGTGTTGATGCACAGATAGGCAAGAGCATATATGCTTATGATTTCAAAGACCCATTGTGTCTTCAGAGACACATAGGTGATACAGAATCCCTCCACACTTCATCTTTACCTACTAGTAGTCCTCATGGGAGTATTATGTCTGGTTTCATGCTTGGGGCTTTGGGGACTACAGATTACAGAGCTCCAGACTCAGCTCCACCCCTGGGTAAGAGTTAGAGGATCCTTGCCAAGGTTTCTGTCCTCAGAGCCCTTCAAGATGCTCCCACAAGTCGTCACCATCTCCAAGGACTGTCGTGTTGCTTAATAATGAACGTGAGATGGTGTAAGGGGTGCCTTGGTACACACTTGGATGCTTAGTGGTCTTATCAGTACACTCAGCACCAGTAATAATCACCAGTGTGATTAGTCTTGTGCCATACTCATGGACTGCCTGCGATGTGTTTCCTTTCTTTCTGCTCTCAACCCTGCTCCTCCATCTGTGACCACAGTCCCAGTGTCTCAGGTGGCTTTGTCGTCTGCCTGTGAAGCAGTATATAGTGCTGGGGGATGCCCTGGGTCTAGTGATCAGGCTGCTTGTGCTCCCAAGCTGCAGTGCTCTCTAGCTGTAGTGCTCCTCAGTATCAGTGCTCCCCAGCGTCAGTGCTCCCCAGAAGCAGTGCTCCTGTCTCCTCCTTGCTCTGTTCTATTTCGAGGCTGCAAAGCATCCTGGCTTTCTGAATCCGACACCGATGTCGAGATGAATGAGTCTGTTTTTGAATGGTGGCTTTGGCTTGAGCTGTATGTCTGGCTTCCACTGGCTTCCCCATCTCATGGTGCCAGACAAAGGTCTTCTCGAGTCATTTCTTGCTGGCTCCTGTGGTTGTTTCTTCATCTGGAGTAGAAAGAGCAGGGAGCTTTTGGCAACCCACTTTTAGATTTATGGCGAGTTGTTCCTTGACTGCCAAGATTCCTTTATTCACCGGCCTCAGACTGTGTAGCCATTAAAGGGAGATTACTGACTCTTTGGAATTCAGGGCGATGGCTCAGGGATCTCATACAGAGTTGTTCAGGGTTCTACAAGAACTACCCAGCCAAGACATCCGGCCCCATTTTAGCTCATTAAGCCATCTGCCCTTCTCAGAGAAATGTGTTACTTTGTGAACAACTCACACAGAATCAGAGGGTGCACAGCACTGCACTGGCAGGGTATAATGAAGCGTTTCTCTGTGCCAGCTTTAATCCTAAATTAATCTTCATCTTAAACCTCAAATAATAAATAGCTTGGTTCAGAGCCATCAAGACCCTGTTTCTCCTTCCTACCTCGCTGCCAAGCCTGAGAAACACCTGATGACCCACACCTGCAGCACAAGGTTTCCATTGCTTCAACCATATTCACGCTTAGGATTTGTGTCTGTTCAAAAAACAAAAAACAAAAACCCAAGCCTAGGACTGGAGAGACAACTCAGTGGCTAAGAGCAGTTGTTGCTCTTGCAGAGGATCTAGATTTGGTTCCCAGCACCCCACATGGCAGCTCACAGCCACTTGTAACTCCAGTCCAGGAGATCCAGTGTCCTCTTCTAACATTTATGGGTATCACGAATGCATACAGCACATGTATATATGCACACAGGTAGAACACTTCTACACATAAATGAATCTTATTTTAAAAGCATTTTTAAGACAGAGTTTCTCTGTGTCATCCTAGCTGTCCTGAACTCTCTCCCCCTCTCCCTCTCTCTCTTCCTCTCTCTCTCCATCCTCCCCTCCTCCCTCTCCCTCTGTCCTCCTCTCTCCCTCCTTGCCTCCTCCCTCTCCCTCCTCCCTTCCTCCCTCTCCCTCTCTGTCTTCCTCTCTCTCTCCCTCCACCCCTCCTCTCTAGACCAGGCTGTCCTCAAACTCATAGAGATCCACCTGCCTCTGCCTCCTGAGTGCTGGAATTAAAGGCATATGCTACCACCTCTCAGGACGAATCTTTAAAAGAATGAAACTAAATAAAATCCCAAGCCATTGTATTTTCCAAGACCCATATCAGAAGTTGTAAGTTTGTCAGGGGTTGAGATGTCCTTCAGAGAGACAGCCTCCTCCCCATAAGGCTCCTTGTTCTGGTCTTCTAGAAAGTTGGCTTTTTGTAGATGTTGGCTTCCCCTGTGGGATTTTAAATTTTTATTCATTTATTCATCCCATGTTCATTATCGTCCAGCCTGGCACTGGGCAACCTCAATTCGATGTGGGCAGCACTTCTTTCTGTTGACTATCTCTAGATAGAATTGTTAACCTTTCTTTCACTTCAGTCCCTTTATCTGCAAAATGGTAAGACACAACCATCCCTGTCTCAGAGAGCTGGGATGGTTCAGTGAATTAATCTGTGTAACTTGTAGGTCTAATACTAGTTCTCCGGTTGCTAGCTCTTCTCCAGTGACCTGATGTCAAGAACATTAAGCCTGGTTTTGAATGGTAGCTTTGGCTTGAATGGTGTATCTGGGTTTAGTTGATTTCCACGTCTCAGAGATATGAGACGCAGGGACTGTCAGTCACGTTGCTGGCTCCCACTGTTGTTTCTCCATCCAAATTAGAACTAGCTAGGAGGTTTGGCAACTCATTATTTGATTTATGGTGAGGGACATAAATAGAGTTGGCACTGGGAAATCACTAAGAGGGTAGGGTTTGCATCTGGCCTCCTGGGAGATGACCATCTAGCAGGGACCAGGAGACAGCTACCTCTATCTCATGGACATTACAGAAAAGAATCTGAAACTCCAAGGGGCATAAGAAAGTCCATCACTAGCCACCAAAGACTTACAAATCAAAGCACCAAGGAGATACTCCTGTACAGCTGATAGGATGGTTTTAATAAAAGGCCGGCAATAACCACTATTGGATAAGAACCCAGAACCCTTCCACACTGCGGCTGGGAACGTAAAATGGTAAAACCACTGTGAAAAAGTCTAGTAGTTCTTCAAAAAACTTAGAGATGCTGTATGAGCCAGCAATTATACTGCTGGGCATAGAGCCAAGCATATGTGCACACAAAGTTCGTGCATGAATATTCATAGTGGCGTTATTCATGATAGCCGACAGCAGGCACAGCCCAAATGTATAGCAACTAATGACTGGGAAAGTAGAAGTTGGCATGTACATACAATGGGACATTATTTGGACAGAAAAAGAAATGGGAAACAGGTCCAGGAGACTACAATGTAGATGAATCTTGACAAATCCTCTAAGTGTCAGAAGCCAGGCAGGACCACATGTTGCACCCTTCTGCTTATGCAATGAACACAAGGATAACAAGTTCAAGGCCTTCCTGGGCTATGGGATGAGGCCAAGGCTAGGCTGGGCGATATGGAGAGCTTCTGTTTCAGAATAACAAGTGAACAAGTGCCAGGGATGTAGCTCACTTATGGTCCCTGATGGTAGAGTGCTTACCTAGCATTTGCAAGGCCACAGACTCAGGCCCTAGAATTGCCTATGCATTTAGATCTTTCATCCAAAGAGTTTGATTCAAGTCTGGTCTGGAATACATAAAACACCTTTGTTGTTTTGAATCTTCCATGAGGTTGGCAGCTGTGACAAAGGTTTGACCAATGTGAATTGTGGGTGGCTTCCTGGAGGAGGCTATACTTGGCAATAGCCTAAGCTAGTGGAGGTGTGTCTATCGCAGGAGCAGAACAGCAGAAACCCTGTTCATGGGTGGTGGTTATTAGCCAAGGACCTTCCAAGGGATTGCCTGGGGTAGAAGTAGACCATTTGTCTTCCTCACGGACAGTTCATTTTCTCTCTTTCATCTCTGCTTCTATACAGATATTTTTAGGTGGCTCACACACTTAATCATCCAGGACAGGGAGGTGTCAGGGAGAGGATGGAGTGGGGGTGAGGGAGAGTCCACAGGGGAGTGACAGCTCTTTCTCTCCAGTCACTCTTCTCTTTGAACCTGGTGCTATGTCAGTTAGAAATGGGGTAAAAGGTAGCTATTAACAACACACTGAAGGACTGAGGTTAATGTTCATAGGGGTCCTGTGGAGTGAGTCCTGCTGTGTGTGTTCAGCCAAGCCCTACATAAGGCTCGTTAGCTGACCTCAAGATTAATCATTTTTTTCCCCAAGAGAAGGGTGAAATGTCTGACATTCCAACCGTTCCCCTGGTGAGGGTGAGACAGGAACGTGATGTGAACACTGCACTATTAACATCAGGCAGAACCAACCAAATTTTCTGGAATTCATGGGGCTAGAAAAGAAGGGTGTGGGTGAGTGAGATCCAGGGAAACTTCTAGACTAGTGGTTCTCAACCTATGGGTTTCAACCTCTTTGGGAGTTTCATATCAGATATCCTGCATATCAGATATTTACATTATGACACATAATGCTAGCAAAATCACAGTTATGAGGTAACAATGAAATCATTTTATGGTTGGGGTCATCACAACATGTGGAGCTGTATTAAAGGCTCCCAGCATTAGGACAGTTGAGAGACAGTGCTCTAGAGAGAGAAGAAGAAATATCTGAGTCTAATTTAGGAGGTTAATGAGTGACTTTTGTCAAATTAAAAATGGCTACAGAAGTGAGGTACATTTTAAAGAATAAAAATCTCCCCCCCAGTAGACATTGGTAAGCTGTGCTTCTCTGTAGCTAGGTTGACTGACTTGTACAGTTGTCTGGGACTTCTCTCATAGATTCCATGCCCCACAAGTCCTCTTGGCCCAGTAAGTAGGAATGATAAGTCCCTCTGCTTACAATGAAGACATACCACTCTCGGTGTGTCTACTGACCCAGTACAGCATAGAAAATACAGGAGTCACTCCATGGATTATGAGTTTCTAAACCTAAGTATGAAACATGAGGCAGGATATATGTAAGGTTGGAAGACCGTGTGCAAGCAGGCCTTCTTCCTCAGGTCAGTAAAGATTCTGAGGGGAAGAGGGGCAAACCCATGCTCCTTAGAAAGGAAGCAAGCTTAGACCAGCGCCATCTGGTTCTCTGGACGGTAGAAATGTTCCACAATACAAGCTACCTTTAGAATGCTAGCTAGCCTCTGTCCATATGACTAAGAAGCCCTTGAAATATGCCCAGTACAATTCAATGAAAACACAATTTTCTCTTCCTTTGCCTTTGAATCGCAACATTTGGCCTGTGTCTATAGTCTGGATAGCCAAAGGCCTATCAGAGGAGCAATTCAAGACAGAATGAATGAAGGCTGCCTCAGTGAGGATTCTAACGTTCCAGAAAGATCCGAGCAATACGAGGGGTGTTTCCTATGCACTTTGGAATCATCCAGATATGGCATGTGGCATTTGCAGGCCTATAGGTGGTGAGTGGTGGGAACAAGATACCATCCACACAAATCAGGGACCCAAATAGTAGCCAAGGCTACCTCAGTGGGCAGAGAGTAACAAAGAAGGCCAGAAGACATCTCCCCCTCTGCTCTTATACTTAAAGCTGGATTTTCCTTGTAGATGTTGGCTGAGAATGGATTGAGACACAGTTTCTGTCACCAGGAGGAATGGGCTTAATGCTGTTAAGTTTCAATATGGTAAAATGAATTTATTACATAGATGAATTTATGGACTCAGCCTCACATGTCTTGTCCATTCTGTGATATTCTTGTAGTTCCTCTTACATGATATTGTGAAAATTACTTGGCCAGCATTGTCTGATAGATGTCTGTGAAAGTCGAAGAAGGAAATTCTGGTATTAATTCCCTTTTATTGTGGAGGCAACTGAAGCCCTCTATCTTCGTGAGGATATTCTGTTTTGCCGACTTCAGATCTTCTGTTCTTCTGGAAACAATACCCACTTTTTGTTTTAGAAAGGTTTTATCTCACTCTAAACATCTCTTTTTAGTGGGTTGCTGGTCTGTGGCAGGCATGCTGTTTAGTGCCATAGCGGTCTGTGGGCGGGGGAGAAATGATGGCAGTTATTTGAACCCTGTTTCTTTTCCTTTGTGAGCACACGAATGAGATGGTATTTTCCAGACTTTGGTGTAGTTAAATGGACCGTGTGAATGAATTCTGGGACATGGGTTGTGGAAATATGTGAAGGGGGGCAGGGAGGGTGGAGAGAGAGAGAGAGAGGGACAGACAGACTGAGACTTCTGACCCAGCACCAGCTCGATGCTAGGGAACTGTTTAAGTCAAAGAAACCACAAGCATGAACTTAAACGAAAATGGAACTCTTGGAACATTTGGGTGGCTGATGTTATCAAACCACCTTAGCCCTGTAAGTCTGTTCTAGGAAGAAGGCAAAGGTCCCAAAGCTGTGGCACTCCCCCAAAGGTATCATAGTCTGCATACTAGTTTATAATCACAAAGATGGGCAGGCAGAAGTGTCCCAGGGACAAGTACTGGATTAAATCAAGGAATTTCCCCTGTATCCAGCATTTCAGAACTACTATGGACAGGGTTGCTTCTTCTAAGGCTCACGTGTCTGAATGGCAGCTTTCGTTTTGGCTAGCCACTTCCCTTCAGCAGTGTGCATAGGTCATGATAAGTGATGTCTTAGTTGGGGTTTTACTGCCATGAACAGACACCATGACCAAGGCAACTGTGATAAAGACAACAGTATTTATTTAGTTGGGGCTGGCTTACAGGTTCAGAGGTTCAGTCCATTATCATCAAGGTGAGAGTATGGCAGCATCCAGGCAGGCATGGAGCAGGCAGAGCTGAGAGTTCAACATCTTTGTCTGAAGGCTGATAGTGGAAGACTGGCATCCAGGCAGCTGGGATGAAGGTCTTAAGTCCATAGCCTCAGTGACACACCTACTCCAACAGGCCACACCCACTCCAGCAAGGCCACACCCATTCCAACAGGCCTCACCTATTCAAACAGGCCACACCCACTCCAACAAGGCCACACCTCCTAATAGTGCCACACCCTGGGTCAAGCATATATAAACCATCACAAGTGATAATTGATAATCTGTTCTTTCTAGTTCACAGGTCTCTAAACCAGAGGAAGCCAGTCCAAATTCAGTGGTGAGTTCTGGCCAACCCATGGAGGTCCTTGACTCTGAGCTATTTAAATTACCCAGAGGGTCTTTGGGTTTTCTCAGTTGACATGGAGATGTGAGGATAAAGAGTGGCATGGGTATTTGTTGGCCAGATAGGCAGACTATTTATTCCAGAGACAAGGCTATGTGATGAACAAATCTAGCTTCTTTTTTGTTCCTGACCACCTAGCAAGCCAGATTTCTTTGTATTTTGGTGACACATGGTGACCAAAGACTGGCCTATAGAATGGTGGATGCAGAGGTGCCCCACGGGGGGTTGAACAGATACCTAGGCAAATGGAAGGGATGGGTTGCTGGATAACGTGAGGGTATAGCGCTGTTCCTGCAGACTTAGGCTAGCTCCTGATGAGAACACTACAAGGGGTTACTAGCTAGGTGCACACTGTGTGCTACACAGAGATGCCTGGCCCACAAAGTGAGGGAAGGTTGGGCTTTCGTTCATGCTAGTAGCACCTGTCTGTGTCCTGACTCCAGGACACGAGGCTGCCAGGAGTCCGAACCACACGTCTTCTTCCCCCTAGGGCCCATGCCTGCTTGAGAAACAGCCACATCTTCCTCTCTCTGGCACCAGCGAGAGACTGCCCTAGGAGACTTGTAGCCACTCCCGGTGGTGAACGTTTTCCCAGGTGTGGAAACAGGAGGCTGGCTCCTTGAGAAGTCTCTGGTTTGAAACAAGAAAGCTTTGCTTTCAAAGAAGTCTGGAGCGAGTTTCTCTCCCATCTTCCTAGCGACTGGCTTCTTACCATGTACGGTAGGCTAATCAGAAATCTGAGTTCTGACAAGCCTTTGAGTGTTCTGACAGTTCAGAACTACCGAGGACTGATGAAAGCCTGCACGCTTTTTTTGTTCTGATCATTTTTTTCCTTTTTGCCTCCTTGATTTGATATTTCCAGTAAACCTCCTCATTAAAGCAATATTAAGCTATCTCATAAATATGTATATAGTCTTCTTAATTATCTGTTGATGGATATGGACTCTGATACATTTACATAATGAGCCTTTAAAACATGCAGATGCTCTTCACAATTAGACCCAGGTGGGGGCTGGGAAAGGCAGAAAACACAGGAGGAAAAACAGGCGCATTTTTGACAACACCAAAGGCACTGTTTTACAGGAAACAAGAGCTGAGAGGGGAAAAAAATTGTCCCAGTGAAGAGCTTAGCGCCAACCCACAGATCTCAGATGATATCAGGGATGCTGCTGAGTTAGAAGAGACCAAGTGAAATACGATTACATCGTGTTCTAAAAGCTGACAACCAGTCTAATAAATCAGAACAAAAGTGGAGGGCATTCAAAGCTTGGGTCCCATAATGGGTGTGGTAAATATTACCACCTTCACGTCTTTGATACTCAGTGCCGTGTCACTTTGAGTTTGGGGAAGTTAAAGTGTAGCCATGACATGCTTTAGTCAATGAAAGGTGAGGAGAAGGGTGTGTGTGTGTGTGTGTGTGTGTGTCTGTCTGTCTGTCTGTCTGTCCATCCGTGGGAGAGGGTCACTTTGGAGCAGTATCTTTGCATCTTTTCCCTTCCTTTCTGTTGCTTTCTGGAAACATCAGCCTATGTACTCAAGTGGGGCTTCTATGGAACAGAGGACATTGCTCAAACATGCCAAAGTGTGTCCTCAGCTAGGAATAAGCCTGTGATGCCATAGCACACCAAGATTTTGAGAAACATTTGTTGTAGTGACAAAAGCAAACTCACTCTGATAAAATCGGGGCTGGTGGGGGATGCTAAGGAGATGCTATGGCTCTTCTGGTAAAAGTGATTGTCATACAAACATGAGGACCTGGGTTCAGATGCCCAGCTGTCACATAAAAATCTGGGCAAGGTGGCACATATCTCTTATCCCAATATAGAAGGGGTTATAGGCATAATATTTTTTGCAACCTACTTTTAATAAGGGTCCAACCTCTCCTCTAGCCCACCACCCAGCAGAGGTAGTGGAAGAGAAAAGTTATTAGGATGTGGGGGAAGAGGACCTGTTCAGCAATAGTTCTTTGGGGGTGAGCTTTTTTTTTTTCTTTTTTTTCAGCAGTTCAGTCCTGTAGCAAACGCCAACTATGACTCAGCAGCTGCTGACCAGTCTTTAGACAGACACCACACATGAACCAGCAGCTACAGTCCAGTCCTCTAGGCAGTCTAGTCCACCAGGCACGAACCAGCAGCTGTAATTCAAACCTGAAGAAATGGCTAGACTTGCCAACTGATGTGAGGCTAGGCCAGGGAAGCAGCCAGTTGCCAGAGGAACCCCACAAGCAGTTCTTGGGCGAGTTTCTCTCAATGGCGGTGTTATCACAAGTTGAGCTCAACAACGCTATGTAAGGCGATCCAATGCATGTGTATTGTTAGGGAAGAATAGCGAGGTGGAACAAAGCAAACCAAAGCTCAGTGCTTGTCTCCCACTGTCTGTGGGGTCATATTCATACTCCTTTCTCAAGCATCCTTTCATGTGTTTGCTATAGCCAAACATCCTTTCCCCGGTGTCTGCTTCAGCAAAACATTCTTTCATGTGTCTGCTTTAGCAAGACATCCTTTCACCTGTCTGCCCCAGCAAAACATCATTTGACATAACTAACTTTCCAAAGAAACTAGAGGTTTCCCTGAAAGGGGTGGAGATAAAGGGATCCTTGATGTTCTTTGGCCAGCTAGACAGGTCGAATCAGTGAGCTCCAGGTTCAGTAAGAGTCTCTGTATGTAAATAATAAGGTGGAAATCTATTAAGGGCAACTAACACGGGCCTCAAACAACCATACCCTGCACATACCCCCTGCACACACATGAACTCACATGTATCATACACACTACACACACACACAGACAAAGAGACAGAGATGGAGACAGAGACAGAGATAGAGGTAGAGACAGAGGCAGAGAGGTTGACCAGGGGCTGGGGGCTTGTGATGCTATTCAAAGTGCAGCCCCGCTGGGATGGTTGGGTGCCAATGCTCCCTTTGGAATGACGTAAACAGCAGCACAAGGAAGCTAAGACAAACTCTTGTTCCATATTCCCCAAGGGAACCATTCATTTGGGATCTCTACATTTTTAATTTAAAAGTAAGGCTGTTCTAGTTTTCTTGGACCACCAGATCCTTGGTCCTCTCTAGGGCAGAGGCTCCAGAGGCCTCTGGGATTTGATACTCAGAGTAAGTCAATGCAGTAAATGTATCTGACCCATCTGAAGGGCTGTTATGATAGTGAGTGGTGATTTGAGATATTCATTCTGCTTTAAAAAAAAAAAAAAAAAGATCTCCCTCAGATGAAAATTGCTATATAAATCTTTGCCTGATGGCAATATTCTGACAGAGGAGAAAATTAGAAAGTAGTGGTACCCAAAGAGTTCTAAATTAGAAGTTGATTTTCATTCTCAAGCAACAGAGGGGACAGATGTGGACTGAGGACTTGCAAGAATCAGCAGGTCCCATCACCTCTGTCCTTGTCCTCTGGGGGTGGGGTGGGGTGTATAAACCAAGAAGACACTGTTGAGACCCAGTGTTCTCTTCTGACCTCGGCAAGCATCTCTGCTTATGTGCATATACCTCCCCTCCCCCCCATACACACATATAACATATATGCATAACTTAAAATAAAATCACCCAGTGGATAGTGTTCCCTTACTTGGACTTTTCCATCATTCCCCTGTTCACAAAAAAACTATTCCTATCCAATACCTGACATCTCAAATGATTCCTCTCCAAATAGATGGATGAGTGTGCGTGTGTGTGTGTGTGTGTGTGTGTGTGGTGTGTGTGTGTGTGTGTGTGTGTGTGTGTGTGTGTGTGAGTGTGTGTGTGTATAAGGGGCAGTTGTTAGACAGAAAGAGTTTATAAGAAAACTTTGATGAAGTGGTTAAACCCTATACTCCAAACTTCTTGTTTGTTCAGTAGGGCATGCCACATCTCCACTAGTCAATGACTTCTCCCCATCCCTAGGCTCGGTCTGATGGAGACAGCCATGGCTAGCCCTTTGCCTCCCTATCCTTCACTAATATGCCCTCTGTCCTAGCCAGTCTCCAGCTGAGAGTTCACTCAGGAGACCGCCTTCTGTACAGTACACTAGGCCTCTGCAGGCACCTGTGCTTATGAGCACATATCTCTGAGTCTGGTCCTATCCCTGGAAGTTGGCCTCAGGGCTTCAGGATCTCCCAGTTCTAACTGGGATCTCCACTGTTCCTTTCCCCAGAGCTGGGAATGGTAGCATCCAATCAGGCTTACTCCTACCCACAAGTGACAGTAGCAGTGAGAAATGAGCCTTTGAGACTATAAGCCATGATAAATTTCAAATGAATGCTACCTGCAGAGAGCATAACTTTCCTTGATTAACATGGTCCCCTAAGTGGGACCATATTCTATTAACTGACTGGCAACTCTTTTACCTTGAGTGGTAGGCAGCACCAGCTGTTTTCACTTCCTACTGCTGTCACTTGGGTGCCATAGAAACAGAACAGGCTACTTTGTGTTACTGTTTCCTTAAGGCCCAATTTGGGTTGTGGGAAGAGAGATGCCTCAGACAAGGGCTGTCATTTCCCAGCCTTCGAGAGAGGTCTTGCTTCAGCAGGCGAAGCAATTTGTCAGAGACTCCAAGGTCAGGAAGGGACAAAATGTCACTAGCAAGCAGAGAGCATGCTCACGTGGTTTCTTCTCATCTATCTGGCAAGATCTTTAATTGTTTCTAAAGAAATCTCCGGGCTGATGTTAGCCATATGGAAATGCTCAAACAGGGGACAGCAGAAGAATACAGTTGGATCACGTTTCTTTAGTTGTCTGTAAAAACGGCATGTAATTTGCAAACCAAAAATGATGCTTAAAAGAAACAATGACAGCAAAGTTCTTCATTTGAAATGCCTCCATGTGCTATCTCCCTCTCAAAAAAAAAAAAAAAAAATCCCAATGAATGGCATTCTTTAAAACATTCTATCTTCATAACACTCCTTAAAGGACTAAGTCCATTGCACTTTGATGCCACTCCCCGAAGCCTAATCCTCTATTAATCCTAACTTATTTTACTAGCTCCATAAACCACACATCATCCCAACACACACACACACACACACACACACACACACACACACACACACATACACCCCTACCACATTAGGTAGTATTTTTTTCTGTTAACACTTTAGTGGTCCTTGTTTAACTCACATTTGAATACATGTGACACGTACCTGCCTGGAGCAGCAGAATTGTAGTTATACTCTCTGTATAAAATTTCCCAAGGTACCCTCCTTCTCTCCTTCCTTCCCTCCCACCTTCCTTCCCTCCCTCCCCCCTCCACCCCTGCCTTCCTTCCTTCTTCATGTTTAGGAAGTTCTCCATTATTGAGCCACGCCCCCAGTCCCTGAAGGTATTCTTCTACCTTGGACTGGATTTGATAATTTAGGGACCAGAACCAAACCCAGGAGATGAGAGGAAATGGACATAAGTAATGGCCACATGAAAGATGTGGTGTAGGATAGTACCACATGGCTTTAAACACAATGTATCTAATGTTACTAGCTACACATCCTTTCCTAAACTGCAGTGGGAAAGGTTTTTCTCAAGGAAGTTTCAACTTTGCTCTGATTCTAGAGCATCTCCCTTTTATAATCCTTGTTGAGCACTCTGCACCTAGACGTGATAGTGTATGATATCACGGGGGTTGGGTGGGGGAAGGGGTTAGATAGGCATGTATTTATGGGCAGACCGCTGAACTAACGACGATGGTCTGTCTGTCTTAATTATCTTTCTGACATGGCTCAAATCTGAGGGTTTAACGTAACAGAATCCCGGAGACTTTTCATGTCAAGCGCTGAAACAGATCTTTGGTTGACTCTCTTTATTCCAACTGTGCAAATCAGTGGGGCTCCTGGAATTATAGCAACAGACTCCGTTCAAATAAAAATATACTCTGGAGCTTCCCCACTTCAGTGTACTTAAGAGTCACCAGGGATGCTTGTTAAAAACACAGATTTCCAGACTCCACCTCACACAACTCTAGCAAAGCTGGGAGTAAAACTTCCAACCCCGCTTTCCCAAATAAGCTCTGTATATGGTTCTCAGACAGCTAGCCTGGCAGCCCTTCTTTGAAAGACTCTACTGATGAGATGTCTACCTGATAGACATCTAAATTCAATGGAATCCCTCTACTGTAGTTGGGAAATTAGTATCTCCTGGTCTGAGGAATGTTTGAAAGAATTCCCGCCACTTTCTCAAAAGATGTAGCCCCCCCTAGGTCAATGGTTCTCAACCTTCCTGATGATGCGACCCTTTGATTCAGTTCCTCATGTGGTAGTGACCCCCAACCATATAATTAGTGCCATTGCTACTTCATAACTGCAGTTTTTGCTACGGTAAGGAATTGTCATGTAAATATCTCAGATGCAGGATATTTGATATGTGAACCCCCCAACGGGGTCCTCTTGGGGTGGCTTGCTCCAGTTCTTGCTTCACCACATTTTTTTCTCCTGTTCTATTGAGTTTTGTATTCACATAGTCCAAGTAAAGTAACAGAGTTTCCACCACAAGAACTTGGATAAACAAGAACAATGACATCTATCATAACTGAGCAGTAGTACCTAGGATTGAGCAGAATTGAAATTTTAAAGATATTTTACTCAATTTTTTTAGATTTATTTTTATTTCAAACCATGTGTTTATGTGTGTGCGTGTGTGTGTGTGTGTGTGTGTGTGTGTGTGTGTGTGTGTGTAGGGATAGGGACATGTAAGTGAAGTTGTCCTTAGGGGCTAAAAAAGGGGTGTTGTATCCCCCAGATCTAGAACTGCAGGCAGTTGGGAGTGACCCAATGTAGGTGCTGGGGACTGAATCCTCTGTAAGAGCAGGATAAGCTCTTAACTCCTGAGCTTCTTCTCCAGCCCCTAAAGATTTTGCTGTCTTCCTGAATGTATTTCCAAATAAATGTGGCAAAAGATTATAAACCTTTTAAAGCAACAATAAAACCTCCTGTACTTCCCAATGGCATTATTATTCTCCATTACCTACTATGCAGTAGCAATTTGAAAGCCTTCCCAATAGAACACACTTAGAAACATTAAATAAAATAGAACATATTCTCAGGCTAGGGAGATGACTTAGCACAATGGGTCTCAACCTTTCTAATGCTGCCACCCTTTAATACAGTTACCCACATTGTGGTGACCTCCCCCCCAACCATAAAATTATTTTCATTGCTACTTTATAACTGTAATGTAAATATGCGTGTTTTTTGATGGTCTTGGGTGATCCTGTGAAAGGATCGTTCTACAGCCCCCAAAAGGGTTGCAACCCACAGGTTTGAGAGCTAGTGGCTTAACAAGCAAGGTAGACCATCTGTGCAAGCGGGATGACATGAGTTCAATCCCCATCAAAATCCAACACAACTCCTTACAGACTTTGGAAGAACAAGTATCAACTTCATATAGAAAACAAAAAAACCCAGGACAGCCAGAACAATCCTGAGTAATAAAAGAACTGCTGGAGGACTCACCATCATGATGTCAAGCTGCACTTCAGAGCAATAGTGATAATAACAGTTGCATGGTGTTGGTATAAAAATGGGCAGGTCGATCCATGGGATTGAGCTGAAGACCCAGATGTAATCTCACACACCTATAGATACACACAGATACACAGTGATTAAAAAAGAAAGCATCTTCATTAAATGATGCTGGTCTAACTGGATGTGTCAGCATGTAGAAGAATGGAAATAAATCTGCATTTATCACCTTGCACAAAGCTTAAGTTCAAGTGGATCAAAGACCTCAATGTAAAACCACAAACACTGAACCCGACAGAAGAGAAAGTTAGGAATAACCTTGAATGCATTGGCATAGGAGACAACATTCTAAACAGAACATCAATAGTGCATATGGTATCACCAACCATCAATACATGAGACTTCATGAAATTGAAATTTTTCTGTAAGGCAAAAGACACCGTCAACAGGACAAAGAGGAAGTGTATGAAATGGGGAAAGATTTTTACCAACTCCACATCTGATAGATTTCTAATATCTAAAATGAAACTAGATATTAAAAAAATGAAATAATCCAATTAAAATGGGGTATGGAGAATTTTCAACAGAGAAATCTCAAATGGTTGAGAGACAGTTAAACACTCAACATTCTTAGCCATCAGGGAAATGCAAAGCAAAACTACCCTGAGATTCCATCTTACACCTGTCAGAATGGCTAAGATCAATAACACAAGTGACAGCTCAAGCTGTCAAGGATGTGGAGCAAGGCGAACTTGTGTGAGTGGAAACTTGTACAGCCACTGTGGAAATCAATATGGTGGATCCTCAGAAAACTGAGAGTCAATCTACCTCAAGACCTAACTATAGCACTCTTGAGTATATATATACCCAAAGGATGCTCTATCTTACCATAAGGACTCTTGTTCAACTATGCTCATTATGGCTTTATTCATAATAGCTAGAAACTGGAAAAGCCCTAGGCATCCTTCAACTGAAGAATGAAGAAAGAAAATGTGGTTCATTTATACAATGGAGTAACTCAGGGTTTTGTTTTGTTTTTTTAAAATTGACATCATGAAATTACAGGCAAATAGATTCAACTAGGAAAAAAAAGCATGCTGAATGAGGTAACCCAAACCCAGAAAGACAAATATGGTATGTATTCACCTATACATGGATATTAGCTGTTAAGTAAATGATAATTGAGCTACAATCCACAAACCCTGAGAGGTTAGCTAAGGGGGCAGCTTTAGTGGGGGAAGTATGGAT
Organism: Mus pahari; assembly: GCF_900095145.1. Lineage (NCBI taxonomy): Eukaryota > Metazoa > Chordata > Mammalia > Rodentia > Muridae > Mus > Mus pahari. Next base: position 79,975,511 of record NC_034598.1, on the reverse strand, counting down.
CTCCCTGGGAAGGGGATATGGAATAGATTCTCTGAGTAGACTGGGGGTGGTTGGGGATGGGAGCAGAAGGGGTCAGGTGGAGGAAAGGGATGGAGGGATGGAGTGGAGTACAGAGAGCGAGGGAGCTGGAATAGGGGGGCACTTGGCGGGCAGTGTAGAAACCTAATGCAGTGCAGGTTTGGAGCTTTCACCCCCACATTCTAGTCTCTTTGGTGTGGGTGGTACTCTACAGGCTATAAAAAGAGAAATCTGAGCATCAACCCAGCCACAAAACCATCTACCCACAATCTGACCTGCCTGCAAGATGTGCTGGGGCAGTGGTGGTGCAGAACATGTGGGAATGGCCAACCAATGGTTGGTTTAACTTGAGGAATGACCCCATGGGAGGGAGCCCCATGCCCTACACTGCCTGGGTAGCTCATGAAACCCAGAGACAGACATTGGGGATAACCAAGCAGGACTTGAAAAAAATTTTAAAAAAATAAAGACAAAAAACTTCACACTCAGTGAAAACACGGACTAGAAAAAAATTCGCTTCATAATGGAAATGTATGTCACAGCCAAGGTTCTGAGTGAATTAAGTGTTCCCTCAAAAATAATGAGCAAACACCTGTGGGCATGGCAGCCTGAACCAATGTTTACATAGCTCTTGAAATTCCAAAGCAATGAGAACAAATAAAGTGATTCCAAGGCGCCCATGAGAGAAGGAAGAATTCTCTCTGAAGGAATGAACTTTGAATGAAACCTTCTGAGCACCCACATATATGAATCTGGGCTCAAGACCTCAAATGTCAAATATATATAGGCAAGTTACTAGAAGCAACAAGTGGTTTGCTTTTTTTTCCTCTAAGAATCTCAGATGATAGTGTTATTCAGTATACAATGTAGCAATAATAAATTGAAAACTCAAGAAAGTAGCATGACACCATCTAAAAAGACTAGAAAGGTTTAGAAAAGACACCAGTGTAAAAACAAATAGAAAACAAAGGTGTTAGGCCAGGTATGGTGGCGCACGCCTTAATCCCAGCACTCTGGAGGCAGAGGCAGGCAGATTTCTGAGTTCAAGGTCAGCCTGGTCTACAAAGTGAGTTACAGGACAGCCAGGGCTATACAGAGAAACCCTGTCTCAATACCCCCCCCCCAAAAAAATAGAAATGAAATCCCCAGCAGAAAGGTTAATAGCAGATTCAACAGTTAAGGTGAGGTTCACTGATTTAGACAGACAGGATTAAGTCATGTAGAAGTGACCCATAGAAAGGGGAAAACCACACAGGAGAGCCAGGTCTTGGTGGATGGTTTTATGCCTCCATCTTTCCCACTTTAGTTGACACTAAGAGAGATTAGAGGACCTGACTTAGGACTGCATGGCTTCTCAGAGGGAGACAGAAAAGAAACCAAGAGTCAAACCTAATATGGTAAGGACTGTCATAATATAGGTTTAAGGACTATCGTGGGTTATATGCTAGACCCAGGGAGTGGCACTATTAGGTGTGATCTTGTTAGAGTAGGTGTGTCACTGTGTGTGTGGGCTTTAAGACCCTCACCCTAGCTGCCTGGAAGACACTCTTCTGCTAGCAGCCTTCCGATGACGATGTAGAACTCTCAGCTCCTCCTGCACCATGCCGGCCTGGATGCTGCCACGCTCCCACCTTGATGATAATGGACTGAACCCCTGAACCTCTGAGTCAGCCCCGATTAAATGTTGTCTGTGCCTTGGTCATGGTATCTGTTCACAGCAGTAAAACCCCAAGACAAGAACCAATTAAGCAAATGTCAAAGGGGTCAGGCTTGTTTCTTCTCAGCAGGATCCAGAATCCAGCACAATGACAGTCACAGCATAACACTTAGGCTGTGGATCTAGGAATCCTCATTCTCCTACCTCTACTCTATAAAGAGGGGTGTGTGTGTGTGTGTGTGTGTGTGTGTGCGCGCGCGCACGCGCGCACGTGCACACGCACGCGTGTGTAGATGTATATATTCTGCATGGAAGCACACATCTGTATGGAGGTCAGAGGTCAACCTCAGGTGACATTTCCTGGAACCCATATGCCTTTGATTTAATATACTGTCTCTCACTGGGACCTGGCTTGCACAGTAGGCTATACTGCCACAGAGCCCCAGGGATGCTCCTGGCTCTCTTTCTCCAGTGCTGGGGTTTCAAATACACTCCACCGAGCCTGGTTTTTGCATAGATGCCGGGAGTCAAAATTGGTTTCTAGTGCTTGCAGTCACATACCCTTTTATGATTGTGCTGTAGGAAATGAGCTGGCATTAATTCAAGGAAATAGAATGCAGAGAGTGGGCCATTGGGTCTGCTTCCAACACAGGATGGTGACAGCGACTAGTTCGGATCAGATTCATGTCAGGTGTCAGGGCCCTGGCTGAGCTCCTTCCGTGAATAACGTAATTTTGCATATGCCTATGTTATGATTCAAGTCCCTATTTTCCCTGTTTTGCGATGAGAAGATGGAAGTTATGGTAGACTAAATATGTTCATCAAGGTCACATGACACATAAGTGGCAGAGCAAGCTGCAATGTGGAAGCTTTTAACTACCATGGTCCCCATTAGTGTGCTGTGACTCTTTAATACAACAGTGAGCCCTATGCATGCCAAGAAATGACCCAGTCTGTGTCAGGAAGCAAGGCCAATCAGATTCTTCCTTCTCCCTGGGGAGGTGGGAAGGGATGTAGGCAGAGGAAAGATGTGCCTTACTGATGGGTTGCAATGTGACAGTAACATCTTGTCATTTGGGCTGCTTACTTTTTCACATGACCATCATTGTGTGTTCAAACCTCAACAGTAGAAGCTGCCTGCCCTCCTTCAAGCCTCCTTCCAGTTGTTCCTCACAGTTTCTTGACTTTGTTTTGTGTTTGTGTGTATGTGTGTGTGTATTCATGTGGAAACCAGAAAAGGGTACTGGATCCCTGTAGCTGGCGTCACAGGCAGTTGTGAACTGCTGGGGACCAAACTCTAGTCTTTGCAAGTGAAGAAAGTGATCTTAGCACTGAGCCATCTCTCTCTAGTCCCGGCTTTGTGATCGTCTACCTACTCTTTCTGTCATGGTCTCATGCAAACAAAGTAAATTTACAGCATTCCAGGACTTGAGGTACTCAGAATCTTAGCACTCTTAAATAGTTATATCTTAGATATATAAAAATGAAATATTACGTGATAACCACACATGTAATCGATAGCTGACTTAATAATGCATATTGTATTAGGTATCATGAAATATGATGTCAGGCGTGCAGTAGGTGTTTGTTAAATAAATGAATACACTTGCCACTTATTTCCATATTTTGGATAATGAAATTTTGTCTGTTGAGGCTCCACAATAATTTTCCCCACCCCCCACCATTTCTTTGGCTGGACAGCAAGGTCATGACATGTCTGTCCTCATGAATGTCCACAACCTGTCAGACAATCTGAAATGGAAAACCACTTTTCTAGAAATTACTCTCCTCTTTTAATTCTTAGCTATTTAATTTTTTTAGCCACACCCTGTAACATCTATAAAAGCACACATGCTCTCTCTCTCGCTCTCTCTCTCTCTCTCTCTCTCTCTCTCTCTCTCTCTCTCTCTTTCCCTCTGGATCCTTGTCCTTCAGTGCTCCTAATTTTTAGTTAAAGATTATAATAAAGTATGTATCATGTAGGTTTTACTTTCGACAGTTTCAAATGCTCATTGGAATAGCATTACAGGCGCTCACACTGCTGAGCAGCCTTTGCTGCTGTCTTCAGTCAGGGCTTGGTCTCTCCTATGTGTGTTACAATCACTTTGGCCACAGCAACGCAGAAGAGCACATCTTATTGCCAGCCTTAGCAGAGGCTTAGGCTCCAGTGTGTATTTGCAAATTGTGGGAGCCATTAGAGATCTGTGACCCTGGGAGAATAGAATTTTGCAATAGATCAGAGAATTCATCAGGAAAAAAAAAAAACAATAATACTATGAACAGCTGGTCCTTAGCTTAAGAGGTTTTTTGGGAGCAAGACTCCATGTTCTCTTTAAAGAATTATTTTTGGGCAGTGTCATAATTCATTACATGTCCATAATACATTCTGATTGCGTTCTCCACTCCACTCTCTCTTATCTCCTTCCCACTCCCAGCCACCTCTTTTCTTTCCTATAATCTCTTTCCCACATTCCTGTCTTTTTGTTTGCGACTGAGTTTGACCAGGCCATCTGCGTGACTGACCACAGGTGTGCACTTATCCACTGATGCACGGCGGATTTAGCATCGGGTATCGGTCTGAAAGTGACGGTTTCCCCCCTCACTCCCAGAATCTGTTGGCAGTCAGTAGTTCAGCAGGAAGGGCTAGAGGTCCATGGGCCCTTCCTCCATCCATAACGGACCACTGATACGGATGAAGACTCCGTTTTCTTCTGTGACTGTATTCACCGTGCAAATGACGCGTTAAAAGTAGGTGGTGCCCCCTTTAAAAATGAGAAAAACTGAGAACTTTAAAGAACCGTCAAGGAGTTTAGGGATAGAAGTGCTAAATTTTATGGACTTAGTGTAAGACGAAATCTATAAGGCCAGAAAAGTATTTGAGGGTGTTTATCACGAGTGAGAACTGCAGTAAACAGCCACGGATGAGAAAGTTGGGGCTGAGCTACAGCATTTCTTGCTGCAGGCCCTGTTATAACAGGTTAGTTATTGATGCTCAGTATGGCACCTCATGAGACCATGCTGACAGCCTCCATAGAGGGAGATGCCTCTCTGTCGCCTCGTAAGGGCAACTTACCCAGATTTTGGAGAACAGGCGACTGTCAGAGGTCTGTTCTGTTTAAATGCTGCCCCTGTCCCCAGGAAAAGACATATTCTTGAAACTGATGGGATTGGGAAATTATCCGGGTGGAGTGAGTGAGGTCATGCCCCTGGAGGTCGTCATATCCTTCATAGTCCAGTTGTTCTTCCAGATGGCCTGACATTTCATACATTCCTACATCCCTGGCATTTTAGAACAGCAGTGGGCAACACAGCAAGCAATATGACTAAAAAGAAGTGGGAGAATCTTGGTGTCACTCAGGAGATGACAGGCTAAAGGAAAAGTTGTCTCCATGTTGGAAGGACCCGGATGGAGGCTATGTCTCCCACTCCCTATCCAGGGACCGAGCAGCCTTTCAAGCTCATGAAAGGGGTGGGGGCCTGTCCCCTGTGGTTGCCCAGCAGCTGTAGCAGAAGGGCACTGTACTGCTTCCTTTTGTTGCTTAGTAGAGGAGCAATAAAGAGCCCCAGGCTCTGCTGTCTAGGAAGGAGGAGGAGGAGGAGGAGGAGGAAGAGGAGGAAGAGGAGGAAGAGGAGGAAGAGGAGGAAGAGGAGGAAGAGGAGGAAGAGGAGGA
>NC_034598.1:79893387-79970067 GCF_900095145.1 Mus pahari | reverse complement strand
GGAGGAGGAGGAGGAGGAGGAGGAGGGAGGAGGGAGAAAAGAAAGAAGAAAGAGGAGGAGGAGGAGCAGCAGTGGGCATTGTTCCTAGAAGTTTTAGCCTGAGAGTATCAGAAGACCCTGTGATACAGTTATAGTGACTGTGAACCACAGTTCAAAGTACAGCATGCTCAAGGGCGGAAGACGGCACTACTAACAGCCACAGTAGCCACCCCTTACCTGCAGCTTTGCTCCCCACAGTTTCTGTTATCCCAATCTAACTGTAGTCTGAAAAGAGTTAAAATGAAAATTTCTGAAAGCAAGCAAGCTATACAGTTTGTTTCTCTATGAGGTTTCACTTTTTATCTATTCATGTGTGTGTGTGTGTGTGTGTGTGTGTGTGTGTGTGTTTTCAAGGTCAATGTTGGGTGTCTTCCTTTATCTTTCTCCACTTTGTGTTAGAGACTGTACCTGGAGGTCACCAGTTGGCTAGATTGGCAGGCCACTAAATCCCTGGGATTCTTAATTTCTGCCTTCCAATTCTGGATTATAAGCACATGTAGTGAGAATTTTGGTTTCTTTAAAAACACAGAGGTGTTATATGAATGTGTTTTGTTTTAATCCCAGGTGTGAGCTATAAAAAGCCTTGTCTTCCTTGAATCCAGTGCTGATCTCTTGAGGCCCACCTTAGGCGGAGGTAGCCTGTGTACCCACATCAAAGAGTTTGCTTTAATTAATTGGGCATGATAATTTGGGTCTGTGGTCTTTCTCCGCCCATCTTTGAGATAAACAGAGGCACCAGAAGGTAGCCCATGGAAAGACTTTTTTTTGGGGGGGGGGGGTATTATTTGGCAACACAGCAGGACATGTAGAAGAAACAATGGTACAAATATTGTCCTGTACAGTGTGGAGAATGACCCATGATACGTCGAATGAATGCATTTATTAAGTATATTTCAAGTCAAAGGACAAATAGCAAGTGATGGGTGTAAACTGCAAGAGATAGCAAACTGTCATCACACCAGGAGTCTACAGATGCCAGCACAGAAGACTGGAACAGTCCGATAGAGAAAAACCAAGGTAAGGTCGTCAAATCGAGCCTTATCAACACGCAAGCAGAAATCAACTCGATACATTGTAATGGTCAGCTAGGGTTGCTGATTGAGTTTTTCCTTGGTGGATGACCATCCGGCATCCTTTCCCACCACGGCCATGCTTATACCATGGGATAAACAACAGATATGTCTCTGCCTCTTGGCAATGGTTTCTCTTCTAGCTGTTCTCAAGGATGCAATGTTTTCAATATTCTTATATGCACATTGTTTTGTTTTGTTTTTTATTTTCTCTCCCTGTCACAAAGCCAGGGGGCCAGCCTGACTCGGGACAGGGCAGGGAGAGAGAGGTGGAGAAAACAAAGGAAGGGCCCTTTGCTTCCATAGTCTACTTTCAACAAACCTAAACAGCACACAACACTTTGCCAATATAATGCCCATTACTGGTAGACAGTATCGGCTAATAACTGCAGCTTTTCACATCCAACTGGGACTTTGAAACATAAATCTTAAAGCTAGGCGGGGCTGCTGCTGCTGCTGCTGCTCTGTGTGTGTGTGTGTGTGTGTGTGTGTGTGTGTGTGTGTGTGTGTAAGCAGAAAGGACGCCACTCACATTGATGTTGTGACAAGTGTTTGATGTTGCAGGGGACTGCTGAGGAGACACAATGGGTGCGTGACTGTCATCAGCTTCACCCATGTTTCACAGAAGAGGACCCTCCACCAGTCTGCCTGGCTGCTGGCAGCTCAGGCCAGTTGGTTAGTTCCACCATCCAGCTTCTACGAAGGTTGGAAACAAGAGTTCCCAAAGTACACTGTAATTGTATGGAATCTTGCTATCCAGTCTTGCTAGAGGGTTAGCCTGGTTCACGTCCCAATGGCATTATAAATTACTCGGTATCATGGGCTTTTAGGAGACTCTTCCCATAGTCAAATCCAAGACCCATAAATCCCCCAGTGCTGAGGACAAACAGGATCTGCCAAGGGCAGCTCGGGGTTTTTCAAATGCTCAAAACCAGCTCTAAACACAAAAAGGAGTTTATTTATTTATTTATTTATTTTTACAGAACTTTTGGACTGAAATATTCATCGGCTGCCTGTACAGACTTGGCAGAGACGGCTCCCCAGCCTACTGCTTCCCCTGCTGTTAACACCTTGTGGAATACTTGTTACTATGAACAAACGGGTGATGCAGCCCAGAGTTTACTCAGATTATCATAGTTTTTATGCTGTGGCCCTTTTCTAACCCGAGATCACCGCTTTTCCCCATCCCCTCCATGCTGTACTCTGTGGAGGGAGGTCACTATAAACAACCCACAAGTTGAACCAAGGCATCCTTTCCGCCTCTTGTTTAAGGGCAGAAGAGATGTTGCCTTTTCCTGTATCTCCGTATTTTTGACAAAGTTTGGAGATCATTTGGTTAATGAGCAGTGGCTGGCAAGACACGAAGACACTTCGGTAGAAGGCCAAGCCTACAGCTGGAACACAAAAATGCCCATGCGCACGTAGGCTGGGTTTCTCCCACAATGGCAGCGACAGTCAAATGGTATCACAATCACAGGGTGGGAGGGAGCTAGAGATGTGGGTTGTGTCAGGGTGGGCAACTTGGCATCAACAGCTGCTGGGTAATGCACCCTGCAGACTTTGTTATCATTTAAATCACTTCTTAAACTAAGGCCAGAGGTAAGAGCTGCAATATAATTATCATGTGATCGTTGTTGGAGGGGATTCTTTCCAAGAGCTATTAGTTAAGTTGAGGAGGGCTCAGAAAGGATAAGCAAGAATGCATTCAGACATTTTGAAAGAACTCGTTTAACTGCTTCCTAATTAATTAGTCAGCTTACTGAGAGCAAACTGCCGTCTAATTGCTAGGGGGAAATTACTCTTAAAGAGACTACCCGAAATGTCTACAGCAAAATGTGATTTTTCTCACTTGTATCCAGAAAGACCTAAGCTGCTTAACACAGGCAGACAACTTCATTGACAAAGTGAGTTCCTGTCATCGGGCCACTAACAGCTGATCCCATTTTAGATTTCTTTCTTTACAGGAAGTGTTGATGAAGAAAGAGAAAAACCATCAAGTTGACAGGTCTTTGAGTCTAAAAACCCCCAAGACACCTAGCAGAGGACTCTCTCATACTATCTAAATACCTCGCTCATGTGAGCACTGCGCTCGCCACGCTGGGTAGGTAGCCTGGTGTGGGTTGAGATAAACTCCTCTGTGTGATAAATGCCAAGTTTTATTTAACAAGCAGGCAAGCTGGCATCTGGAAAGAAGTCTGCAGGCAGACCCTTAACTTCCAGGAAATCTGCTGAGGCTTTAACGTTTCCATAGCAACAGTTTTTGCAGAAACTAAGTAAGAAGAACATTGCTGGGTTTGCTTCTGTCCATCATATTTCCTCTTAGTTTCATATAGTAGAGAGGGTCTCAAGATTAAGCCTATGTACAGATACACTCTGGATTACGATGGGGCTATGGTCTGATAAACACACTGCAATGTGAAAATATCTGAAGTTGGAGATGCAGTTAAAATACCCATTATAACCCAGCAATGTAGTGTATGGCAAACTGTGGGTCTATTCTTCTGATTGTATAGATAATGAATCTGTGACAAAGCATCTCACGATAGTGTTCTACCATACATATCACCAACCCTGGAGGGAGAGGGAAATCAAGATTCAAAGTTTGAAGTATGGTTGTGTGCCACTTTGCACCATTACAGAATCAAACATCTCAGATTGAAAAACTGTAAGTCAGGGGCCATCTATATACTATTACATGTAAATTATGTTATATACTCTATTTACTTATTACAATTGTGCGTTTTACACTTTTCCTCATCTTTGAATTCACGTCCCTGCAGAAAGCCAAGTCTCTCGGAAGCACTTGGATGATTGTACAAGGAAATGCCTGGGTCCTGTTCCAAGCTGCAGGTTTTAATGTGAGCTGCTTTATTTCGCCAAGATTAACATACTTCCGACCCAGGAACACTCACTGCCTGAGCTGGAAAGAAAGATGAGGGCAGCATTAAAACCATCAGTGATGCTGGGAACATTGACTTTGTTTCTTTGTCTAATGTTTCTCAGAGTGACATGAGTCTACATGGCTATCCAGCCTCTGAGGATAAATGCATACCTTTTTCGCCCAATTTAGTAGCTAAGGTTAGGTTGCTTCAAAAGGAAAAAATATGTATTATTTCAAATATATATTTGAGGTATAATTTCAAATATATATTTGAGATATAATTTCAAATATATATTTGAGATATATATTATTTCAAATGTATATTTGAGATATACATTATTTCAAATACATATTTCTTCTCGCATCAACATGTTTTTCAGATCTTGCTTTATACCCTTTACTGGTAAGTTGCCCATGGCTTTATTTCTATAGAAAATGATCTGCAGCAGGTGGAACTGAAACTTATTGTCAGGGGAGAGGTGAATTCCAGTGGGGTAGAATTAGTACCATTAACGCTGTCTACAGCTTACAGATACTCCCCCCACTGATAATTTGAAATCGCCTTTCCTTTTTAGCGTCCCAAACATCACAGTCACTAATAAAAGGTTTAAATTCTTTTTGCACCAGTGAAGAATTGGACCCTTGCCCCCATGGACTCTCATTTATTAAAGGAAGGATGAAAGAAATATAAGGCACAGCGTCTTGTATGCATATTTTATTCCCTTAGAAATCGCTGTGGAAATGAACCTTCTCCTGGGGTAGTTATTTCATTTCTCGTCTTTGATATATTAGAAGAGGTTTAACTGTCTTTCCCCAGTTACAAGATATTCATTAGGCAAAGTGGAGTGGCCGAAGGTCAAGAAGACTGTATCTAAAACCCTTTTCACAGCTCAATGATGAAAGTTGGCAGGGATTCCCAACTGGGGATTTGGGAAGGTCAGAGACAGTATGTGGTTGCTTTCCATGCGATGTACTTCAAAGTCAGACTGGGCAGCTTTGTGTGGTCCCTAAAGTTTCCATTTTAAAAAAGGAAACTGGTTTACAAGACAAGTCATGTTCAGAACATCGTAAGTAATTCTGTGCAATTCGTGAGAACATTTGCAGTGTGGTTTCAAGGAAAACAACTGGTGTTAGAAAATGACCCTTGACCACGCCTGTCTGAGATCCTGTCAGAGCACATGAGAAACTACGATATTGTTATGATGTGTAAAATTCGGAAATAGGACCTGGCGCTCAATCCAAGATCCACCAATAACCAATAGCAGGACTTTGCGTAATCTTGGTTCCATCTATGAACTGAAGACAGTAAGGATGTCTTGCCTGTCTGTTATGGACCCATCTCTTGGTTGTTCTCTCCCCACCCCCATCCACTTCTTGTATCCATCCACTACTGAGGCTGGAAACCTCTTGGGCTTGCTGATAGGAACAGTCAGGTGACTGCTTCTGGCTAATGAGATGTAAATGAAAACCAGTGTGGGGCTTCAGAGAGAAAGTTCACATCCTTGTGGAGGGACTGGGCTCCAGAAGAGAGCTCACTGCTGTGGGCTCCTTTTTTTTTTCTTTCCTTTGTCACCTTGCTTTCATGATAAAATAAACATACACATAAAAGCCAATCTGCTAAGTATAGCGAAATGGAAGGGACTGGGAGCCTTTCCACTTTGAAACTTATTGTTAGCAATCAGACACATCCATGGACAGCTAAATGTGACTTTGAAACAATCAGGCATCTTTACAGCCAGCTTTTGAGGGACCCAGGGACACGTCTTGTTGCATTTCTCTTTGTGCATGTGCCATGGCTCCAATAAAAATCACGTTCTCCCTGTCCCCACTCTTCTTTCCTCTCTCCCCTAGAGGCTGCCTCTATGCCTCAATAAACCTCCCACGTGAGACCTGTTGCATGGTGTGTTTTTGTTGGGACCCGCTACCTAGTACCATCACTTTTGATGTAAGACTGTGTTTATAATTTACTATATACTAATTATGACTTATTATATAAGTTATATAGAGATATTACCTAGATACTTACAATATACGCATTATTACTCATTACAACACAATGCATTGTGGTTTTAGTGTTAAACACCATCAGTAAGGTAGTTATATGAACAGCTAAAAAACATTCCATGTCTTTTACAATGATAAAATAAAAGAAAGATAAACCCTAACACAAGACCTAGCTCACAAAAGAGTAATTGTTAGTTAAAGCTTTTCTGTGCTCAGAACTTTGTGAGGATAAAGACACATTGATAAATGAGTTCATTAAGTGAGTCAAAAATGCCATTCATGTTATCCTTGCTTTTCCCTTCTGGAGGGGAGGGAAAGGGTGTGTAGGCTATGCTGACTCTATTTTGAAAAAGGAGAGAATCCTAAAAAGAATACTTTTATATGGTGAAATTTGCATCTTAACTAGGACACTGAAGTTTGGGAGTGGGGGGTAAGTTTGCAACAGAATAGGATAGGGAGAAGGGAAATGGAAGGAAGGCCTTGTATCTTTGAAATTATCTGCTATAGATGCTGAGTGTTAAAGCCAAGGCAACAATGGCAGAGACTAGACAAGAGGACCGTAAACTTTTACCGTTAATATAAAACAATCAAGACTTGGTGTTTGAACAGAATGATGGTGAAGGGCAAGGCAGAGAAGAAAGATAAATCCTAACATTCTACACTGTATGACCGTGCTACAACTAACCAGGAAAAGGATGTTTATCGTTGATTTAGGGAAATGTTGGCAAGGCTAAGCCTATGGAACGAGTTGCATGCATGAGGGAATGTGTGAGTTTGAGCTTGCAGCTTCGGGGAACTCTGGAAACAATTAGTTTAAACCATGGGAGAGGGTGACAGGAACTACCAAAAGGGCACATGAGTGCATCTGAGTGTGTGTGGAGGTAATGCAGGTGGGCCTGTGGTAAAATTTATGCTACCGTCAAGAATGAGAGTGAGTCTATACTGTAAGAAATAAAAGGCTGCCTAAGATAAATTTAGTTATAGATAGCTCCACTATTTATGATTAAAAACTGCAAAAGACCAGTAGTTTACTTGAGAAATTACAAGAAGATAAATTAGAAGTAAAATTTATAAATAAGCTAAAAGCAATGATTCAGAAAATAAAATAGTAAGAAGAATATTTATTTAAAAGCTACTTTCTTTCCTTTTTTAAAGCATTAAATTGTGATATGACCCAGGTCGAATTCAAGTTTGTGATCCTCCTGCCTTAGCCTCTGAAGATCTGAGAATACTCTGTGTGTGTGTGTGTGTGTGTGTGTGTGTGTGTACATGTGTATGTGCAGTTGTAGTGCATCTACATATGTGCAGATGCCAAAGAACAGCCTCAGTTGTAGTGTCTTAGACACTCTTCACTTTTTTTTTGGAGACAGGGTATCTAGCTGACCTATAGAACACTGACTGGTAAGTGAGCCCCAGGAATCCACCTGTCTCCATTTTCTCAACACTGGTATTATAGGCGTCAGCCACCATGTCTGGAGCTTTGGCATCAGTTCAAGGTTCAGTTCATACTGAGATCCTCACGCTCACAGACTCACTTTAGGCTAAAAGTTACTTTTTGATCAGTGATATAGATTTATAAATTAGTCACATGCTTATGGAAAAAATTATAAGGTTGGAATGAATAAGAAAGATGGTTACACACAAAATATAAAAGATAGTGATAAAGGAAGGCTTTGCACGCATTTGAAAGCTATCGCTAAACAAAGGGTTCCCGTATGAATTTTATTTTGGAAGCAAAAGGCTTAGGGGTGGGGAAGGTGGCTCAGATTTGTAACTATGAGGACCCAGTTAGGATTCCAGCACCCATGTGAAAAGCCAGATGGGAGGTCTGCATCTGCAATCCCAGCTCCGGGGAAGCAGATGGAGATGGATCCCTGGAGCTCACTAGGCCCCTCACATAGTCGAATTGGTGGGCTTCAGGCTTAATGAGAGACCGTCTCAACAAATAAGGTAGAGTGGTCAAGGAAGATGCAGAATGTTGACCTCTAGCCTCCAAATACACGTATGCACATTCATACACTCACATGCACTTGCATGCACATAAGCACACAATCACATGAACACATACATATATCATCCCCCCCCCATACACACACATGTAGAAAACTTTATTAGATGACTTACAACAGAAAAACTGGGAAGATTGTAAATATGAGACAAGCCTGGGCTTTCTAATGAACTTCTGTCTTTTAGAGAGAGAGAGAAAGAGAGAGAGAGAGAAGAAAACAAGCATTAGAACCCAACAATGTAGAAGAGCTAAGTTTGTGCAGAAAATATTTCAACAAATTATCACCAATAAATTATTTTAATTCGTGAAATTAAAAATTTAAAAAACACCAAAATTCACATTATGAGATGATTATCAGCTCATTACACCGATGAGGGAAAGGACTATAATTCTACGATTTATGAAGTAGAATTCACTGGATTATCAGGGGACTAGTTCACGGCTCTCAGTACAGTTATTCTGGGAACTCAAGAAGAGTTGATTATGGGAAAATGATTTGTATTGCATCAACAAACTAAAGGCAAAAAAACCCAATTGCACCACGTTTGTGGATGGCACCAGATCTGGATTAGCCTAATACCTACCTAAAACACACAGCAAGTGCTGTAGGCATAGACAGAGTGCACTCAGATCACAATGAAGGCCATGAAGATCATGCACGAGAAAGCAGCAAATAGAATCATAAATGGTGAGCTGTGGTAGAGTCTGCTGTGTAGGTTTTTACTTATTGTCTTGTCTGTGGGTAGATTATAATTCTCCACAGCCTTGACCTCATACCACCCTGAGGCCTTCATTTGGCCATTTTATTGGGGTTTGGCCAATAAACACAAGAGGAATAGCTATGGACTTCTTTAGAGCTGAATGAAATGGCTGTGGCAACTTTCTCTATTATAAAAATGGCAACCGCCCCCAGAAATCTGAACTTGGCCTGGATCCTAGAATGAGAAAACAAAATGAGAGGCACAGGTAACCTACAGCTAAGAATCAGTATGGGCTATTTTATTAAAAATGAAATTTTGGAACTGGAATGTAGCTTAGTTGGTAAAGTACCTACTTAGAATTCATGGGTTCAATACTCAGTACTACATAGAGCAGGTGTAGTGACTCATGCCTGAAGTCCCAGCACTCAGGAAGTGGAGGCAGAAGGATCAAAAAATTCAAGATCATCTTTGGCTAAATAGCATGTTAGAGGTCAGCCTGAGCTACATGAGACCCTGTCTTTAAACATAACAGTTCATGCCAAAATAAAGAACAAGATAGGATCCTATAGTATTGGCATTATTATTTAATATTGTCTGTATATGCTAGGAAATTATTGCATACACAGTGCATATGTTGTATAGTATGGACAATACGAATGTGGAAGAAAGAGGTGAAATGTGTTTTGTTGGTAATATAATTTTATGCTTGACATCACCAATAAACTCTAGCAGAAACAAAAAAAGGTAAAAAAGAGAATTTGATAAAGCTGGGTAGATTTTTAAAAAAAGAGATAAATTCATTAGCTTTTTCTACATGAACAAAATTTACCTACACATGGAAATAAGGAAAACATCCAAAATACGGTATTGATAAAAATCAGAAATATATGAAAATGAGACCCTACTATGGGGCAAAAATATGACCTGGACAAACCTACATTATGTCCTTGAAAAGTAATATTCATCATTGCATAAATTCTGATTTCTTTTTTAATTAATCATCTGTATTTATTCATCTACATTTCTAATAACCAGATGAAATACATAATTAAGTGATGATCTTTACATATTATGCAAAATGAAAACTTACAAAAATGTTTAATCATTTATCTTGTAATCTCTACTCTAATTTCTTAAATCATGTGTACACTGAGACAGACTCAAAAACACACAAGCATAGCATCATCTCCAAAAACATTTAATAGCACTAATTATTCAGGATGTTATCTAGTCTCAAAGGAGAGTGATAAAAACATTAGATAATATGAACCACCAAGAAATCATTTACAAAAGTTGCATTTTGTGGGGGAAAAAAAAACACCTTAAAAACCTTTTGTCCCAGTTAGCTTTATCAACTTGATATAGCCTAGAATGGTCTGAGAAGTTTCCATTGATAGATGTTCTAAGACTGTGAGTACATCTGTGGAAGACTGATTTGACTGCCTTAATTGATGTGAGAGGGTCCTTTCCACTATGGGCAACTCCATTCCCTGGGCAGATAGTCTTGGGTAGCATAAGAAAGCTAGCTGAGCACAAGCCAGTGAATGAGCCAAAAAGCAACATTTCTCTGTGGATTTAGCCTCTAGACTCCTGTTTGAATTCATACTCTGACTTCCTCCTATGATGCACTATTGCCTAAAAGTGTAAGTCAGATGCGTCCTTTCATCCCCTAAGGAGAGAAAAAAAAAATGTTCCCCTGAAGATAGGATATAAAGCTAGTGTTAGCTTCAAAAATAAATTCCTGATGGATTGAAACTTGAAAGTAAAATTAATTATTTTAGGAAAAAAAATGGAGCATTGTCTTTACAGCTAGGAGTTGAGGAAACAGTATTTGTAAAGGAAGGTCGAGGTAGTGAGTCATGTCACAGACTAGACATGTGTCTAGAGATCCGGACATTTGCTATGATACCTTCTCTTCCACAATTAAGATCCAGGGAGTTTTTAGAACAACTGCATCAATCATAACCCACTGCATGAGAAGCTGTGGTGACCTTGAAGTCACAGTTGTACCTAAATATATTTTATCCTTGAAACTCAGATGTCTGGCTGGTCGTCAGCTTAATCAAGTCCCCAATATGCTCAAGTAGCATTGAGAAAAGGCAAAATTATGATTTTTCACTGAGATATGGTCTACCGGCATCACCAAATGCTGGGCAGCTGTGGAGTTCTGAGCCCTGAAAGAATCAGGAACCACATGTCCTTGAGATTTGGCCAAGGAGCTCATGAGACATGCTCTAGAGGGGCCACATTATGCTCACTAGCATGGCCCAAATCTCCACAACTGCATGAATGCACTAGTTAGAGGCCTGTGTTCATTAATATGGTCCACAGCAACTACCAGCCAGTGCTCTGTATGTGAGAATTTAACTGTCTTTGCTTGGCCTACCTGGAGTCCTTAGCTCCATCACCAGCCATTCTAGATTCAGCTAGAGCCAAAAAAAAAAAACAAAAAACAAAAAAACAAACAAACAAACAAACAAACAACCCTCCCCCCAAAAAAACTCTACCCCCCCAAAAAAAACAAGCAGAGCAAAGGTCATGGTAAGAGCTAACCACTTGCTCTTTTCTGGTACTGTTGGGCTCATGTTTTTGTTATTTATTTATATTCATTCATTCACGTATAGAGGAGGTGGTATGAGTGTGAGCATGCACAATATATGTACATGCTATAGCATGTGTGTGGAAATCAGAGGACAACTTGTGGGATCTGTGGACTGAACATACGTCTTGAAGTTTTGTGTCAAGTGCCTTTATCTACTGAGCCATCTCCTTGGCCTAGAAGACATGTTTTTAATTAATAGAAGAATATATGTACCATTTACATTATGCATCTATATGCATAAAATTCTTAGGCATTATCTAGAGCTCAAGAGATACCAAAAATAAAGCCCCAAGGCAAATAAGTTGGAGAAAACCCTTTAAATTCAAATGATGGATTCAAATTCATATCTATAATTTAAGAACAGCTCTTTTACAATTTAAAAAGATAAGAACAGTCAAAACCGATAGCAAAATGGGTTGGAGATAGGAAAGGCAATTGCCAGAAGAGCCAGTAAGATAAAATGTTCAGGTTCCCCTAATGGGCAGAGAGATGGAAATTAAAATGACTATGATGATCCCCACTCAGGGGCAAGCATAAAAGTGTAATAGCACATATTGCTATCAGGGATGGGAGTCGGGGCAAGGGTGCTCTCGTCTATCACCGCAGACACATGTAAAAGGGATTTATGGCCTCTGTGAAAAATTTACACGCACATGCAATTCTATGCAGAGTTCCACTCCAGGGACCATAAACTATAGAAATTAAAAACCCCTAGTGTACAAGTACCTATGTACAAGGATGATCATTGCAACCTTAGTATTAATAACTGAAACTATTTGATGGGAAACCAAATCCATTAATAAAAGAATACCTGGATGAATTATGACAATCCTTAGGATAGAATGTCACATAGGAGTTAAAAATTAATAACCTATACTAGTTGACCGGGGGGGGGTGATGTCTGCCATATATTGTGAAAACACCGAGAATTAAATATCACCGACACCTTTAAACACGTGTCCTTCGGGGATATTTCCCCTTCAGAGCCCCTCCCAGTCTTATGAGTTCCTTCTTATTTTTCCTTCATAAAGCTACATCTACTCTGCTTAAAACAAAATGAGTATGCCCTTGTACATCGCATGTGTGCATGCACACATGTCGTATACACATATGTTATCATGCTTATCCATACACAATCCATAGCTACATACATGAAAGGAGGCTCACTTACTCCTTCATGGGACTAACTTCCCCTCCCCCTTCATATATCCGCTTTCTGCAGTGAACACGCTCAGCTGGTATCAGGAGCATCTTAGATACCATAACAGAATTGCCTACACTGACTAACTTATAAACAATAGACATTTCTTTCTTACGACTCTGAAGACTAGGGAGTCCAAGGTTAAGGTTACATGGAGACTACTTAGATAAGGACCTATATACACTTGTGTGTGGGCAGTCAACTATCTTTTCTGCCTCTCCTGTCTGCTTTTATCTGTGTTTCCTCAGGGTAGAGAGGGAGAGGAAAAGTTTTGAGATCTGTTTTATAAAGCCTCTAATCCCAATTAGGAAGCTCTACCTTCCTGACTAAAGGCTTCGCCTCTAGAAAAATAAAGCTCAGATCACAGCAAGAAACAAGCAACAGAGCGCTCTTCACTGTCAGGAAGGAGACATTGTGAGAGAAGATTAAAACCTCAAGCCTAAGCAGGGACATCTCAGCATTACTCAAAAGATCACAAGAACCTGTCGAAATGTAAGGTCTAAAATTAGACTTTGGCTAATATGTTATCATCCGCCACGAAAATACTAGCAAGTAGCTATTTACAGTGATAAAGTATACTTATGGATGTGTGACATTCATGTATTATTAAGAAGAAACAAAACTAAAGAATCTATAATATACTATTTGGAAGGAAAATATATTTTATGACTACTTATATGTGCATATGAAAATTATATTTATGCAATCAACTTATGAGCATTTTGAAAACAATATACCAGCATATACCAATATATTAGAGATGTTTTTTTCTTTTTTCTTTGAAACAGGGTCTCACTATATAGTCTTGGCTGTCTTGGAACTCCCTATGTAGACCAGGCTGGCTTCTAACTCATCGAGATCCATCTGCCTCCATGGTGAGAGGATTAAAGAGCTATACCACTACACTGGCTGGCATGGGTTTTGGTGACAAATTTACAGGTGGTTTTATTTTCTTGTCTCTATTTCTGCCCCACCCCACACCCCCTGTCGTGTACCTGTGACTTATGTGATCAAAGAAAGGTCTGGGCTTTTGTTTTCTTTCCCATGACCCTTCCCTACTGTTAGCTGGCCATTCTTCAATCCTGAGGATGGAGAGGAATCAGTCACAAAAGAGAACAACTTTGGGAAACCCTTCCAGCTCCTAATTCTTCTCCCCAGAAATCTTGGATTGCCCCAGAATTGAGCCCCCTTAGAGGACACCAAGTTGATCCCCTAGTCTCCTTTTTATCGTGTTCAACTCAAAAGTGAAACTCGGAAAAGGCAGTGTCAACTTTATTAGCGCCAGTCATAGCCGCATGCCATTAAGATTCCGTGCTTGCTCCCCGTCACCGTTTCCTCTGAGCCTTAATGAACTGATACAATCACTCCTGTAGGGACTGCTTATACACTAGAGGAGAAAGACCAGCTGCGGCCTTCAACCCTCAAGTGTGCTTTCCAAATGTCTGATCTGACCCTGAAGGGGCTCACAAGGGAGGATTTCTAGATGTTTTGGAGGAATGGCTGCGTAGGAACCAGGCCTCCTCCAGGCTCCTCTCTAGGGGACAGAGCCTTAGGCAGAGGCTGACTAGACCCCAGGCTGATTTTTCTTTCTACCTCCTGCTGAGCTCTTCCTAGGTTTCCTGGTAATATTTAAGAAGTACAACTTTTATGTCTGAATTCACTTGGTAGTTAGGTTCATGTAAGTGCAGGAAAATTTTAATGTTTATGTCAAAACCCATTTTCCTTAAAGAACAAGGTTATGTTCTAACAGCATTTTATTAGCTGGAGTCTCACGTAGCTCAGACTGGCTTCATACTTACTGGAGAGCGGAGGGTAACCTGGAACTTTTTGGTCTTCCTGCCTCAACCTCCCTATAGATAGGCATGAACCCCCATGCCAAGCCAGCTTAACTTTATTTTGCTTTTTTTTAAGGACATGGTTTCGTTGTGTATGCAGATCAGGGTAACTTTAAATCTGATAAGCTCTTTTTCTTTTTTAAAGATGTATTTATTTTATGGATGAGTACACTGTCACTGTCTTCAGACACACCAGAAGAGGGCATTGGACCCCATTACAGAGGGTTGTGAGCCACCATGTGGTTGCGGGGAATTGAACTCAGGACCTCTGGAAGAGCAGTCAGTGCTCTTAACCACTGAGCCTAATATCCAGCCCCTAATATCCTCTTTTCTTAGCCTCTTAGACCCATACCCCACGCTCATGTTTTCTTCCTTTCTCTTCTCCCCCTTCCCTTTGGTTATGTGCATACTTTTCTTTTAGAGGGCTGCGGATTGAGCCCATCAATTCACAACCTCACACTGGCCAAATACTTAATCATAGAGTTAAAATCCCAGACTCTAGAGAATTCTGTGGGTGAAGTCTTCATCACAAATGGCAGTGCCCAGTTTTAGTGCTTTCTTTAATCTTCAGAGAATTTTAATGATTTATTTCAAACCTGCTGATGGCTTGGTTTGGCGTTTTGTTTGTTTGTTTGTTTGTTTTGACTTTTGGAGACAAGTCTCACAGTGTAGCTCAGGCTAGCGTCAAACTCTTTATCCCGTTTGAGCCTCAAGCTTGGGGCTTATAGACTTGCATTATCACATCAAGTCTTGATCTCGGTCCATCATTCACCATTTGTAAAGCAAGCTGACTTCCACTTTACCATGGTGGTGAGTTTTGATTTTTCTTCTGGGAGCATCCACATACTATTTATCAATGAGTTCCAGTTGTTTTTTTTTGGTTTGTTTATATGTTTGGTTTGGTTGGTTGGGTTTTTGTTTTTTTATATCGACACTGAAAGTGATTTAGGACACACATACGCTCATGTATCTTGACAAGTGGAGCCGTCAGCTGATGGCTGCTACCATGCCGAATATCTTTCTCAGAGTCACTTCTCACAAACAGTCTTGGCCCCATTTGATGTTTCCAGAGAAGCGGCATGTCAGATTTAAACAGGTTCTTGATCCCACGTCCTGCTGTAAACCACTTGCATGTAAACATGTTGAAACAATGCTAATTTGATCCAGACTTAGCACTTATCACTGGTTACTTCAAATAGAAAAGAAGAGTTAGATCTTCCCTTCTCGGCTCCTTTACCCCCTGAATCTGAAAGCTAGATCTCCATTTGGAATCCACACTAGCCAGACTCTTTTATTGAAGCATCTTTAGGTGGATGCATGCTGTTTATAATACATATTTGTGGAGTGTAAAACTTGTTGCATAATACAGCTTATAATAACCAAATCAGGACATTTATCATGTTTATCCCTTCAAACACTTCTGGTTACTTTGAAACACACTGTGTAGGTTATCATTTCCCCGCTGTGCATCAGATTGGACACCTCCCCTCTAGCTCTGTGCCGGTGCATGGGACCTAACCCCTCCCATCTCCCCTCTGTCTTGTCTCTAATAGCAAGTATTTCCCTCTCATTTTATATGTAGCCATTTTTTTCTCAACTAGTACCAGCGATGTACAACATTCAGTGTTGTCTTCTTTCACCTACCACGATGTCCTCTGATTTTATCCACATTACTGCAAGCAAAAATATTCCATTTTAATAGTGCATGAACATACAGTGTATACTCACTGTGGTGGTTTGAAGATGCTTGGCTCAGGAGTGACAGGATTTGGAGGTGTGGCCCTGTTGGAGGAAGTGTGTCACTGTGGGTATAGGCTTTAAGACCATTGTCCTAGCTGCCTGGAAGCCAGTCTTCTAGGGACCTTCATATGAAGGTGTACAGCTCTCAGCTCCCACACAGTACCTGCCTAGACTTTGGTATGTTCCTGCCTTGATAATGGACTGAACCTCTGAAACTGTAAACCAGCCCCAATTAAACGTTGTCCTTAGGAGAGTTGCCTTGATCATGGTATCTGTTCACAACAGTAAAACCCTAACTAAAACATTTAGCACATTTTCCCATTTTTTTTTTATATGCTGATAGATAGATGCCTTGGAAACTTCCATGTCTTGGCTGGTGTGGATATTGTTACAGTTGACTTGGGAGCCCCAGGATCTCTTAGACATACTGACTTCATTGCCTTTGGATACATGATGAATAATGGGACTGCTGGGTCACATAGTAGGCTCATTTTAGTTTTGGGGAGACCCTTCACACCGTTTTCCAAGTTAGTGTACCGATTTACATTCCCACAAACAGCACATACCATCTGCCTGTTCTCTATGCCTCTACCAGTATTTGTTATTTTCTGTTCTTGACTTTTCAAGATAGCAGTTCTAATTAGGGTGAAATTACTACATCACAGTGGCCTTGATTTGCATTTCCCTGTTGTCTAATGATGAGTATTTTTTTTCTTTCATATTCTTCTTGCCCATTTTTTTAGGTCTCATTTTTAAACGCAAATGATATCGAGATCACTTGCCCAGTGTTTAAATCAGATAATTATATATTCTGAACGTTGAGGTCTGCCCCCCCAAAGCCCTGCCAGCATAGCTGTAGCCTCTTTGTCCCATGCCAGCTGGCGATGTCATATTGTTGCTGTACAATGCCTCCTAGTCACTGACACAGAAGAATAACCTTACTCAGAGCTGGGTCATGCTGACCACATCCCGTTATGCTCTGTATGTTCTCAGGTTTGTTAATCTTGAGGAATTCGACAAAGCTTTACATAGGACCCATCAAGTTAAAGGTCAATATGAGCTGCTATGTCTAAAATATCTTGAATCAGAGCTGACCATCAGGCAACACTTCCTGCACCTGCATATGAGCTCATAGTGGTTCTTCCTCTATAAGCCCGCCCTGAGAAATATTTGTAGTCATGGCTCAGATAATTCCAAGCTATGGCCCTGATCAGCATTAGGATGTGCATTCAATAAACCATCCCTGTCTTGAGATTGGTGCTCCTGTGGTTTGTGGAGCAACTCTCAGATGGCAACACTGATACCAGTCCTTTGCTGGGTGATGGGTTGCTGACATTTTCTCCTGGTCCACTTGTTATCTCTTCATTCTGCTTTATGCTTCTGCTCATTGGACAGAAACTTCATTGGAGTCAATCCATTTGTATATTCGCGCTATAATTGCCTGTGTTTTGAAGTTCCTTTTCCCAAACTGACAACTTACAACATCCTCCCTGTGTTTTCTTCTGGTAGCTTCATAGTCTTTAAAGGGGTAATATCCTAATTTCATTCTTTTGTGTGTGTATAATTACCCCAATCATTACATATCCAAGAGACCACCCTTTCTTCCATGTGTCTTCTTGGTACCTCCGTTGAAAATCACTTGCCTATATGTGGACTGATTTCTGGGTATTCCATGCTGTTCCTTCCATTCACCTATCCAGTTTTATACCCGTACCATCCTGTTGTGTCTCAGCTTTGTAAATGCCGGAGGCTCTTGCAGTAGAAGCACCTGCCCTCAGGCCCGAGACACACAGTGGAGGCCATGAACCTGGGGCTGTGCTTTGCAAAGGGCTGTGTCTTTAGGCTGCACAGGGAGAGTGTGGATAACTCTGGGGTTCTGGTAGCAGTCACCTTGATGACAGGGCTGTCTACTGATCCCAGGACAAGATGAAATCTAGTGATGGTTCCGTTCCATTAAAATGGCTCTGTGCCATTTTAGCAAATTGGGTTCTGGAGGCTAGAGACTTACCATGTGTTCTTTCCATGGAGCAGAGTGGTTGTGCAGACAGGCTGAGTTGAAAGCCTGTGGGGACTGTAACATTCTCTGGTGGTGACGGCAGAGCCCTGGACTTCCTTGCTTCCCTGTGTCTGGAGAGGTTGAAACAGAAAAACCAGGGTCTGTGCTGCAGTGTTCTGTGTTCCTCTCTAGACTATTACCTCTGTGGCTAAGGGTTTCTACGGATTCTTTGCTGAGCTCTAGGGTTCACCCTCAAATGGTCAATCCCCTCAAAACACAATGATTGCTTTGTTGCCCTGGTTCTTTATACAGAGGCAAAAATGGGGCTTGCTAGTCTGGAACCCTCTTCTCCACCTGACTCTTGATCTAAGTGTGAAATCAAACTGCTCGGTCAGGTCCCAGGTTGCATTGTATGGATGTGAGCACACCGGGAGTGTGACTTGCCTGACTTACTCTTTGTCATTTGTATTTCACTAACACAGCCAGTCTCCTGGGTGGAGCTTCCAGCTGGCTCTTATCCTGGGGAAGGTCAGGCAAGGCATATGGAGGGGATGTGGGAGGAAGGGACAGGTATTGTGTGGCCAAGTGGCTGAACAAAGGAAAGGTTCTATCTTAGGGTGAGGTTGAGGATGCATGTTTAGGGAAGGCCAGAAGATACAGAGCAGCAGAAACATGTCTTGATGCTGCATAAAGGTATGTCTGAGAGCCTACATCAAGTAGACATGGGGGGGGGGTGTCTTTGCTTTGTTATGGCGGTAAATCTTCATTGTCAGTTTGGATGGATTTAGAATGGCTCAGGAGACACACCTCCGAGCATGTCTGTGAGGGTGTTTCCTGTGAGATCTAGCAGATGTGGTGAAGCAATGAATCCTAGACTGAACACGATAGAGAAAAGGGAGAAAGCAAATGGGGCCACAGCCTTCTTCTCTCTTTACTGTCTGAATGTGGATACCACAGATTAACTGCCTCACACTCCCGCCACACTAGCAGACTGGGTGCCCTCAAACCAGAAGCCAAAGGAGACCCTTCCTTCCCAAGGTTGCTTGTGTGGGGTGCTCTGTCAGAGCAGCGAGACAATGAACACACTTGTTAATATGAAGCGTGTCACTTTAAATGTGTCCTCTGCATCATGTTCAGCCAGGACTCTCATCCTCTTCTCAATGCATTCGTTTTCAAGCTTCTGCTGCAAAAGGCATAGAAAGAAAGTCACCTTGCTTCACGATCCATGACCCCTGTTGCTATGGCCCAACCAGAAGCCAAAATCCATGAGACAATGTTTGTACTTATTACATAGGCTCTGGGCACTGTCTTACAAACCCCTCCTGTCCATGAACATCTCGTCTTTCCTAGACACAGGCTCTGGGGACCCTCGTACCCCTTCTCCTGTGCTCACCTGCTTCTTCTCTCTTTGCATCTCACAGATGCCAGTTGAGGCCTACCCAATTCATTCTATGGTTTCTGAAGGAATCAGGGCCTAGAGATTGAAAACTATGTCATGGTTCCAGTCCCTAGTTCTGCCATAACTGTTTTCTGGGGGCACAACTGTCATCTCTGGAAAGCCTTAGCACAACCCCCTTGCTATTCCCACCTCCTCCAAATAAACCCTGTTGCCCACGGCTGCCTCAGATTTTACTGTTCCAGGGCGTCCTTTCTCTTGTCTTGGTCCCTTACCTTGGAAAGCCACTTCCTCTCAGAATTTTCTCCCACTTCATCTTACTTGATCTCTTGGTTTTGAAGAAACAGACCAAAAAAAAATTTTTTTTCCCCAAAATCCGCCTAAGAGCTCTCTTGGAATGAAGGTCATTTTAGGGCCAAGGAGAGGTTGTGGAACACATTCTTTAGTTGCACTTTTTCCTAGTTGCCTTCCTTCAAAACATGTGAAAGCTAATCACAGCTAAATTTTAGTGGAGAATTTCCAGTCATGTCAGACAGAACCCTAAGGTCATGTGCTACCTTATTTAGCTCCCATTATAATCCCGGGAATTGGTTACTGTTATTGTTGTCACTGTTAATAAAGACACAAGGGAAGGTTAAGGCTCGCCTGAAGTCACAGGGCTAGCTAGCACTTGGACAAACAGGACTGCAAACCCGGTAAGCCCCCCTCCCCTTCCCTTTTAGCTGGCATCTAGTAATTATACAAAACAGTGAGTTTCACTACCAAATCGAGGCAGTCCAAATCCTTTCAAGAAACTCCACTCCAGAAATTGCGTTAATTCCAGTTCTAGCTCCAATACAACCTGGTTGAGTGAATCATTTCATCTACCAAAGCCTCAGTTTCCAGATCTCTACCTCAGCTTCCTCGCTGAATCTAGTACCACAAATTTATGTGCCATTGCGAAAGAAGTGAAAGCGGATACTCTGACGTGATGTATACACGTCCTTGTTAATTCTGTGACGCACCTTGAAACTGCAAATAGGAAAAGACAGCAAAATAAAAACAAAAACAACGGAGGCACAGGCTCCCTAAGACCTACCAGTGCTATCCATTTGGCCCACAACGCTACCATGAAGCACAAGAGAATCGGGGGTTACTGTTCCCTGCACCTGGCAGCACCCAAGAAATATGAGCTCTTCCAATCGTGATGCTCAGCAGAAGGGACAGAGGCCCAGCAGGTCAAATTCTCAAGTTGTTGTGATAGGAAATCAATGGTATTTGAATGGGACGGAGCCCTGCCTGATTCATAGCTCTGGCTGCTTCCCCTGCTCAGGACAGGACTGGCTGTGTCCAGCGACTGGCTCAATGCACTTTCTCTATGCCTCCCATGCCCTAACCAGGAGCTCTGGAGCCCCCTTTGAGATCTGGTTGCTCAATGCCTTTTGGGTTACAAAAGAGGCTTGAAGGTCATAGAAACACACCATGCGTTTCACATCCCCAGGGGAGTGTCTAGACTTTCTGACTCAAGGCGAATTACTAAATGTACAATTGCCCACTCTGCTTAACGACTTCCCTTTTTTTTTTTTTTTTTTCAAAGACAAGGAGATGTGGCCAGAAATAGCCCAAAAACCCTGTAATCACTCACAGAGCTAAGAGGAGTTAAGTGGGCAGCGTTTCTCCAGAGCTCCTTCTCCAAGCATTCATGAGTGGTGTATGGCCCCTTCCCCCTCATTGGCTCGCAGAACAAATACTTTAAAAAATGACAGTTGACTGTGAAGCAGGAGAAAGAAAGAAAGAAAAAAGAAAGCATTGCTAAAATGTGGATTCCAGTTCTGCATACCCACCCCAGACACACAAATGCTCTAGCCCGAAGAGATGGATGCTGTCCTGTAGGAGGATTTTCCAGTCAAACAGGCACACTTGCATGCACCTGACTGTGTGTACATGAATGTCTCACTGTATTCTCCGATGTCACCATTTGTCTGAGCACGGTATGCAGGTGGAGTGTTTTTTCACTTGTATTTCGAAGGTTTTACTCCATAGCTCAGCTCTAAGTGGATTTTCCCCCACATTCGTCTCCTGAACTCCAGAAGTGGTGGTCTCATCGGAATCTGGCAGGAAATTCCTTGAGAGGCAGCCCAAAAGGGAATGATTTGGTGACAGACAGCGTCACAGGCCTGTGTCTCCTCCTGTGTCAAGGCATCACTGTCATGGAATGAGATGGGTCCTTTGGGAACATAGGTGTGTGATGTAGTAAGCAAGGCTCCCACACAGAGGGACAATACCTTTGTCATACATAGACAGAGCAGTAGGTCTTAGGGGATGACATGGTGCCTTGGACTCTCAAGGCAGAACCAAGGTTATATCTGACACTACTAATTGCAGCCTTTGCAGATGACTATGCTCCCTCCTACCCTGTTGGGAAGATTGTAGTCTGAGAGGAGCTCCCTGTGGTGAAGCTTTCCTTCTCTGTCACCTTCTTTATCTTCAAGGACAGCAGGAGAGGGATCACAGGTGCCATCTTGTCATGAGAGATGAGGACACACGCACAGGAAGCTGGATGTGGAATGTGGCATTTCCTCGGGAAATAAGGGATTTATGTACTTCTTTACTGACTCGTGCTGTGGATCACATCCAGGGTCTTGGGCATGCAAGGCAAGCACCTACCCGTGAGCCACCTCACTGGCCAAATTCTGGGTGCACATGTTTTGAAAGAAGACACCATGATTTTTTGCTAGAGGGCTACGGGGGTTCCATCAGGCCGGGTCCTCTTCTCTGTGCTTTAGTGAAGGTTTATCTTTGCTCTGACCAGAACTTTGGTTTCCACGAGGAAGAGGAGAAAGGATATAGTTATCTCGCCAAACTGCAACATAAGCCCTGCAACTTCTAGAGCACAGCTCTACTTGGAGGCAGAGGTTGCACGATGACAGCTCCCATCTGGCCATCAGGTGACCTCTTGGGGACAAGAAGAATATTATCTAGACACCAGGAATCACTTGCTTTCTCCATTTCTCAAAGGAGAGACTTGAGATACTCTTTAAGCCCAGAAAGGGCATGATTACCCCAAAAGGGAAAAATAGAGATTTGGTCTCTTCCCAGAAAACCTTCCCCCATTTTTAAAAATCTCAGCAAAATGCACATAACGTAAAGTTTACCATCTTACCAATTTGAATGGAAGCAGTTCAGCGGTAGTTCCTGCATGGTATACTATACAGTATCATATACTGTGCAGCTGTTCATCTCCACACCTTCACCATCGTATACTCCGCATATGATCACAGTGTCTGCCTCATTTGTCCCCGCAGTTCCTCCCATATCCCCATCCCTCTCAAACTCATCACCTCTTATTCTGTACTTTTTATGGTCTCGTCTATAAACATATAGTCTGCTCAGTGGTCAGCTCTGAGCACATGCGCAGAATATCTCCATATTTCCTTATGATCTTGTGAAGCTGAAGTTTTGCACCCAATAAACACTCCACATTCCCTCTCTCCCAGGTTCTGACATCCACAGGTCTGTCTTCTGTCTCTACAACTTTGACTATTCTAAGATAATTCCACTACATGGTATTTATATTTTTGTGACTGACTTATTTCACATAGCAAAATGTCTTCAGATGCTGCAACATATGTCAATGTGTCCCTTATTCTTAAGATTGAGCAATATTCTGTGGAATAAATATGTCACATTTCACATAGCCATCCATCTATCAATATACTTGTCTTAGTTAGGGTTTTACTGCTATGAACAGACACCATGACCAAGGCAACTCTTATAATGGATATCATTTAATTGGGGCTGGCTTACAAGTTCAGAGGTTCAGTCCAGTATCACGAAGGCAGGAACATGGCAGCATCCAGGCAGTCATAGTATAGGAGGAGCTAAGAGCTCCTCTTCATCTTCATCTGAAGGCTGTTAGCAGAATATTGACTTCCAGGCAGCTAGGATGAGGATTTCAAAGCCCACGTCAAAAGTGACACACCTACTCCAACAAGGTCACACTTACCCCAACAAGGCCACACCTACTAATAGTGCCATTCCCTGGGCCAAGCATATACAAACCATCACAATACCCATACTAAATATTTTTTTAAGTATTTCCCCCTAGTTTTAAGGTTCTGAAGGCTCAATATACCCCCATAACACAATTTCACATATATTTTCCAATGATTGAACAATATTTTGAAATGCACATTTAACATGTCATCTGTATGTTTTCTTTTTGTCTAAACTTTCTACCATGTGATGCTCATGGACTATTAATGTTCTGTTGTGGTAAACCAATCAGAATAAGTTAGCAAAAACTGTAGTAACAAGCACCCCCAACCCTAGATGACATGAAAGAGTAATTTTTAACTTTTTGCTCACTCTATGGATAATTATGTATTTGTCCTTAAGATTTCTGCCTGGAAGCTATATGGTTTTTCCTTTCATACTTCTTTAGCCAAAGCTAGTCACGTAGCTTCAGTTACCATAAAGTGGGAGGAGCATATGCAATCCTAGCTTCATTCAGATAGAAAATTGGAAATGTTTGATAGATAATGATTCCCACCTTTGGATATAACATAAAAACATGAAATTTATTTTTAGGCACATACATTTTTTTCTATAAGTTGAATGCCTTTAGGCAGAAATGCTAGTTTATGCTGAGATAAATTTTGGACAAATCATAATTTTCAAACTTTGCACTTGATCTTAGCCAAAAAGGCCAAGAGGTGATAAAATTCCAAACTCGGAAAATAGATTTGAATCTTCATATCCAGTATCGATCCAAATACCAATAGTTCAAAGTAAATTAGACACCAATGATCTGTTTCATTTTTTTACCTAAAATCTTTTTATATGCTATCTTTCTGTTGGTGAGGAACCTTCTGGAGAACTCCCAAATCTTATCAGGTCTGGCTGACACCTTGAAGTGTGTAAATTATTCACTCTTTGTTGCCTCCTAACCATGAATCCCTGTGAGGTTTTGGATATTACTTGAGCATATATAGCTCCAATCACTGTTTCAGAGTCTTCCCCAGAATTACATGTCTTAGTTAGGGTTTCCATTGCTGTGAAGAGACACCATGATCAAGCTATCAATTAATTTAATTGGAGCTGGTTTACAGTTTCAGAGGTTCAGTCCATTATCATCATGGCAGAAAAATGTGGCAATGTCCAGATAGGCATGGTGTGGGAGGAGCTGAGAGTTCTACATCTTGTTCCAAAGGCAGACAGGAGAAGACTGACTTCAGGGAGCTAGGAGGAGGGTCTCAAAACCAACCCCAACAGTGACACACTTCCTTCAACAAGGCCACACCTCCTAATAGTGCCACTCCTTGGGCCAAGCATATTCAAACCACCACATCACCTAAGCACTTGCTCATAAACACCAGCTAAGGACAAATCCAAATACCCGAATCACACCCTTTTCACCATGGGCCATTGTTCTTACAGAACAGTGAGTAAGTCAATGGCCATGTTAGTTCAGGCACTGGCTAATGTTTAAAGCAAGTCAAGATACCTGGGGGATAGCAACACAAAGACACCTTAGGAAAACCCATCCACGGAGAAGTGCTACCCAAAGCACTCGGATGTAGCCTCTTTACATGTGAACCATACATGTTGACAGTGACCCATAAGGCAAGGTAGGAAATGGTAATACTCTACATGGCATATGGAGAATGCAGACCTCAGATGGCTACTGTCCCCAGGAAACCAACACTTGTGTATATGATAGCCTCCAATTACTTTTGTTATGTCTTTTACTATTTAAAGCCATTTTATTGCTCAAGTTGTGTTTCATGGGTGCTTTTGTATGCGAGAGGATAGAGGATGATCAAAAGAATTCATTCTGAGATCCATTTGGGAAAAATATTAGATGGAATGAAAGAAATAAAATTCTTTGTTTCTCAATCACTTCTCAGAGCTTTTCTTATGCTAATGTGATAGTGAATCTTCAAAAGCGGCCTGTTTTTATCAATAAAAAATGGTCTTCATACATCTTTTTCAAATAAAGATTCAAAGTAGCATTTGTATATCAGTAACTAATTTGCCTCTTTTTCCAACATGTAACTGCCATGAAAACTTCAAAGTTTATCGACATTATCTCTATTAAATTTGATAGTCATGTCATGGTCCCACTAACTACAGCTAGCTGTCTAGAATGAGGAATGTGCCAGGGATTTCTTAGAAGAAACTTAAAATGATGAAAAAAAAAATGGGGGGCGGGGAGAGATGAAGAAGATTTAAAAGGGTTTGGGGCATCCAAGAATTTGGTGGGTAGGTGGGCACAGTCCATAGAGGAAAAATGGTCTTGGAGGGGCGTCAGCTTTGAGATATTATGGAAAGAGAAGAATGAGGAAATAATTCAAGAAATGATTCTCTAGATTATGAATTGGATCTCCTTTAAGTTTTTTTTTTTTTTCTGACTGTGATGAAGTATGCCAGCATGCCAGTAGGGTATGTGAAAGAGAGGCAGGAGGTTCACAAGTTTGAGAACAGTCCGTAAGTTTTTAAAATATGTCACACAAAAAAGTGCTTTTTTAAAAATGCTATGTCTGAGAGCTGGTGAGATAGCTCAGTGGTTAAGAGCAAGCACTGTCCTTGCAAAGGACCCAAGTTCTGTTCCAAGCACACAACTACCTCTAACTCCAATCTAGGGATGGCCAGCGCCCTCTTTTGGTCTCTGCAGGTACATGCACTTACACATACACACACCATATAAACAACTTTTAAAGATCTTTACATTTCTTTGCAAAATTGAAACAAGGTAAATGCCGTGATCACCCATGGCTACTGGATGCCTTTGTGAATGCACTCACTGACCTTTTTTTCAAGCTATAAAACATCACTCCAACATTCCATAAAAGGTATTCAGAGAAGTGCTGAATTGCACTATGTTTTCAGCTTATACAACTAGGAATAAAAATAAGTAAACAAATTTTTTTTGCTTCTATCTTATAGATTTTTTTTTAATTATGGGGCAAAGCACAAAAGCAGCAGCATTTTTCAAATTTTAGGAGTTGACACAAAATTTCAGATGAATTTCTGGGTACAAGACAAGGCTTCATTTTAGATATTTCATCAAAGGGAAACCAACAGAGCCGTCTTTGCTCACACGTGCTTTTAATTGTTGCTTTGATGGCATGGATGTGTCAGTTCAAATAAAACTTTAATAACCCCGCTTTGAGTTGACTAAGTGTAAGCCATCTGTTTCATTAATTATGGGTGTTACTTGTGTTAATGACGTATACCTAGTCAAACTGTTAAGACTGAATTAATTAAGTGAAGGAAACAGAACATGGCCTATTACTTAGCTAAAGCTCCATAGGTTCAGTTACCTTTGTCCCTTCCTGAGTCCATACACCTTTTCCCTGCATCTCTGGTTTTTAGTCCACCTGTTGGAGGCTGCCAAGATGGCCCAGCAGTTAAGAGTGTGAGTGCTCGCTGCCCTCGAAGAGGACCTGGCCTCAGTTCCTAGCACCCCTTCCAGGTCTAACACCCTCTTCTGGCTTACACAGGTACCTGCACACATGTGGTACACATACAGACAAGCAGGCACACACATAGACATAAATTAAAATAAATTTTAAAAAAGAAAACACCCGAGAGGCTAGGTGAATGCTATGCATCAGAGTGTTACGTCTCAGAGTTCTGGAGGTGGGGAAGACCATGGTCAAGGTGGATAAAGGCCTCAGAAGATTGAGTGTGAGGACATGCCTCCCTTTTCGCTGTAATCTTCTGTGTAGACAGAGCAGAAGTATCACGTACAATCTGTTTTGTAAGGGAGTGCCATTTGCCTAAAGGCTCTGCTCATGACCTAATCACCCCCTTCCCCATTACTTTTGATATTTTACTGTATTTTTTGTTCTTCTCAAATTATTACCTTTGTTCTTAAAAACTGTTAGGCAAATACACATATATCATGTATAACCAAAAAACAACACAACTAAAAACCTGGCATCCCGTTTTTAGACTTGACAGAGTGAATTATATTTTGGGGTAATCAGGGCTGTAGATAGTACATCACCCATTTATTATACATAGGGGCTATTTGAGAACAGAGTTAAAATGAACAACAAATTAATCATAAGAGGAACTTCAAGGCAGAAGAAGATGAGGAAGACAAGATATGGTGTTAAGTAATGAGCCTTGGTAAAGACATGAGAGTTTTATAAACCAACATTCAACATACTGGGCTCACAACAGTCACCATTTATTTTGAATATCTATCAAAGAGACTTTAACAGATAGGAATCTTCATGAAATGAAGTGCTTTGGTCACAGGTAGCAAGCACACTCCTGGCAATGTCAGCCATTTTTGAAAGGCCATTTGGAAGAATACAGAAAAGCCAAGAAAGTAAACTCAAGAGGTCAAACTCACAGACGGCTGGAGAGCCCAGCCTGACCCCAGGCCACCGTAGGGATCTCGGTATTGTAAAAACTCCCAGTTTTATTTTCTGGGACGCCATGGTGGGTGAGATGCGTTCCCTGGTGTTCATTATCTTTGCCCTTTTGGCCAGTACTAAACACAAACTTGGTGTGATTGTGTACTTCTGTCATCCTGGCATTGGGAGGCTGAGGCAGGAAAAAAATCCGAGTTAGAGGCCAGCCTGGATACATACTGAGTTCTAGGTCAGCCTCCGGTGCATAGAGTCCCTGTCTCAGAAAACCAAAAATCAAAATCAAAATGCCAATAAGCAGGACACCCAGAGCACAGGGGAGGAACTCATGGGGGCTGTGATTCTCCTCATCTGAGGAAAAGGAGGGGACCTGGTGAGATTATTGTTAGATTGTCTTTAAGAAGAGGGATAAGTCTCACCCCTCACAGAACCAGAAACCGGGCACTATTCGTAAGGGAATGTGGCACCCATCCTGAATTTCTAAAACCCAACAGATGCCCACTCCCAGCCTGAACAATTAACAAGCAGCAGTTGGCCACCCTAGCACTTGAAATTCCGCAAGCCAGTAGGATTGTCTATTCTCGAATACAAAGAACTATGAATATCCTTCTCTGTGTAAAGCCCTGCAAACGGCCACGCTGGGTGGCAGTGTGGGTGGTTACAGATCCCTTCAGTCCAGTCTAGAATACCCACAGCACCCAACGGGGAAACCACATGGGTGCAACTGTACCCCATAAGGAAGGAACTTTCTGCCCCTAACCCCTGGGTGTCTCACTTCTGAGGCAGTTTACCAGTTCTCAGGGCACGGGGCAATACAGATCAATTTCAGTAGCTCTTGATCAAAATACTCAGATTTGCTTATAATGCACAAGGTTAACTGGAGTTGGTGGCTTGCCTTCTTCATTAGAGGATTCACACCACGTATGCAAAAATTCTCCACTCTTTCCTGGGTTTGCGTGAGTCAGTTTGTTTCCACTCGCTTGGGCGAATGCAAGCCGCCCTTGTTCCTATCACCTGGGTTTTGTTTTGGTTTTGTCTTGGTGGGTTTTTTTTCATTGTTTTGCTCCTCCATGCTGCTTTCTGCTTCCTGATTCTCCTCCCCTCCTTGCCCATTTACCATCCTTCTAGCTCCACGGACAAATGCCCAGTCAGAACATCCACATCCCTGCCATGGCAAAAAAAATCAAACCCAAGGAGACCCAGTGAGCTTGTCACCTGCTTTCTTAGCAGGAGCTAATTTGGTGCAGCTGTGGCAAGAAGGCTTGTCCCTCAGACTCGGTGGGGGCGGAGTGGGGGGGGAGCAAGGTTTCCTGTGGATCTAATCTGCGCAAGTCCCCCAAGTGGTGTCTTTGTGTTTCCATGTGCTACATTTGTAAGCCGGGCTGTCTTACCAGTGCGTGTAGCAAAGGCAGTCTTTTCCACACTGGCTTAAGCACGACATTAAAGATGCCTCAAGAGACCCCAGTAGTTTAAGGGAAAGTTGCCAAGCTGGTATTTTTAATATAAAACTGGTTGTAGGAGACTGAGGAAGCCATAGAAATTTCTTGTTAATATGATATTTCAACACAGGATTAGGCAGTCTTTCTTTGATTTATGCTTTTGCCTCTCTGTGCATTAATGCCGATTACACACATAGTTCTGTTTTAATGGCTGATCCTGCACAGAAGCAAGCCTGACAGTTCCCAGGAGCATTTCCTCAACCTCGGCTCTGAACAGTCTAGTCTGCCCTGTTCTAACTTGCAGTTCTGCATCCCCAAAGCCTTCCCACGCTTCTCCATCCCGGGCTCTGCTCGAGTATTCATGACCTTGCCTTGCTCCCTGGACCTTGCTTCACCTCCTTGCCTCGCTCTCTTCCCCTACCAGCACAACCCCAGCCTCCAGCATCTCTTCTCTGACCTGAGGACACCTGCAAACCATGTCTGCCTCCAATCTGTGAGCAGAATCTAGTCATTTAAGGAAAAAAAAAAATACCAGAAAATCAAAGCATAAACAGAAATCACAGTCCATTTCGGGGAAACAGGGCCTGCATGTATGAACCGACAAGATGTGGTATGCCATACAAGTACACTCAGAGAAAGGACCATCAAAGCCCAACTCTTGCCAGTAATTTTGCAGGCTGAAGAAGACCTTCCCAGGCAGTAAGGGCTCAGGAGAAGGATTCTAACGACTCTTCTCTTAAGTAGAGAAGAAAACAATGTCTTGATCAATTAGGAAAATCAGCTTTGAGCAAGTTAAGATGACTTCGTTGTCCCTGATGAAATGAATGCTTTGATATCTAGAGATTTTTAGGAAGAAGAGTCTCTGAAAATGAAATTATTATTATTTTTAGAGGGATCAGTTAGGCTCTGCAAGGAATGGATTAGAGGCAGACAGGATGTTTCAAAGAAATAAGTGGAAGTCTTTCACAGGGAGCCGTGGATATAGCTCAGTTGGCAGAGTAAACCTGCCTACGTGTTCATACTCCCTGGGTTTGATTCCCAGATTCTCTAAACTGGGCATGGTGGTGCACGCCTGTTCACAGTATTATGGTGCACACCTGTTCACAGTATTAGGGAAGTAGAGGCAGGAGAATAAGCCTAAGGTTGTTGCACTGTGACTTTAAGGGAGCCTGGACAACAGGAGACCCTATCTTTAAAAAAAAAAAAAAAAGCCAACAACAAAAAAATATCAGGGAAAAAAGATGCTTA
This sequence comes from Mus pahari, assembly GCF_900095145.1. Lineage (NCBI taxonomy): Eukaryota > Metazoa > Chordata > Mammalia > Rodentia > Muridae > Mus > Mus pahari. The sequence goes on along the minus strand of NC_034598.1, from coordinate 79,939,541 downwards.
CCTTCTTAAATGTCAAAAGTATAGTCTTATAGGTACAGAATGTGATGCACACAGCGGAGAAGTGACAGACAGCAGGGCCGAGCTGAGGCCAGTGGAAATAAAAGGTCACAATGGTAGAACTGGAAGTTCCTTCTCTCTCCTGAGGAGCAACACAGTCAGAACCCAGATTACGTCCCCAGCCCAACCCCAAATGGGCGACAGAAAGGTATGTCCAAGGCCAGTGCAGAGTTCCGGCTCCACCCCGTGAAGCAACTGAAGGAAGACATCAATGTGAGCAACTATTCAGATGGTAGCGAGTGTGGAAACAGGAGGAAACGGGAAGGGATGGATGGGCTCAAAAGAAGTAAAAATGGATTTGACAGAAAGAATAAAAGCTACAAAATGTTATAAGTATGAAAGAAACAGGGTATGCAGACATGACTCTGTGGTTTCAGATCTGGGAGAATGGAAGTATCCTTATGAGCATGCGTGGGGAGCTGGCTTGGAATGTGACAGCAACTGCTACTTTTTCTCCCATATCTGTCTGTTCTTCTCCAGTGTAACTGGAAGTGTGTGTTGATGACTGGGCATATCCCTCCTCAGTGCAAACTTCTGTGCAGCTTAGTGTCCATTGGTAGCTGCTTGCCTATGAGCTGCTGAAGAGGCCCTGTTACTCAGACTCCGTTAATAGAAACTTCCCATGAGCCATGGGGGTGGGGGAGTGGGAGGGGACTGTCCCAAGCTTCCTGCACAACTGGTCTCATATGTACCATTCATGGTGCTTTCGAACAGACAAGGACAGATGGCCACTCATCCAGAGCAGGACAACAAGGGTAAACTGGGTGGGAGCAGCAGAAAGAATGAGCTATGTTTAGCCCGAATAACTGAGGCATGAGATGAAGGTTGTGGTGTGGCACCTGTCCTCAAATATCTTAAGAATCATCCCTTTAGAATGTTCTGGGTGGTGCCCCTTGGCTGGGGAGTTAATCCCAAGGTTATGGCATGATGCTGAAGCAGATGGGATTGGAGAGAAGTCTCTCCTAAGCTAATTCTTATGACCACACACCCTTCCTAGCAGACACCTAGCATTTGGCTAGCTTGGTGTCATTCACCCTTCAGTAGGAACATGTGGCTTAGGCTCTCTACAGAAGGAAGAAAGCATTAGAAGAGTTTGACAATTTTCCTCCCAGCGACCTCCTCCCTTCTCAGTCACTGTTCTCCACACCCATGATTCTCTCTCCTCCCCACCCATGACAAAACTTTCCTAATAAGCTACCTCAGTGTCTCTTTAAGAAGCTGAGTTGTCTAAACTCTTCAAGAGCTGCTTTAGAATAGGTAAAGGAAATTTACAGCCTAAGGCAAGAGATTCTGGGGGTATCAACCAGTGAGGTGACTTTGGTTAAATTAAAATCCCTTTCTGAGCTCCAGTTTCTTCAAACAAGAGGATTGAAAATCCCTTCCTGGTTCTACACTTCTGTGACAAAACATTAATTTAAGGTAGTTCACTTTTTTTTTTTTTAAAGGAAGCTGTTCAAGACTTTCTTCTCGCAAGACCTTGCTGCCACTCACCGATGTGCCCACCCCTGCGCCACCCCCCATTGACTGAACTCCCACTTCTCTTTCCTTCCCATTATCTGGGTAATCTTTCTTCCCATTCCTCTTGACTAAATGCCATCCATCCTCCCAAGTTCAATGGGAAGCTCTCCTTTGAAGGCTAATGTATTTTGCTATTTATATGCTGACTAATGGACAGGACTGAAATGTTTGTGGCAGGAAGCGAGTCCCTTGCTCTCAAGGCTGCCTTTCTGCTTGGTAAGTATTGGTTAATTGCTGGCACAGTTGACAGTCTCAATCTGTAGTGGCAGATCTGAGCAGCAGCATCACGGTTGGTAATGGTGCTAGGAGATCAGCAGACGGCTACATTTTCCCCTTCCCAGTCACGTAGAAAAGATTGGCCTTGACAGTCCTCTATCCGGGCAAGTGTATTAGAGCATAATGCAACACTCCTGAATAGTGGAAAAGACTCAGTTCTGTTTAACATATTTTATCTCATCACCATTCAGTCTGCAAATACTCACTGTGCAATGACCCTGTACTGGGCGCTCTGCTAAGTACTTTACATAAGTCACCTTGCTTGACACTCATCATTAATATTCGGTTCCTACTGACAGGTGGGGACACAGATGCGCAGGGGAGTTAAATGACTTGCCCAGGGTCACTAGAAAAAAACAACAAGGCCAAGAAGAGTCCGACCCAGGCTGCCTGATTGCTAGAAGCTGAGTGCTGACCCAGGCTTCCAGCCACGCCTCCAGTAAGTACAGGCTTGTCCTTCCATCCTGGAAACCAGCAGAGACTATTTAGAAGACAGGTCACTTGGATACACAGAAGCCCTACAGGCAAACACAAGCTGTCATGGAGCACACAGCAGGCCATGGGAAGGTTCCCGGGATGTCATGTGCATGTGGTATTTCCTATGACAAGCTGAGGAAGGCCGATGATGCAGAGCTCTCCGTACCAAGGGCATGAAAGATCCCACAAGATACATGGCCGTGGGAAGGACATGGCAGATAGGGATTCGGCAGAGGTGGGAGACTGGGGTGTTTCGCTGGGGTTCTAGAACAATGGTACTGTATGACAGGGTGGCAGGGTTCTACGCAGAGAAGAATGAGGTAGTAATCAGACGTATGCATCAGGGCGCTAACTCAGTTTGTAACGGTGAAGTTAAATGAAGTGGGTGGGGTGGGGTGCACATGCCTTTAAACCAGCACATAGAAAGCAGAAGCAAGAGAAGGACGGGTATATCCAGAGACAGCCAGAAAGGGGAGAATGTGTAGCAGGCTTGTCCCTTTCCAGCAGAACCCAGGGTTGGTTCAGAATTCTCTTCGCACAACCATGGCCGTTAATAAGAATCTTCTGAGATGTTCTGGAGAGCTTTTCTCCCCTCCGAAGTGAAGCCTGACAGGAGAGTTGGCTGTCCTGTCTCTGACTGCGCAGACTCTTTCTTGACACTGGGAAGGGATCCGGTGGACTAGCTGGAGGATGAAGCTGCCACTTGGGGGAGTTTGAGACTAAGAGATGTAGAGGGTTCAGTGTAACCGCGGCTGATGTGCTTCAGCCCTGAAGCGGATCCTTGGAAGGAAGCTCCTCTTTGGTTTGCTGACTTGCTATTTTCTTTTAGGATTGCTGCTTCCGGCAAACCTAGAGGGAAGGCTCGCTACCACCACACCAAAGCTGGCTTCTGGCTTTTGTCTGGTGACATCTCCTCTTGACTTCCCAGATAGCCAGTCCTGCCACTCTCCACCCTGTGTGGGACACACATGAGCTTTCAACATGCCCACAAACCCCCGGGTTTCCGATTGAGTTCAACACCAGTAAGCTTTGGATTGGGGGGGGGGGGCAGACTAGTGAATTTGGAGTGCTGAGTTCCTGTTACTTGGGAACCTGCCTATGGTTACAGTGCAACTCTCATTTTTTCAGTGTCTATTATTAAATGCCCACCATCCACCACAGGTAGTGGAAAAGAAAGGATACAAGGGAAGTGGACCTGTTTAGAGGGGTTCTTTGGAGCAACTCCCATCTGTGTCGTCTGGAAATGGACAGTTCTGTTCACAGGTCAGCTGCAGCAGCTTGACCCGCTCCCAAGCACTTTAACAGAGACCCCAGCAGGCCAGTTCAGTAAAGTTGAGTTAGCAAACAGGAGTTGGCAGTGGTGGCACAACCTAGCAGAGACAGCCAGGCCTCAGCTTCGACACAAGTCAGGAGGAGGGGGCGGCAGGAGAAGTTCTTGGCTGCGCCTCTCTCAGCAGAGTGAAGATCAGTGAAGACACAAGACCAACAAGCGTTGCACAGTCAGCTCTATAAGCAAGCCTAGCTCAGCCTCCATCACTGGCCGTTGAGTCCTTTTTATACTCCCTGAAAATATCATGCGTCCTCCACGGGTCTTGCCTCAGCACGTGTCTGTCTCGGCTGACACCACTCTTCCAATCAGCCCCAGTCCTTGGAATTGGCGAGAAACTGCAGTACACCACCAGAAGTTTGTTTGGTTTTTGTTGTTGTTGTTTTTTTGTTTTGTTTTTTTTTGTTTTTTTTTGTTTTTTTTTTTTGGCACGTTTCTCTGTATAGAGTCTTGACAGATGCAGCTCAACTACACAAAGTAAGGTGGACCGATACATGCATGTGTCCTTTCACCTTCTTGCTTTAGCAGAACATTCTTTTTCATGTGTCTGCTTCAGCTAAACATTCCTTCATGTGTTTGCCCCAGCGAAACACCATCCAAGCGACTTTCCAAAGAACCCTCACATTTCCACTTCCCTACAATCCTTATGGAAACTTCCCAACTCCTATAAAGCAATCCATCCCCCAAGCCTCTGGATTCCAGAAAATGCTCCCCGCCTTTGCTCCTTGTCTAACGGGGAAACCCTGCCTCCCACTCCTTCACTGATCATGCCTAGGTTAAGCTCGCTATAAGCTTAAGCTCGCTAGTTCTCTAAAATCCCACCATGAGTCTACATCACTGTTGTGTTGGGATTTCAGCAGGGCTTGTTCATGGTACTCATCTGGGGAATTTGAAAAACAGATGCCAGGGCAAAATTTAATAAGTAAGCACAGTTAAACCGCAACCCCAAGAAGCCAAGTGGGGAGAAACACCAGACAGGAGTGTTCTAGACTACTGTACAATCCAGAAGCGGTTTGACAAGACCGATGGGAAGTCTCAGGCCAAAGGCAGACATCAGAGGAGTCCTCTGTCTCCTAGGATAGGCTGTCTCACTCCTACTGGGCTCAATCCCTGCTTAGGAGAGAGTGTGGCCTCTATGGAAATCTAGTGTTAGGCTCCAGAGCATGCACTTCTCTCCTGTGGGTGGCAGCCTGTGAGGTACTGTTTTTCAGGGCCCTCACATTCATTCCATCAATACTGGTGTTTTGTTTTGTTTTGTTTTGTTTTAATTTATGTTATGTGAGTACACTGTAGCTGTCTTCAGACACACCAGAAGAGGGCATCGGATCCCATTACAGATGGCTGTGAGCCACCATGTGGTTGCAGGGAATTGAACTCAGGACCTCTGGAAGAGCGTGCTCTTAACCACTGAGCCATCTCGCCAGTCCATCAACACTTTTGGTATTATCTCCAACCTTGCACCCAGAACTCTGTTTTCACCTTGCTATAATGATTTTCCCCAGCAAGGTTGTACTCAGGTTCAAAACGTGGCAAAGCACGGTGCTGTACACTTTCAATCCCAGCATCTGGGAGTCAGAGGGAGGTGGATCTCCATGAATTAATGGACTATAAAGTGAGATTCAGGCCCTCGGGGGCTGCATAGCGAGGCCCTGTCTAAAAAGAAAGAGAATGGAAGGAAAATTCTTAAAAGACAGACAGACAGACAAACAGACAGATGACAGCAAACAAGCTACCTCCTGTACTTGAGAATGTGCCTGACAGAAAAGTTCAGTATGCCTTCTTAGTCAGATAGCTATGTCAGCACACCCTGCTACAAAAAAATATTGGCTGGCTGGCTTAGCTAACGATGCAGTCTTGGTATTATTTATTATCTTACAAATTTATAACCCCAGTGTTCTGATGATTAGACAAAGTCAAAACCTGACCTTGTCAGCATGCCAGCCAGCAATTTATCTATCTCCAAGTCAGGCTCCTGTTAATCACATTCAGGAGGCTGGTGGGGAGATCAGCGTACCCACCGCATGCGGAAGGCACCTTCAGAAGGACATGCGCATTTGAGGGCCTGAGGATCAGTACATTGTTTCCCAGAAGAAGCTAAGATCTAACAAGATTTCTGAATGTGACCGTTAGATCAGATAGACCTGGATTTACCCGGAAGGTTCTATCAGTGCAGCAAGATGTAACCCCCTGCCCTGTTCACACCATACAAGGACATTCTTTCGGACAGAATGGGAATTCTAGATGTACCCATGCATTAGGAAAGATGTCATAAATCTACTAAGCTCACTTTTCCACTGAGTGGATTTCTAACAAGCACTACCAATGTTCGACTCCGCCTCCCCCATTTCCAGGATTGACTGTCAGATCTACCCCTCCCCCTTTTCGGCCCAGCCAGGTCCAAGAACTTCCCAAAACATTTTCTTATTTTTCCATTAAAGCCCTCACAGCAAATCCAGCAGGAGTCTCGGCTCCTTGACTCCATTTTCCTCAGACAAGTAACCAGAAGAATCAAAGAACTAATTTTGGTTTTCACCAAATGTGCATAGAACAAAAATCAAGTCTGGGGAGTAAGGAAGTCTCATTTTCTTAGAAGAAAAACGTTAGGTTCATTTTATGTGAGTGTTTTGCCTACACGCGTGTCTGTGCACCATGTGCATGCCTGGTAATTTTGGAAGCCAAAAGGCAGCGTCGGTTTCCCTGAAAGTGGAGTTATACATCGTTGTGAGCTACCATGGAGAGTAAGAAAGCCCCGTTTTCTTATGACAAACTCTCTGGCTTTTGGGTAATTCTGGGCATTTACGTGGTTGGTTGGTTGGTGGAGTGGGTAGGACTGGGGATTGAATGGGGAACAGGCTTAGCCTGCTCTATGTTGTATAGAATGTCAGCTTTGAGGCTGTGCTTAGCTTTGGATTACTCTGTTACTGAGTTCCAAGAGTGAATGATTCTCTGGGATAGGGAGATGGCTCAAGGGGGAAGAGCACCTGCTGCTCCTGGAGAGAGCCTCAGTTTGAGTCCCAACAGCCATTTTGGGAGGTCCCAACCACCTGTCACTCCAGTTCCAAGTGCCTTCTTCAGGCCTCCTCAGACAAAGCAAGCACGCGCACGCGCGTGCGCGCGCACACACACACACACACACACACACACAGAGAAACAAAATTAACTCTTAAAAAGAAGACTGACAATATCTTGTTTACATAAGTAAATGCCTACTGTTTGTCAGCACACACAGATAGAGAAATAATTTATTTGTGCAATAAATAATACCTGCAAATATACCCACAATCATTTGAGAAACACCAGACAAGTTTGTAAATTCATGCCAGATTTAAACTCCCCTTCGCTTGGGACTCTAAAATAATGGTCACTCCAAGGCCACAGAATGTGGCGGGTATGATTCATCTCTTGGTCACTTGTCACAAGCTTCATCCAGGGAAACTGCTACCATGAAAGACTCCTGTGTTTGTACCAACTTGACAACAGTTTTTCTTGCCTGTGATAGTCTTCTTCACAGAGACCTTTAAAGTGGCCTTGCCACTCATGCAGCATCTGCCACCTATGCTTGAACAGCCCTCAGGCCTGATCTTCCCAAGACTTCTCATATGACCTGCTACAGACGTTTCCTTGTGCCTGTATTAGCTTTCTGTCCCAATTTCATGACAACCTTTGTGAACTCTACAACCTCCTTAACTTCTCTCTCTCTCTCTCTCTCTCTCTCTCTCTCTCTCTCTCNCACACACACACACACACACACACGCATACACATACATGTATACACACAAGCAAGCAGATGCACACACACAGACACATGCACAGGTATGAGCACACACATGCATACACAAACACACACACTTGTATCATGAATAATGTGTGTGATAGAGTTAATAATAAAGAGTAGGATGTAAGAACCTGTGATAGCCAATGGCCAGCTACCAAGTGAAACTGGGAGTTATTTGGCAAATTGCAGACAGCAAAAGTGATGTAGCTTGTGGATCTATTTTTACTCAATACATTCTGGCATTGTGGAGAAACACAAATGTCCATCTATGTTTCTGTAATAACATGCTCACAACATATTGCTATGTATGCCAGGCTGAGCTTGAACTCTTGATCTTCCTGCTTCAGCCTTTTACCAGCATGAGTGCAATAACCAGCTTTGGCCTAATAAGTCTGTCTGTCTCTGTCTCTGTCTCTGTCTCTGTCTCTCTCTCTCTCTCTCTCTCTGTGTGTGTGTGTGTGTGTGTGTGTGTGTGTGTGTGTGTGTGTCTTTTGCTGGGAATTAGCCTCAAGGCTTTACACATGATGGGGAAGCACTGTACCACTGAGTTGCCGCCTCAGGGTTGGGCAAAGCATTGTACCACTGAGCTGCCTCCTCATGCTAACACAAGGGTATCCCAAGGGCTTTGTGACTCCTTCCTTTGGTCACACAAACCCCTAGCTTCCTAAAACGCTAACAACCTGGCTGACTGATAACTAGTCTAGTCCCAGTCAGCAAAGGTGAGAGGATCAGTCAGTTAAGACTCAAGAAGCTCATCCATCTACAGTGGAGTCCAGCAATGGGAGTCTGTTGGAGATGGATCTTAGGACTGTGGGAAAGTGAAGCTGGACCATGGTGACAAGTCAGCTCGGGACTGGGTTCTGGCCAGTAGGCATCTTTCCATCTTTATAATTAAACCATTTATAGGGTGGGGCAAGCTACTTTATATGTGTGGATGTCAAAGGAAAACTTCCTCTCCTGCTCTGTGGGTTTAAGGGACAGCACTTGGGATGCCAGGTTTGACAGTATGTGTCCCTCTCCTATGCTATCTCAACACCCCCCTCCTCTTGACACCTTTTATCTGCTGTTCTATGACTTTTATTCTCTTAACAGGATTTCTTTGAAGACACGATCCACATGACCATATCCAGAGGCCAGCCTACCCCACCAAAATGAAATTACTTTTTTTTTTTTTTTTTTAGTTCCCATCTGAAAGGTTCTGAGAAATAACCATGATTGGTTTGGTAATCCTCATGAATTCACCTTTGGATCAATTAATCATAGCTGCAAGGACAACTTACCATAACTGGCCAAATTAAATGAGATCTAAAGGCTAGAGGGGGAGGGACAGTCAGGGATCAATAATCCAGATATGGTCAAGGGGGACAGCTCTGTCATTTAGGGCCATGGAAAAGGCATTCAAGACATCGTTTGAAGCTGCAGCTAATATAACTGTGGGAAGTAAAGTGAGCTGCTAAAAATGCCTCCAGGTTAAGTCTTTTTGTTAAGGTTGGAGTCATATTTATCCAGGAAATGCAGAACCTGGATGCTAAAGCTACTGAACAGTGTACTCAGGGGAGGGAAAGGCTCACAGGGACTTGGCCACTTCATGATCAGTGTAGGCTCAGAATATTCAAGTGTGAAGAATCGTACAAAAGCCCGCCCAGCACCTTACCCTTGTCTCTCCGAGGACAGTCACTTCCTGGCGGTGTAGCTGTACTATCCTTCTCCCTCACCTTTCCCAAGGGTTTCCAGGCAAAGTTCAAACCGGATGATGCTTTGTGTTAACTCATTTCCATGACAACAAATTACCGCTCTTTCTTGTGGTCTGGCCTCATCACATGACAGAAAAGGGGCAGCGAGCATCAATGTATTTTTCTACACGAAGAGCAGGGACGTGTACTAACAGGAAAAGTGTGCCTCATTAACTTTTATCAAGAGCCAGGGAGAACAAAACAAGAAGGGACAAGGCTAGGTTGACATTTCCCTCCTAGACACCCAATTACATCTAATTCTTCCCCAAAGCACAGAAGCAAGTATAACTTATTCTAAAACATAATTAATCATGGGCAAAGCTTCTTAGGAATTAAAACGACTCTTATGGAACATCTCTCATAATGACTTTGTCTTTTGGGTACAGACTGCCCCAGAGAATTTCCTAGAAAGCCTTAGTCCAGAGTTACACGGAAAAGTTCCCCTTCTTCCTTTTTGGTCAGATGTGAAAAAATTCGAGTTTTCATACTTTAGTGTTCATTTGTATGATAGAGACATTGACAGTCTGAAAGAGTAACCTCAGGGGGAAAAATTGTATCAGTCCTATACACATAGCACACATGTGACCCAACATGTCAATCCTACATACTTGTGCACACATGTGAACCAGCATGTCAATCCTACATACTGTGCATACATGTGAACCAGCATGTCAATCCTACATACTGTGCATACATGTGAACCAACATGTCAATCCTACATACTGTGCACACATGTGAACCAACTTGTCAATCCTACATATATGTACACATGTATAAACCAACATGTCAATTCTACATACATGTGTACATGTATGAACCAACATGTCACTGGGAAATTTGGAAGCTGTGTTTTCCTTAAAATCTGGATGTCAATTAAATCTTTGGTCACCAAAAGAAAAAGGTTAAGGATAAAGCCAGTCTCATTTAAAAATAATATCCAATGACCTACCTATTCACCTGCTAACTGCAGTAGGTTAAATGTTGATCTCCAAAGATATTCTTGTGTCTATTTCCTAGAACCTATGGCTATGATATTATTTCAAAGGAAGGGTTTTAAAGCTGTAATTAACGATCTTGAGATGAGGTCATCCTGGATTATCCAGATCTGCCCTAAATTTGTCACTGACAAATATCCTTATAAGTCAGAGGTTGGAACAATGGGGCCAATAGTCAAGGAATGTCATAGCTGCTAGATGCTGTAAGAAGCAAAGCTCAGAGCCTCTTCTAGAGCCATGGAGTGCTTGCCAGCATCTTAACTCTATACTTCTGACCTCCAGAAATTGTGAGCATTTATGTTATTTTAAGCAGCCAAGTTTATGATTATTTGTCATGATTTATCCAGGAAACAAATATAGCAACCCACCCAGGTGATGAAACTAGGTGACCTAAAGATTTTATGATTCAGTATGGTTGGTATCTAAACACATACCCTACAGGAACTGGTTTTTACATAAAGGCAATTCTACATCTGTCGTTGGTCCACATGCGCTATGCATTCCAGCTAAAGGCTGCTCCATCGACCTGCTGGTGGGCGTGATGCTCATGACTTTGCTGTGAGCACACAGCACCAAGGAGAGAGAAGCCATGGAGTCTTAAGGGGTTTGTGGTAGCAGGTTGGCCTAGCCTGCACTGACTGACAGACATTCTTGTGTGACCTTTTTAAATGACCTCATAAAGAAAGCACAGAAGAATCAGGTGTATCCCTGAGCTGAATATCATGCTGAAAGCTAAGAGGCTGTGGTTAAGAAGGGGGGGGGACACAATCTTGAGTCAGCTTGGGCTATGAAACAGGAGGAAAAGACAACACTGGGAATCTCCCCCTCCCCCAGAAAATTCCCCGAAGGTTCTAGAGCCAATCAGACAGATGGCCTTTGAGTGTCCCGATCACCAAGCCACAGTATCTCCCCAGTTAAGTGGGGCGGGGATCTCAGTACACCCTCCCCTGGTTCTTGAATGAATTAACTTCTTGTAAGACAAATGCAAAAGCTTCCTATGGAGTCTTCGATGACCTAATAAAATTCAGGATCTTGAAGTAGGAGCACCTCGACTTAGCCAAGTTTGCCACGTGAGCCCAGCACACTGATGGCTCATCCAGCCTTGGCCACAGCTGTAATTTCTAATCTTACCTCAGGTCCTGATCTTGGGTCTTGACATTTTTTTGTGTGTGAATGAATTCAGAAATCCGGGTAACGTCTTTGCCTTAAGAATTGTTCACAGGTCTTCAGACATTTGAACGTTGTTCACAGGGGAAAATCTTATCACCATTAACCTTTATGGGGACAGAAAGAAAACTCAGTCACAATGCTACCGTTGTTTTCCTCACAGTGATGAATTTAATCCTAGAAGGGTATCCTGCTTCCTAAGAAATAACTTTTTTGCACATTATGCAAATGTGAATTAATTATTTGTCAAAAGGCTGGCATCTATCGGCTGTTCTAGTCAGGGTTACTATTGCTGTTGGTGACGCATACCAAAAGAGAGAAGACTCTCCCCACAGTGCCAAGCATCAACTTCTCTCCTTGACCTCTTTAAACCTGGGCCTTCAACTGTGCTGAGTCTGCACTTTCTCCAATGGCCTCTCCCGGCCTCTCTCTGTGCCAAGCCTCAGCTGCTTTTTATGAGCCCTTCATGCCTTCAAACCAGTACTGTCAAGTCCAGCTGCCAGCACGAGGTCCAAACTTGACCACCTCTGGAATACAGCTTCTGACTACGGACTCTGAGAAAACTTTTTCCAGATTTCACCTCAGCGATCTGGTCTTCATCACTGCTAATTGCTTAGCTCCAGCTGACCAGCATCCATGGTTCCAGTAAACAAAGGTTTCCTTTGATTGGTTCCAGTCTCTTGTTAATCACAGCTGACTCTTCAGCCCCAGCTAACTAGAATCCCAGAGTCTCAACACAAAATATGCCACAGCAGTGATGGACTCTTTACTACCCAAACTTCCCTCTGGATAGTCACAAACTAGGCCTCCATCGCCCACATTTCTCTCAACACTCTTAGTTTTTCAAGCTCCCCTAGAGTGGCTTTCTAAGCTTTGAACAGTCAATGGCTTTTCCAGCCCAAAGTTCCAAAAGTCCTTCCACAATCCTCCCCAAAACACGGTTAGGTCTGCCACAGCAATACCCCACAATCCTGTCTTAGTCAGTGTTACTCTTGCTGTGATGAAAGACCATGACTAGAAGGAAGTTTAGGAGGAAAGTTTACCTGGCTCACACTTCCACATCACCGTGCATCTCTGAAGGAAGTCAGGATCGGAGCTCAAACAGAGCAGGAACTGAAGAAGGGCACGAACCTGAACCTACAGGCAGGACCTTCACACAGAGGCCTTGAAGGAGTGATGCTGGCTAGCTCATCACTGCTTTCTCAACCTGCTTTCTTATAGAACCCAGGTCTACCAGCCCGGTGATAGCACCACCCACAATGGGCTGGACCTTCCCCCATCAACACTAATTAAGAAAATGTTCTACAGATGGATCTCATAGGGGTATTTTCTCAATTGAGGTTCCCTCCTCTCGGATGACTCTAGCTTGTGTCAAGTTGACAAAATAATGAACCAAAACAAATAAACAAACAAAAACAAACTAGCCAGCACATTGGCCAAGCATTGGGCTCCATTACATACATAACAGGGAACAGATCTCCCTAAAGAAGTTGTTATTCTGGTGAAGGAAGATAGCGCATTAATAACAAGACATAATTGCAACTTGTAAGGGAACAACTGATGCGAAAGGAGTTTTACTAGGAAAGCCGAGAAAGGCCTGGAGTGGAGAGTGCACAGGGTCACACAGAACACTCGCGTGGATCTATGTGAAGGTTGCGGGTAGCACATTCAAAGATGTCAGCGCTGGTGAGGAGGGAGTTCAGTGCCATCACCCTTAGCAGCCAGAGGAGTTCTCTTCATCTTTTAGGGACCTCAACTCAAACCAGATCCTTGAATTTGATATAGAAAGGAATTTCAGGACCAGCCAGTATGAAGCCGGGTTAGAGTTTACAGGATGACTTTTTTTTTTTTAGTATAGATTTTGGGAGGTTTTATTTTTATTTCATGTGTATGGGTGTTTGACTTTCGTTTGTATCTATGTACCACATGTATGTCTGGGGCATGAGACCACCAACATCAGATCCCCTGGGATTGGTTGTGAGCCATCATGGGAGTGCTTGGACCCCAACCTACAACCTCTGATAGAGCAGAAAGTGCTCTTGAACACTGAGCTGTTCTCTAGCCTAGTATAGATTTTTAAATATGAGGGTTAAGAAAGACATACCCTAGAACATGAGTATGGGCATCTCAAAAAGAAAGTCCTACTTTATTGTCTTAAAATTGCCTTAGAAGCAATTTTCATGGGTTTTAAAGCTATTATCCTTAAAGGCTTACTAAGGAAACTTACATGAAATTACAGTGTGGGTTCCAAAGGCACCAAATAGGATTACAACGGATAAGGTTAATGTCTGGATGCCAAGGATGTGGGCATTAGGATGTCCTTACTGTAAACAAAGCTAACAGTCTTGCCTGAGGTTCCCAGAAATTACCTTGAAGAGGAATGAGGTAGTATGTATTCAGGCCTAAAGCTTGATCCAGGGCTATTCTAACAGAAAACATCTCTGTATGAAAGAGATATTATCAGCGTTTTGGCAACCCTCAGAGCAAATGATGTTAACTGTGCTGAATGTGTGAACACCCATGTCTACATCTGAAGGATCTAGGGCTAGACAGGGAGAGGACTTAAGTAGATTTATTCCCATGAACCTCAGAGACAACGCTCAATTTTCACCCAAGTTCTTGTGGTGACAATTTCCTTTCGTTTGATTCATCCCACAAACAAGAGCCTTAGGCAGAGTTTCTAGGTGTATTTAATAACCCTTCTGTTCTCTGAACTGGATGGAATGTGCTGGAGGCATTAAATACCACACAGTCAGAGGGACTTCAGTGAAACACTGCATAGCTGGAAAGGTCAGTAGCTGATGAAGGATTTGAATGCTGTGTGATGAGGTAGATTAATCCCTAATAGCTACGGAGCCTAATGTTTTGTTACTCACAGACTTAGCCATTCATGCACCACATCACATACAACCTGCTGGCTCTAACTATAGTCCTAGTTCCAGGAGCTCCCCTTGCCTTTGAAGAGCAAGGTTTCCCCACTTGGAGGGCCAGACTCCTCACAGACCTGAATTCCATCTGTGAAGCTAGGGTTCCAAACCCAGAGTCATTTTTCTGTAAGTGTTTGAAGAGACTCTGGACTAGCTCGAGCATGGTCAGTCTGGCTCCAACAGGCTTTGCCCTTCTCTATTCCCTTGCTAAAAACTGTTAGATTGTATTCCTAAGGCTAGCCATCAAGGTCTAGTCCCTTATTGGACCACTTCCTCCTCCTGAGGGTGGCTGCCGAGGTCCAGCTATAAAAGTATTGAAATCTAACAATCAAAAGACCCCTTTGGCTCACCTAATTAAATGCCCAATTAAAATTAAACACCTTATCCTAACATGGAGTTTCCTCTTTACCTATATAAACTGCCATTTGCCAGTGTGCCATGTCTGCTTCCTCTTTATCCAGAAGCGGTACTTTGTCCCTCTGGGGTAAATATCTTGTCCCCTTCCATTTCTCCCTCATCCTCCATCTCCTATCTTTCTCTCTTATTCCCTGCCCTCTGTCCTTTTGGAACAAATAAATCTACTCCATGCTGAGAACTTGCTCTTGGAGGTCCAGAGCCTGTACCGTTCCTTACATCTTTTCCACCAACATCTTCGTGACAACTTCAGAGAGAATGTCTGAGTCAGAATCGCCTAAAGTGGTTCTAAAGTTTAGTTGGCTCTAAAGTTCCTGACTCAAAGAACATGGGAAAAAATGTGTGTTGGATAATTTTTAACTATTATAAACTTAAGTTCCCAGAAAAAAAAAAAGAGAGAGAGAGAGGCTGAACATTTGTTGAAGAGTCTACAAGGCCAAGGGACTAAACTCTGTTCTTCCAAAGAGTTAAATGTTATAGACCAGAGACACATTATCTTGGGCTATTTTTAGCCTCCTTGAAAGCCATCTCTTGCCCACCTCCATGTCCAGCCAATTATTAACTATCATGGTGTCATTTCTTTATTTCCAGCTGAGAATTTATGGTGCAATGCCCAGGGGCATTCCAAGACATCATGTTAATCCTCTAAGCATGTGTTCCATGAGATAAGCATGCCCAGAATTGTCTACAGTCTTTTAAGCTAGCCTTAAACTAAGCATACTCAGAAATAGGATGAGCGCTGTTTGAACACCTATAGCCTCCCTTGAAGGATCTCTCCAACCTGCCTTTGTTCCAGGAAAGCAGAACTTAGATATACCCTCTGTGTTTCTTGCCTGCTGCTGGTAACAAACCTTTCTCGACTCTGTGATGTCTTGGCTGGGCTTGGTTTGGCTTTGCACTCACTGAAATGTGACCCATTGAGTCCAGGTCCAGGAGGATGGCTTTAAAAGGAAGAACTAAGAACCCCGAGGAAGGGTTACAGAGACTAATCCTTCACCTTGAACTCCAGTCCACTTCTAACATTCCCCAATTGGACTGCAAAGGTCTAACGCTTGCCAGTTGGAACTCAACGTTGCTAAGGACCAGCTTCTTGTTTTCCTGCTTTGGGAACAGAAACAACTATTTTGGCTAGCCCATGCCTGTCTCGTTGTGTGTGTTGGGGGAAGGAAGAAGGCAGCCTTTACTCTAGTTGATGGATGTTTAAGTAGATGTGTATTTAAGGAGCTATCACAAAATATCCCATGGTCACCTGGTCTTCATGCAGATGGCCATTTTATAAGGTAGGATGACATGTCATAGGGTGTCCCTTGCACGAAGCTGGAGAAGGGGGATTGCATACATTTATATACTTATTACATATTCAAACTGTAAGGAATAGGTTGTTTGTGTGTGTTATTTTTTTGGTGTTTTGTTTGTTTGTTTGTTTTTGTAGCATGTGATAGCTTAAAAATGTCTACTTTTTATTTTTATTTTTTATTGTATAATTGTTTTAGTTTCTTTGGGCTTTACGATGTAGAAACAGAATCCCCTTGCCTTGAATGTGGGCTGACCTAACGCCTTACTTCTAGTAAACAGAAAGAAGAAGAAAGAACAGGGGTGGGTACTATAAAACACTATGACTATCCCAATGTTTCTATGAAGCAGAGCTTCCTTTCTGAGCAGTGGGAATGCTCTCTAAAGACCGCATATCAATCTCTGCTGCAGCTGAGTCAGCAGAGGGTTGTCCTTGAATGCATGAAGCTCTGGGTCTAATCCCAGCCCTGCATCAGACTGGGCATTGTAATGGGAGCCTGTGATCCCAGCACTTTGGAAATAGGGGCAGGAGGATCAGACGTTCAATATAGAAAATAATTTGTTCCTCAAATCCCAGTAGAGCTCTAAGCACCCCTTAGGGGAGACATTGATCTCTTTTTTGTTGTTTGGTTGCATTTTGCTTTTGGTTTTTCGAGACAGGATTTCTCTGTGTAGCCTTGGCTGTCCTAGAACTCGCTCTGTAGACCAGGCTGGACTCAAACTCATAGATCCATCTGCCTCTGCCTTCTGAGTGCTGAGATTAAAGTTGTGCACAATCACCGGCCCAGCTAGAGCAATTGATGTCCATTTAAAGGAAAATAAAATCTTTCTTACTTCCCCAAAGCCATATACTCAGATTCCTGGACAGAGTACTTCCTATTTCCCCCTAGAGACTATTATTTTATGTTGTTCGTCCTGTCTCCTTTCTGTGATAGGTACTGGAATAATTGTTCCAGATGTAAGATAATCCCCATCTTGTAGAACAGACTCTTCTGCTTGTACAAGATCAACCTGTCTTGGCCCATGTCCTTTCTAGGCATCAATGAGACACAAGGAACAGCTACTGAAATAGTCTCTA
Source organism: Mus pahari (assembly GCF_900095145.1). Lineage (NCBI taxonomy): Eukaryota > Metazoa > Chordata > Mammalia > Rodentia > Muridae > Mus > Mus pahari. Next base: position 79,922,504 of record NC_034598.1, on the reverse strand, counting down.
ACCAAATAATCATTGTGCCTCTGTCCAGAAACCTTATACTTACTATAAACTAAATATAAAAAGTAAGGTATATGGTAATTCAATGGTAGAGTACCTTCTTCACATTCATGAGAATCTGAGTTCAATCCTCAACACTGGAAAAAGAAATAATGAAAGTGTGTGTGTGTGTGTGTGTGTGTGTGTGTGTGTGTGTGTATGAGAGAGAGAGAGAGAGAGAGAGAGAGAGAGAGAGAGAGAGAGAGAGAGAGAGAGAGTCTTATTAATGAGTTCAGAGATTAAGTCATATAAGGACTGCCTTGCCTCACCTTCTTATAGCCTATACCAGGCCAGTTGCTGTGTTGGAGATATACCAAAGTGAAAAAGAAGGAGGACTCTGGTCAATGGGTAAAAAGACAATGAGACCTATTGCCATCAGTGATGATAAAGAGCTCAGAAGGGGAGCCATGCTCTCAGTCAATGCTTCAGATGACTGTAGCAGGACATTTTTGGCTGAAACCTTATGAGACATCCTGGCCCAGAATCACCTAGTAAGTTGCTTCTGGATTTCTGGCCCAGAGCATCTGTGAGGTAATGACTATTTCGTTGAGGCACGGAGTTTTAGAGTAGTTCTTATTTGGCCAAAGAAAGCTGAGATAGTTAGCCAGAGTTGCTCCCTATTGCTTACAACTTACAACTTCTTGCTTACAAGAACCCTGACTAAGTGTAAGTCAGTCAGTAGAGACTCCAACACACAAGAGCCATTAGTGTGGTCTTATAAGAAATCAACACTTAACTTGTATTGCTCCCAACAGTACACCTAAAAGTAATGGGAAGAAGGCAGAGTTCCGTTGAATAACTCCAGCAATTAGAGCTTGAAACAAGAGAACAATTGGCTCAGCCAACTAATGATCTCTGCTTGGAAGGATTCTAGCAGAGGACAGGGGCTGTGAATATTCAAGAACAAATTCTTGTGTGGGGAGGGAACTAGAACTAACCAATCTCCAGGTACCCACCCAGCTTTGAGATTCAGTTACTTTACAACTCCCCATGCCTTAAGGATGCTTGCTTAGTGCTGTCATACCCAACCTTTCCCATTTCTCAAGGCAACCAGCCCAAACATGATGTCAGATGAGAAGGTCATTGAGACAAAGGGAAATAGATCAGGGGGATTAATGAGGGAAAGACTACAGCACCAAGCCTGAAACTTCTCTATCAAATGAGAAGCCCTAAAAGCTTCCAGTAAGACAAGGTTTTAGAAACGACCATCATCGGGTTAAAGAGAGGCAATGAGATGGACCACATAATAGATTTACAATAAGCTTAGAGAAATTGAAAAAAGAATCCTTAAAATGCCACAGAGTTTTGGCAGTCAATCTTTACAGATGAATGGGAAGGGCAGCCAGGGGTCTCCAAAAGGGACAGTCAGAGAGTGACTAAAGTAGAGCCAGAACCTTGGCTATGGCTAGACTTGAACGATATGTGAATTCTGCAGAAGTTAAATAAGCTCATATGGCAATTCCAGCTGAGTACAGAACAACCCATATTTGGGGAGCACTAAATGATCACACTTGACTTCCGTTGGAAAAATATGAACATACTGACTGCCAGCATATCTCTATCAAAAATCAAAAGATTACAGCAAAAAAGCAGTGCCAACAGCCAGAACAAGGAAAGACTCTATTCCCCATTCAAGTAGCTGAGATAGGCCATGTCTATTATGTAATCCACTAATAGGAATAACTGCTGGGCAGTGGTGGCCCACACCTTTAATCCCAGCACTGGGAGGCAGAGGCAGGCGGATTTCTGAGTTCGAGGCCAGCCTGGTCTATAGAGTGAGTTCCAGGACAGCCAGAGCTACACAGAGAAACCCTGTCTCGAACAAACAAACAAACAAACAAACAAACAAAAAGAGTAACTGTTGTGGAGATTTAATAAATATTTTTTGCACTGGAAACAAACTTAGATGAAATGGCTGAGATCTACACTGTCCCAGTTTGGCATGCGCTGACCTTCTCTGAGCCCCTCCCTCCCTAAGCCCCCAACCCTACCCAGCTCCTCACCAAAGATGCTTTACCCATGTTATAAAGGAGCCAAATTTTATTTCAGCAAGATGTTTTGTAGTCTCCAGCTATGGTTGCATTATGATAACAAGAGGTCAGCCAGCATGGTTTAAGTTTATATAATTTGGGGGATGGGTTGATAGTAAAGACCAAATGTCCTTGAAGCCAAGACATCTGGAGCCTCAGAATGCACCACACAAGAGGCTGGGGAAACTCAGAAAGATAAAAATTACCTCGCCCTATCCCTGGAAACGGAGGCAGAAGTAGCATTTCGAGCCTTCTTCGGGTTGTCTACTGATAATGGATGCTCACCACAGGTTGTGAGGTTTTAAGGTCCCAAACTGAGGACCTTAAAAGGTGTTTAAGTGTAGAGAGCAGGCTTAATCTATAAATGTATGAGTTTATGTCTTCCAGTTTATGACATCATGTAGTCCCCAGTGGTTCAGGTCTCAAGTTCTGCATCCTACCCAAACCCCACAATTTGCAAGGCCTTCTCTTCTCACTCTTCTCAATTCCATGGCAAAAAAAAAAAAAAAAAAAAAAAAAAGACCACATTTAACAAGGGAGAATGCCCTTGGTGGTATTAATAAAAACATGCAGAATTAAAGCCATCAAACCTAAATGAGATATTAATACCACTCCCCTCTCCACGAGACTTGGGGACCATTGAGGAAGGGTGAGTAGAGAGACTTTAAGAGCCAGAGACAGTTGGTGACTGCAGTGAAACAGTATTTGGGAGACATGAGAGGTCAGTGATGTACATGGACTCCCAGGAGCTATGCACGAGACCCATCCAAATCAAGCCAGACAAGATCGCAGTACAAATGGTGGAGAGAGTCACCAAGTTCCACCCTTAGCTGAGGAGCTATTGGAATCCATGACTGCTGGAGGCAGGAAAGTCATTTTGCTTCAAAGACGTGGCCCCTGAGCAACTATCCGTGCTCCAGTAGATGGCCCTACACTCATGCCCACAAAACACAGAAGACATAAAACACAGTAGATTTGGTGGTTGAAAAAAAAAGCAAATTGAGAGGAAATATTGGGGGGGATGGGGTAGATTTGATCATTTACTCTTAAGAATTTGTTTTTATTATTTTAGAGTACGTGATGTATGTACACGTAGGCATATGGACATGAATTTGGATGGCTGAGGAGGCCAGAGATGTCAGATCCTTTGGAGCTGGAGTTATAAGCAGTTGTGAGCTGCCCTGACTTGGGTTCTGGGAACCAGACTCAGGTCTTCTAGAAGAGTAATAAGTGCTCTTAATTCATGAGCCATATCTCCAACCCCCTATTTTTTCATGTTTTTATAACAAAAATTAAATATAATTTAAAAGAAAACAAAATACTAAAACAAGATCATTTAGCTATTCATTCATTCATGTATAACAGGTATTGATGAGTACTTTCTACAGTAGCCCCCTCCCTGCCTTTGTCTTTAGGGGACACATTACAAGACTCCAGTTGACCTTGGGAGATATGTACACTGTATTTTATATTATATATATATATATACTGTATATTATAATATATATATATATATATATATATATATATATATATATACTCACCTGGGATAAAGTGTAACTTCTAAATCAGGCCAGTAAGAGCTCAACAACAATAATGAATAATGAAAATAGTTATGGCAAGGTATTAGACAAAAGTTTGTATCTGGACACAGGTACTGCTAACTCCTCACCTTTGGTCATATAGAATCTCTGCTCACTGCTATGCATTGAGGTTTTGTTTGTTTGTTTGTTCTAGGTAAGATCTTTGTGTTCTGTCAGAACTGAAATGCTTCTGGACTCATTGTTCATCTCACTTCAGCAGTCACCACGGTGTCAGATCTCTGGGCATCTCACCCTAAAATATGCACTTTAGGTCCCAGCCAGTTGCTCGAGGAGACCTCAACTCATAGTTTGGGGTCTTTCTCCTTCCAGGGATCCCATTCTGAAGATTCCAGGCAACCTCAGAATTTCTCAACTAGGATCTTCCCTCTCCCTGCATTCTCCTATGGCTTGGTGTCTCTGTGCCTCTGTTTGCTACATGTCCAAGGCAACTTTTCTTTAATAATGAAGTTGTTTAGAGGGCTGTGAAACTCACAGTGTATCGTTTCCTTCCTTACTTTTTTTTTTTTTTTTTTTTTTTTTTTTTTTTTGAGACAGGGTTTCTCTGTATAGCCTTGGAACTCACTTTGTAGACCAGGTTGGCCTGGACCTCAGAAATCCGCCTGCCTCTGCCTCCTGAGTGCTGGGATTAAAGGCGTGTGCCACCACACCCGGCCCTTCCTTACTATTGATCAATGTCTGTGAGTCATTTCCTCCCCTATTATAGGCATGAGGATGGAAAGTCTATTTTCCATAAAGACTGAAATTGGATGTTGTATTCGGTAAGTTTTCGCTTCGCTGGAGGACCCTAGGAATTCTGCAAATCTATAGGTCAGGAGGTGGCTGGGAAGGCAAGAGAAAGAGGAAGTTCAAATGTCTAGGTTTCAAAATTTCAATACTGGAAGACATTTAAGTACAGCGATTGTGCTGGAGCTGTAGTTCAATGGTAGATCATGTGCCTGGCTGAGCTTCATCGGAACTCAACCAACAAAGAAAAAAATAAAAATAAAAAATATAGGGTTCAGACAGATAGCTCAGAAGTTAACGGCACTCACTGGCTGCCCTTGCAGAGAAGATGCCCTCTTCTGGTGAGTCTGAAGACAGCTACAGTGTACTCATATACATAAAACAAATAAATTAAAAGAAAGAAAGAAAGAAAGAAAGAAAGAAAGAAAGAAAGAAAGAAAGAAAGAAAGAAAAAAGGAAGGAAGGAAGGAAGGAAGAAAGAAAGAAAGAAAGAAAGAAAGAAAGAAAGAAAGAAAGAAAGAAAGAAAGAAAGAAAGAAAGAAGACAACATTGGTGATGATTAAGAGGAGAGGTCCTTTTCCCCATGTACAGCCCTGAAATGTGATAAGAACTAAAGGAATCCTGCTATGCCTAGCACTTAGAGCAATAGAGAGGCAAACCGTGAGAGTAACCGCCCTTTACTCCATAGTCACCCATCATCACGGCCATCTAGCTGATGATCTCAACAACATACGTTTCAAACATGATTAGCCAACTATCTTCTTCATAATTTATAAAAAGGGAATGGATGGGTTTTCCCCATCTTTAAAAAAAAAAAAAAGAACAGAATCCTGTTTGAAGCCCTTCGCAGTCCTAATGCTGAGTCTTTGAAGACAAAGAAATCCACTCTGGCTCATTCTGCAATGAAAGGGCCATATTTAAAGAAGAACGAACCATGAAAGGGCTCTGAGGCAGGAAGAGATGAAGGCTGGAGGCAGGTAGGGTGGGACAATACCCCACCTGGCATGCTGCTCAGCTGCCAGTGGAGAGATGCTAGCCCCCAGAGGGAACAGCCATCGAGGCTGAGCACCATGGGCGAAAATAGCCGAGACCTAGACACACAACAAAATAAATTCCTTAACTTTAAGCGGTTTTACAGGCAAAGCCTTCAGATCTTTTGCTAGTGGTGTGGATAGTTTGGAACCAGATTTTTTTTTGAATAGATATGAGAAATCAGGTGGTGTGGTCAATGATTTTATATGTTCAAAAGTCCCAGGTGCAGTACTCAGCTTCATACACCCTTCCAGAAAGGATGGGCTGCAAGCTTGTCATTCAGCCAACAAGCACTGTTACCTCTTTTTACCTCTGGCAAATTTCATCCCCACCCCCACCCCCACACAGATCATGGACGCAGATCTGAGTTTGCAGCTCGTTGCCAGCAGGCTGCAGAAATAAAGCCTTTTCTTTTTGCAAAACCCCGGGCACAGAATACCGGTTTTTATGCACAGCAGGCAACAAGCCCTTCTCAGTGATGTCAGTCTTGTTCCAACTAGCTGAACACCTCAATTATTGTTCTACTGGGACAGACCCTACGCAGGGCTTGCCTCTGACCATGATTGGTGGAGTGTGTTAGCTCTCCATTCCTGTAGAGAAAGTATCACGCGTGCACACACACACACACACACACACACACACACACACACACTGTTATAAGGACAGAGGGGTTTTTTTGAATGCTAAGTCAGATCTGTCAGTCAGTAACTGCCAAGAGCTTTAGGCCTTTGGAAAGGCTGAATGAGCATCAAGCTGGGTCATGTGACAGAGCAAATCCCCTCATCTCTTAGCTGTAGGAATGGAAGAGAATGATAGAAAGGTCACTATCTCCAGCAAGGACACACTCCTGATGACCTAACTTTCCTTCCACCTGGCCACACCTCTACCATCTATCTCCCAGTACCAGTAGTGGATGAGGAACAGGCTTTTGACTCATGGTCTGGGGGGGGGGGGGACATTTAAGATCCAAACTACAAGAGAGTGGAGAAAAATAAAATCCCCTTACATTTTCTTCTTCCTAGAAAGGATAGGAAAACAAAGGCCTATAATAAAAAGTTGTGTTAGCAAGAAAAAAAAAACTGATTGAAGCACACATCTCTCATGGTGGGAAATAATGTTAAGACTCTGAGTAAAAGTCAAAACAGCCGCTTTGACTTTAGACTTAAATACCATGTTCCTTAAAACAAAGGTAGGAGAGAGGCCCACTTAGGGGACTCTGATTAAGGGGACGTTTTGTGCAAACTGTTTTTTGTTGTTGTTTTGTTTTGTCTTATTTTGGTTTGGTTTTGAGTGTCTATCTCAGAGTCACTATGGCTGTGATGAAAAACTCATGATCAAAGAGCAAGCTGGGGAGGAAAGGGTTTATTTGTCTTGCTCTTCCATACGGTTGTTCATCATTGAAGAAGTCAGGGCAGGGACTCAAACAGGGTAGAAACCTGGAGGCAGGAGCTGATGCAGAGGCCATGGAGAGGTGCTGCTTCCTGGCTTGCTTCCCGTCACTTTGGACCACCATCCCAGAGATGGTGCCACCCACAAATGCCTGGCTCCACACCCATTGATAGTTAATTAAGAAAATTCCCTACAGCCTTGCCTACAGCCTGATCTCATGGAGGCATTTTCTCAGTAGAGGCTCTCTTCTCTCTGATGACTAGTTTATATTCACTTGGCATAGAACTAACCAGTACAACCGACCCCTTGTCAACTTGATACACAAACACATCACTTTTTAATAAGAACCTTTCCTTTCTCATTTATTCCCCCCCCCATGGTACTTTACTATTCATATAACAATATAAAGCAACATTGAAAAGACCCATGGTTCTTACAAATTCAAACACATTAGAAGTTCAGGCTCTTTAAAACATCCGATCTCTTTAAAACATCCAAAATCTTTTTAAAAAATCAAAGTCTTTTAACTTTTCAGGCTCCTTTTATAAAAAAAAAAATCAAAATTAAGTTAAATACTTTCTCCAAGAGTGAAGAACCAGAGCACAGCCACAGTCTGAACAAAGCAAAACCAAACTTCAGCAGTGTGAATCACGCAATGGCCAATGTCTGGGATTCACTCACCATCTCTGGGCTCCTCCAAAGGACTTGGGTTACTTCTCCAGCTCTCCCCTCTACACACACACACAGTGTGCCTTCTAGGCTCTGGCCGGCTCCACTCCACCGATGCTGCTGCTCATGATAGTCATTCCATGGCACTAGCACCTCCCAAACTGCGAGTCTCTGGCTGCCACTGGGCTGCATGTTCACCAACAGCCTCTCCCGACCTCTCCTCAGGGACTCCAGCCCTGCCACCCAGTGCCAAGCCTCAGCTTCATGTCTTCAAAACTAGTTCCAGCTGGGGAGACTCCGACCCTACCAAGGTCAGCAGGCAAAAGGAGGCACAACCTTACCCTCCTCTGGAAGATAGCTTCTGTGCGCTCTCAGGTACCACTTGCTGGAAGACTTCACCTCGGTGATGCTGGTCTCTTCTTCTCCAGCTGACCAGCATGGAGTACCCCAGCAAAGCAAAGTTTCACTTTAGTAGTTCTGGTACCTTGTTGATCGCAGATGATTCTTCAGCCCCCAGCTAACCGGAACCTTGGAATCTTAATTCAAAATGACACATGACCCCTGAATAGAGTCTGTAAACTCCCACCTGAAACTTCAGGCTGCGTTGTCTTCAGCATTCTTATCTTCTAAGCTCCTACAGAACATCTCACCAAGCATTGGACACTCAATGGCTTTCCTTGCACCAAGTTCCAAAGTCCTTCCACAATCCTCCCCAAAACCACATGGTCAGTCTGTCACAGCAATACCCCACTACCCTAGTACCAATTTCTGCCTTGGTCGGGGTTACTATGGCTACAATGAAACACCATGACCAAAAAGCAAAGTGGGGAGGAAAGGGTTTATTTGACTTATACTTCCTTATCACTGCTCATCATCAAAGGAAGTCAGGACAGGAACTCACACAGGGCAGGAACCTGGAGGCAGGAACTGATGCAGAGGCTGTGGAGGAGTGCTGCTTCCTGGCTTGGTCCCCATGGCTTGCTCAGCCTGGTTTTTTTTTTTTTTTTTTTTTTTTTTTTTTNNTTTTTCNAGACAGGGTTTCTCTGTGTGTAGTCCTGGCTGTCCTGGAACTCACTCTGTAGACCAGGCTGGCCTCGAACTCAGAAATCCGCCTGCCTCTGCCTCCCAAATGCTGGGATTAAAGGTGTGTGCTACCACACCTGGCTCAGCCTATTTTCTTATAGAACACAGGACCACCAAGCCCAGGGATGGTCCCACCCAAATGGGCTGGGTCTGGGCTGGGGCCTCCCACATAAATCACTAATTAAGAAAACACTCTACAGGCGTGCCTCCAGCCTGATCTTATGGGGGAATTTTTTTCAACTGAGGCTCCTTCCTCTTGGATGACTAGTTTGTGTTTCTATCCAGTCCAGTCTCACACTGGACGTAGCCAGGGTGGCCTGGAGCTACTGGGTTTGCAAGTATGAACATTATGCCTGGTTCTGGTGCAGATTTAAGTTGTCACCTTCTCCATTAATATGAGATTATGGAGAGGTAGAGTCACCCTTCTGGGTACTGTAAGGAGGCAGACATCTTTGCAAGTGCAGATGTGTGTGTGTGTGTGTGTGTGTGTGTGCGTGCGCGCGCGCGCGCGTGCACACGTGGGTGCGCATGCCAGAGATCATTCGTCAATAACTCTCCACCTTGATTTTTGAGACAGTGTCTCTTACTTGGACCTGAGGCTGGTGGTTTAGGCTAGGCTGGGGTCTTGACATTTTCAGTCTGGCTAGACATTATGCCTACAGATGTGATGTGAGCTGTGGTAATTCATTCATGCGTAACATCTTCCAGTAAGCCACTAACATTTGCCTTCAGTGGGTATGTTGAATCATTCTTTAGATTCTGGGATTTTTCTTTCTTTTCTTCTCTTCTCTTCCCTTTCCTTTAAAAAAAAAAAAAAAAAAAAGACACGGGATGCAGATTGGCTCCCACTTTATGCTCTAACTCTGATCCTAACAGAAACTTGGTTTAAATCTACACAAAACCACCACTCTACACAGCACCAGTGCCAGTTAAACCCCAGTGAACCCACACACTTAAGGATGAGCCTAGTCTTCAACAATAGTCTTGTGAGATAACTGCCCTTGTACAGAGCAGTTACTGTCAACCCTTGTTTTGAATCCAACTACAATGGAGTGAAGAGGAGCGAGAACGGCAATTAGAAGAAGAAAAAAATATTCCACGTTAACTTTGAAGATTTCTGGTTGCTGTACCCCAAAATGTAGCTCAGCGGTCAGGTTCAACCCCCAACAGCAGGAAAAGGAGAAAAAAAAAATGGACTTGTGGTAGACGGTCAAGACGGGATGAAAACATTCTAAGACCGGAAGTCAGCATCCAGGCTGCCCTTCACCCTGAACTGGTGATTTCACCAGATATGGACAAGGGTGGGGGGTAGGGAGGATTGATCTAGTCTCCTGCAAAGACCAGGCTCCGGCAGAGACATCCTGTTGACACTGTGTAGCAAGTACTTTCAACAATACACCCACGTGGGCACAGCTGGCTAAACGCCCTGCTCTAGGCAATTCTCTCAAAACCTGGTGGGAAGTCAGTCCCTGGCCACTAGCAAGAGGCCGGTACTGGCTCCTCCTACACAAGTGTAGAGTCTCTACACCTTAGTCTTGAGGTGCTTTCCCATTCTCCGTAAGTTCTGACAGGGCTTAGGAGACCCTGTGTAATCTGAGTGCTGACTCCTTCTGGGTCCTGGCATCTTGACAGTATGGCTCTGCATTTTGTACTCTTAACTTCATTGTAGCACCACTCCTGTCCTCTAGGGGTCGTACACACCGCTCCACTGCCCCACCTCACCCACTAACAGCTTGTCCCATGATGCTCATTCCCACAGGTCTTGCTGTATGTTGAGCCTAAGTCAGGGCTCCCTCTCTTAGTATCAATCCGTACAGATCAAGGGACCTTCCATAACTGCCTGACTTCCTTCCATGCGATCTCCGGGAAGTCAGGGGCCTGGCCCACCCACTTCTGTGTCTGGAGTGTTTTAGCACACATCTGGAACAACATAAACACACTTCTCTGAAGCACGATTCTCATTAGAGAAGAAAAGGAGGATCACAGGCCTGTTCCACCTACCCATTTCCTGGTAAAAATGTGGACGAGGCACTGAGAACCTTGTTTCCCTAGAATTAAGGCACATTTTAATGGTAAATACATGGACTCCAAAGGTCTAATTTCTGGTGTTTAAAGTCACACCCCATAAGACATGTGATAAAGATGTCCTTTGATCTCCTAGCGGCTTGCCTCTGGAAAGCTTTGATCCTAACAGTTCTTTGACAAAGGATCTGAATCGGTTTTAAGCACTCACCAGACTGTTTGTCATTTTCTCGGTTTAGAACAACAAACTAGCAGATGCTTGGAAAGGCATTTCATTAGAGGAAATGAAAAGTGATTTACAGGAACACAACAGAGTCGATGCTCTAGTGCCCTCCACAGCAATCATCTTTAAGTACTTAAAAACCATTGCTTCCTACTACAAAAGAACTTTAAATGCCACCTTCTAAAACCCTGTGTTAGACACAGGAAGAAACTGATCTTCTTTCTCTCATGGCCTCTCATAGTCAGTGTGAGTTGTTCTGTTGAGTCCTCTGGCAACTCCTTTACAGCGCTGCAGACCCCAGGGCCTTACAAAGGGCTCCTCAGATCATATTCTCTTCAATAAGGAGTCCTTTCTTCAACTAATATAGTCTTAAGACTCGGTTAAGTAAGCACTCTACAAACATTAGAGCATTTTTACTTGCTACAACAAAATATCAGAAGCTCCATGTTTGTTTGCTTTTTTTTTAAAGGGAGGTTTGTTTGGCCCCCAGAGTTAATCCAAGATCAAGCGGCCTTGGTCCAGCTCCTGTTGGGAGTTCCCTTGGCTACTTCACATCGTAATGTTATGTTGAAAGATGGAGGGATAAGAGGAAGAGAGAAAAGTCAGGGACCAGGAAAACCATCAGGCTCATCCTTTTAGGACGTGTAACCCTTGAAGAAATAACTGAAGTCACATGAGGACAACTTTAATTTCTTCCTGCCCAATTTATTTAAAAACAAGTTTGGGTTGTATTTGAGCTCTCTTATCATCCAGGCTCGTATATCAGATGGGACATTAAAGGATACAGAAACAGACTTGACACCAGTGCCATCTCTAGGACATGGGTGTGATAAGGAAATAGCGATAATGACAGATTACTGAGGGAAACCTCCCGTTCTGGGTTAGTTAGGAGAATATGAAAGCAGTCGTTCACCAGGTATGGATCCATAACTGTAGGTGACCTTATAGTAATTGGGAGATACAGTTATATTGTAGTCAGAAATGTGCCTAAGGTACGTTATCAACTGTACGACACCATTAACTGAAAATGTGCTTTAAGCACAGAAAATGAGAACCCCCATCTCTGAGAGATCACTAAGGCCTCAAGATAAGGTAGCTAAAGGTCTAGTATGTGAAGAGATGTTCCATGCAGGAACAAGGTTGCCTCTGGTGCCATAGTTGAGACTAGAGTTCAAACCAAGGGCTTCTTTCAGTGTATGAAGTTTCCTCTTTAAAAGAAACCTAGGTCACCACCATTAAAAATGAGAATTCTTGTGCAAGCACAGATACATATATTCTCCCACATTCTCTCTCACGCACAGACACACACACACACACACACACACACACACACACACACATTCACACACACATGTACACACACATTCTCTCACACATACATACACGCATACACTTACACTCACTCACTCATATGCACAAACACACACATACATACACACACATACACACTCACACACTCTCTCACACTCACACACACTCAAATGGGCACGTGATCAGATTTCCTTTGATCCCAAAAATGTGTCCCGCTTGTAGTATGAACTAGCTGAAACACTTTGGAGAGCCTCCTCCAAAAGGAATCAAATTGGTGAAGAATAAAACTCGCCAAATATTTGTGTGGAGAATGGGACATTTTAGCACGGCTTAAGTGTGATTTCTAGTTGCTTGCCCTTGTTGCTATAACTGCAGGAGACTCTTACATGGTTCATAATAAGTCTACGTTAACAGGAGAGCAGGATAATTTGGGGTTATGTGGGACATAAATGAAGACCTAAAGAAATTCTCTTTGAGCTGGAGTGCTGACAACCCCCCAAGGGAATGGCAACATTTTATGGCTCTCTATTGACTGCACGTGCTCATCCTACAGATGTGGGTATCCGAATGAGTTCATCCTAGGCTATCGGGAATCCAGGTGTAGGGAAGTATCAGAGACAGTAGGACTGTGTGCCCTGATTCTCAGTGATGATTTAATTCTCAGAGATTCCATAGTGTGTCTCCAAGAAAAAGAACCAGCATCCAGCCTCAGGAAAGTCTCCTGAGAACATCTAGGCAGAAGTCAGGCGCTTGACTAAGCAGTATAGCATTTTTTTAAAGGTCCAATTCTTGCAAAATTGTTTGAAGCTAAAATGTAGTCATAATTCAAGACCAGCATGGAGTGGCCAGGAAATGCCAATGTGACTCTGTCCCAGTGGGCAGGCAAACTGGAGCATATGTGGTTTACCTCGGTGTGTGCAAGGAAAGTGTCTGCTGCCCACGATGCCTGCCTAACATTTTTATTTGAAAGATGGATTGTTTATACTCTAGAATTTAAAAACCCATCAGTATGTATATGTCCAAAGCATAAACTGGCTTTATCTAGCTTCCCGGTTAAGATGTATTTTAGGTGCCCATTTTCTGGGTGCCTTTCTGTTCCCATTTATTATGACTCTCCCCTCCCACTTCCCGGGCCTGCACCTCACCCTTTGATCTATTACAGTAAATGAGTTGGGGTCCCAGTGGCTTCATACCTCCCAACTTTTTACGTTCTTCCTTCTACCCAACACTCACTTGCCCGTTGTTCTGAAGACCTAATGGACCATCGTCCTATAGCACTTTCCTGCTGCCTCAGAGCAGAGCTGACTCCTCCCTTCGTCCACTTATGACTGGGCCTCATCTCCATTCTTCAGCCGTTCTGGGTCAGGGCTGCCTTTCGAGCTCTAAGATGAATGGGTTGATAAAGAGCTATGTTCTCAAGATCTCACCTGTTTTCCTCCTGCTGTCCCAGACCTCTCCAGGGGGACAAGGACTTAACCCAGTGGCTCTCAGCCTTCCTAATGCTGTGACCTTTACCACAGTTCCTCATGGTGTGGTGACCCCCAGTCATGAGATTATTTTCTTCTGCTACTCCATAACTGTAATTTTGCTACTGTTATGAATCTTAATGTAAATATCTATGTTTTCCAATTGCCGTAGGTGACTCCTGTGAAAGGGTCATTCAAGGGGTCTCAACCCTCTGGTTGAGAAACGGTGACATAGAGGCTGCCATTGCTAAAAGCATTGATGCTTCCCTGCCTGGCCTCAAAAGCCCGATGGATAAGTAAAAGTATGAAACCTTGCCATCTCTGAATCCATTTTGCATAGGCCACCTTTACTTTGAATCCTTCTCTTCTGCAGTCACCTCAGATTGAAGTAGACCCTGTGACCAAAGTCATCTACCAGTCAGGAATCAATGCTTTTCTTCTTGCAACAAGGCCCTGTCTGACCAATGCTGAGATTCCTAATCAGTGGGACCACGATTTTTCTTTAAAGATTTATCTATTTATGTGTCTGAGTACAGTGTAGCTATCTTCAGACACAACAGAAGAGGGCATCGGGTCCCAATCACAGATGGTTATAAGCCACCATGTGGTTGCTGGGAATTAAACTCAGGACCTCTGGAAGAGCAGCTGGGGCTCTTAACTGCTGAGCCATCTCTCTAGCCCTGGAACCACCATTTGACTAAGACATATTATGTATAATTATTTGTACCACCCTTTGTCACTTTCCTCTATAACCTGAGAGGTTAAGTCAGCATTCCTAGGAACAGAGATAAGGGTGCAGGTCTGTCTCATTGTCATAGATATAATGATTAAATGTCTTTGCTGTTTTTCACCATTTCCTTTGCTGTTTGTCGGGAGCTATTTGGTGAAATTCCCTCCCCCTAGAGGAGGATCTCTATTGCAGGATTCCATCAATACTAGAGTCCAGAAGCTGAAGGGTTAACGCTGGGAGCAGCAGGACTCTCCAACCGTGTTGGCCATGACCTTGCTCTCACCTGTTCTTAAGAACTCCCAAATGTTGATAAGAATACCCAAGTTCAAGTCTGTATGATTCATACTTCCCATGAACTTCTTGGTGCAACTGAACTTCTCATGAATTTCTTGGCTCCTCGGAGTCTTAGCTTTCTCATCTCCAAGACAGACGTGAGAGCCACATTGCAGGGTTTGCAATAAGATCATAGAGTTTACGGGCATTTGCATGTTAGATTGTAATTACCAGTGTATGCCAGTTTTGAAGAAGGTTAGTAAGCATGCCAGAATTCTGAGAAAATTCCAGGGGGAGGCAGTGCTAACCTTGGCCCCTTATGCTGACATTATTGCTGACCAACCTTGCTATACCTGGCAGCCAAAAGTGGAGAGAACAGGATGAGGCTCATTTCTCAAAGCCAGTACACTGTCCTAATTGGCAGCAAGCTTTCACTCCAAACACTTAACTCATCTAAATCTCTTAGGGTGTATGAGAAGGCTCAGTTTTCTTTGCTTTTGTTTTTCCATACACTTCTTGATTGGACCAGTGAGCTTGAAGGTCGAAAGGGCTTCTGAGAATCCCGTTTTCTTGGAAGCCTTTAAGAGTCCAGGCACTGGTCCCTGGAAAATATGAGGTTCTTGGGGATTTTTAGAAGCTTAAACTTTTCCATCAAAGTTAAAATATCTAGAAACCTGTTCCTGGGAAGCGTCGTCAACACCTTCTTAATTGGCCCAGTTGGCATCGGCTCAAGGCTGTGGTTTCCAATTCAGATCCTGGCATAATACCAAGCTCTCCTCTGATCAGAGCCTCCTTCTGGGATGGAAGATAAGCAGCAACCTCTAGCCTGTGTTTCAGAGTTGGAGAGAAATAAAAGAAGCCTGGCAGTGGGCTGTGGCATAAATCATGCTGACGTTGCTTTTCGGAAGTGTATTTCTCTCCAGGAAATCATCACCCTCAAGGGAAAGTCCTCTTCTTTCCCTTGCCTCCATCCCCAGCGTGTGAGAGCAGATCTAAGACGACGTGATTCTTCTTCGGTCTTCTTCGGTCTGGGCTCAGAAGGTCAAGTCTGGAGGCCAGGAAGCTTCAGGATTTGCATCCAGATGGGCAAAAGTTTGGGCCGCAGAACTGAGGAGGAAGGAAGAAACTCTCTCTCACACACACACATTCACACATACACACACATACATACATACTCACACATTCACACACTCATATATATGCCCACACATACACAAACATATACACACTCACACAGACATTTACACATATACACACACACTCACACACACGCTCACACATACACACACATATACACATACACATTCACACACTCATATATATGCCCACACATACACACACTCACACATGTATACTCACACACATACACAAACACACACATGCACACACTCACACATATACACAAACAAACACACATACATACACACATACACACACATTCTCACACATATATACACACTTACATACATTACACACACTCATATATATACTCACATATACACTCTCACGCACATATGTACACACTCACACACATATACACACTCATACATATATTCACACTCACACACATATACACACTCTCACACATATACACATACTCACACACATATACACACACTCAAACATATATACACACATATACACACATACACACACTAACACATACACTCATACATACACACACATACACACACACTCACATACACACTCACACTCACACAATCCACACATATACACACATACACCCCCACCCACATACACATACACACACACACTCACATACATACACACTCACACATACTCACATACATACACACTCACACACACTCACATACATACACACTCACACACACACTCACACATACACACACTCACACACACATACACAATCCACACATATATACACATACACCCCCACCCCACACACATACATACACACTCACACACACACACTCACACACACACTCACAGATATACACACTCACACACACTCATACACACACTCACATACACACACTCACACACACACACTCATACACACACACTCACACACACACTCACATATATACTCACACACACATACTGACACACACACACTCACACACACACTCACATACACACTCACATACACACACTCACACACACACTCACATACACGCACACACACACACACACACACACGCCTCTTAGCACAGCTGCTCCCCTCCTTGGAGCTGCAAGCAGAGCAAGCATAATGAGGGGCCGCCCCTTTGGAGTTTCCTTTGCTTCTCTCCCCTCTCCCCTGTTCCTTCACATTCCCTTCCTTTTTCCAGGGCATTCTAAGTTCTGAGGAAAAGTTCCATGAAGATGAGTAAGACGTTAACAGTTAAGTTTTTCTTCAGATTCATAGAAACATATTGTTTGGGTCTATGTCTCAACGAATACAAAGCACAACAATTCAAAAGGAGAACTGCAAGAGCTGGCCCCAGGGTTACAAACGCAGTGCAGCGTTTCAGAGAAGAGGACTCAGATCCTAGCCCA
This sequence comes from Mus pahari, assembly GCF_900095145.1. NCBI lineage: Eukaryota > Metazoa > Chordata > Mammalia > Rodentia > Muridae > Mus > Mus pahari. The sequence continues at coordinate 79,905,393 of NC_034598.1, read as the reverse complement.
CGCCTTCTTCTCTCCTTACATAACCCTTCATGCTCCTGCACCCCCATGTTGGGGTGTTAAGGCAGTAGCCCCTTTATATTCCCAAGCTCATGGGTCATGACTAAGCATGAACCCTTTATGTCTAATTCTCATCTCCCTTAAGATGCACCCCACCTTCAGAGCAGGAGTAGCCCAGACCTTTAACTCTGGAAAAGTTATGCTCTGCCTTTTGACCCCCTAGCCCCCCCCCACACACACACATACGTAGATGTCACCACACTCACAAGGCACTAGTGAGATCTCTAGCAGCAGAGCCAGGAGGGGCTACAGTTTTAAAAGCACAGATGCTCTGAACCAGTAGCTGGAATCCTTTCCCTTCTTCTCGTGGCCTTTCCACTGTTCACATGACATCATTGTAATGCTGTCTGAGCTGCAGGGTTGAACAGCTGAAAAGAGAAAGTAGCAGTGTAGCAGTGTAGCAGTGTAGCAGTGTAGCAGTGTAGCAGTGTAGCAGTGTAGCAGTGTAGCAATGTAGCACTGTCTACTGACTTCTTTCAAAGGTTCAGCCCTTGAGACACACAAGTGACAGCAAGCATTCACAGCTTGAACGATAGATTTGGAAAACACTACCAGAAAGAAGAAAGCTCCTTTAATTTTTTTTTCTGTGATGGGGGTATTATCCATCAGTTGAGGATATGGTGGGAGAGTCATCCACCCCTGGGGGTCCTTCTGATCTGCTCAAATAGAAAATGTGTGGGAGTCAAGTCAAGGGACTTCTTTGGTGCTGGTAACTGTGACCCCTGTGTACTGAGATGCTCTGTGGCCAGTGTTCTAGCTTTGGGCTTTAAGTGCCAGTGGCTCTGACACCCAGCAGCCAGTACCAAGGCAGGAGAATGGGGTGGGAGGTGAGACTTCATATAAATAGTTGGCAGAGAACTCAGGTATGTATCATCATGTTTATGTGCTGCTGTGTATCAAACCCAGGGGTTTGTGCATGCCAGGCAAGCACTTTATCAACTGAGCCACATCCCTAGCATTCAAGGAAAATATCTGAACCATGCTAAAGCCTTAGCTGAATATCCTGGGGCATTCTGCACCATGTGATCGATGTAAAGTTGAGGGGTAAAATAAGGAAGGATATCGTGAGGGATCTGTGCATTTGTCGGATGCCAGAAAGAGGAGACTTCATTTCTTGTCCAGGATCTAGGGAGGCAGTAAGACCATTAATGAGGTCTCAGAAAGGAGGCGTGTGTACAGGAAGGGCCTCAGGAAGTAGAAGGGTTGGTTTCTTCTTTCCTATTCTTGTAGTAAAGCACGATGAACACACAACTTATGGAAGAAAAGGTTCATTTGGCTCATGTTCCAGAGGGGAAAGAGTCTGTCGTGACTGTAAGCGGCAAATAGGGCATCCAGAACCGAAGCTGAGGGCTCACATCTTGAATCACAGGCACTGAGCAGGGTGACCTGTGAATGACACGTGGCTTTTGAAACCTCAACCCCCACTCCAACCTGCCCCCCCCCCCGTGACACACTTCCTCCAGCAAAGCCACACCTCCTAAACTTATCCAAATAGTTCCACCAACTGGGAATGAGATATTCAAACACCTAAACCCGTGGGGAAGAGTCTCATTTAAGATACCACAAGGAGCATGTCCAACTGCCAGGCAGTAGCAGAGAGGTAGCAACCAGCAGGGGCGTGGCCAAGCTCGCTGAGATTCTTGCACCTGAGTGGCAAAGATGGGGTCATGAATGTGGCTGAAAAGTATCCTTGGGAAAATGTTGTGTGCTTTTGGAAACTTAAATATCTTTCACATGGTCATTCCCAAAGTATAGTATACATAATATATACACTTACATTTGACATTTTATTACATACATTATATACATATATATGTATATAGTAGCAACAATAATAGGAAATCTATAAACTTCATAAAATAATGGTAACTTAGTATAAATTCACAATATTCAGTCACTAATTTTTCTTGGACTGGTGAGATGGCTCAGTGGATAAAGGCACTTAGCATGCAATCCAGGTGACCCGAGTTTAATCTCTAGGACCCACAGGGTTGAAGGAAAGAGAACTCTTACAAGCTGTCCTTTGACCTTGGAGTGTGCACCTTGGCATGCCCCCACCAATAAATAAATACAATAAAAAAAATTTAAGGAGTAAACTAATCATTTTTTCCTTTCACTTATTCAGCTATAATGCAAACTATTTCAGAGCCTACAGTATCGCTATTTGCATGCCTATCAGACTAACCAGAGAAAGTTCAGAACTTCCTTTAGTGAGTACCTACATATGAAGATAATTTTGTTGCAGGACATTTGTTCGCTCATATTGTGAACCCTGAGATTGTGTCATTACGGGGAGGGGGGGATCTGTTTCTAGCCATATCTAAATTACAGGTTACAACTTGGGTGTGCGTGTGTGTTGTTTGTTTGTTTTTTTTTTTTGTTTGTCTTCTTTGTGTGTATATTTTGCTTGCCTTGATTTTTGAGAGAGTCTCACTACGTAGCCCAGGCTGCCCTGGAACTTGTTATGTAACCTAGTATGGCTTCAAGCCCTGACTCTGCTGCCTCGGCCTCACAAGCCATGGGACTATAGGCTTGTGGCAGCTCATGCATCTCACCTTGCTCCCCCAACTCAATATTGAATTTTCATTTATAAGTTATCAAAATCTTGTTTCAGAAGATATTCCATAGTAAGATTAATAGAAACTCCACGGTAGGTTTTAAATTATAAAGACCCCTCATTGAAGCTAATGATAGATCCTGGGGACCAGGGGACCTCAAAGGAGAGAGTGAGTGAAAGTCACTTTAATAGTAGGCTAGTATGTAAAGAATAAATATAGGAAACCACAAAAGCCTGTACAACATTTTTTTTTAAATCAATGAGAAGGTAACCACTATGGAATTTAAAACTTTATAATTTACAGAAATGGTTTCTAGAAAAAGGGAACCAGCTCAGACAGAAATAAGGCTGGCTGGTGCCTTGTTCTGTTTTAATAATTACAAGTTAATCTTAATTTCTTATTTTTTCCATGTGTGTGTATTAAGCGATAATTTTTTAATTGTGAGAAAACTATTTTGATTGGGAAATTTTAATAGTAGGGAGAAAAGACAGTTGCGCCAGGGATCTGAGGGCGTGCCGCCTGGAGAGATTTTTTTCCCTAGCTTGTACAGGGTTCTTAGTTTGGTCCCCAGTACTGAAAAGAAGACAGCTTGTCTGTTTCTGATGAAGGTGATTCAAGATTTCCAGGCTTTGCCGATTATCAGAAATCACCCGGATAGAGGTAGATGTTCTGTGGAGTTCTAGAAACCAGCAGGATTCCACATGACATGGCTTCTCTAGCTGTGAATCCAGGAAGGAGTTGGAGCTGGAGGTTCATTGTACGGAGGCCACTGCCCCCTCCGAGCGCCGTTCTGGAAACTCCCCACCTCTGGTTTCCTCCAGTATGCCTGCTTCTATGACTTTTCACTGACATGTGTACAGAAGCTTGGCTGCTCGTCTTCCTTACTCCTTGACCAAGCATCACCCGCTGCTGCCCCGGAAAATAAATAATTCATTTTATCTTTATTCTCAAAGCACGAAGGAAGCCACACCTCCAGGTTATGAGGATAGGGAGCCGAAGTTCCCGTAGCAGTTTTATGGGATTCTTACTGATAAGATAAGGAGCGACCTTGACACCAAAGGTGTGCGAGCGGCAGTTTTCCCAGGACTGAATCAAATTTCGAGGTGAGTTTATTTATCTCTGCCATGTGAAGCTTATGGTGACTAAACCAGGCCTGAATCAGGGTGGGCAGACGATGTGGATGGAGAGAGAGAAATTCCACAGATCCTTGGCTAATGATCCAATCAAATGCTATTAGCTGGAGGTTTAAAAAAAATGCCCGCAAGTGTGGTGCCTGCCCCCTCATTTATATACTGCATCCTTGGATGGTACCCTCTCTTACTTTCTGTGTTGTTCTGCCATGTCCAACCATAGGTCTGAAAAATGAACAGAAGGGGTTCAGAGCAGACAAATGCAAAGAACCAAGATGTGAGAGGAGAGTGAGATCAGTTGGAATTTCATAATGGGATATACTGGGACCAGGGGAATAATTATCCTCATTCTGAAGGAGGGCTGCCCGCACCCTCACTCAGCTTGCCTTGAGTCATACTGTGAGATTCCCAGCAAGTGTGTGTCATAGGCGTCTGTGGTGAATCGTTTCATGTCAACTTGACACAAGCTGAAGTCATTTGAGAGGAAGGAATCTCAATGAAGAAAATGCTGCCACCACATTAGGCTGTCAACAAGCCTGTAGGGCATTTTCTCAATAGGTGATTAATGGGAGAGGGCCAGTCTGTTGTGTCTGGGGCCATCCCTTGGTTGGTGACCCTAGGTTTTATAAGAGAGCAGGCTGAGCAAGCCAGTAAGCAGCACTCCTCTATGGCTTCTATATACTAGGTGGCTGCCCTGTTTGAGTTGCTATCCTGACTTCCTTCGCTTATGGACTATGGATGTGGAAGTGTAAGCCAAATATATCCTTTCCTCCCTAACTTGCTTTGCCCATGGTGTTTCATCAGAGCAATAACTACTACTCAGAATCTATTACTCAGAGATTAAAATGTCATAAAGAGTATACATCAGCTCCAGGCCTTGCAAAATGTTTTTTTTTTTTTCCATCAAGATCACTTAAACTAAGACATTGTTCATGCCCTGTTCCCTCATCCTCTATTCAAGTTCCTTTCCTCAGCTCAATCTAGTAACATATCATGGAGACATACAGTCTGTGAGCATGTGGGGGGGGGGGTCCTGTGCTCTGAAACATCAGGTTGCGCTCACAATCACAACATAGTGCCTTGAACAGTATTATACCATATCACCACCAACACATCAATCTTAAAGTTAGACCCAGCATCTCGTTTGGGGCATATCACTGGGAGACAATGTAAGGATAGGAGGGGGGTTAAAGCCTCCTCAGCATCCCTTTAAGGAATATGGGGTGCCTGCTGGGCCTTCAGACCCCCTTGCCTGTTTTAGACCTGGCTGGCACGGTGGTGAGCATTGTCCAGAAACAGTTCCTGGTGGCTGGAGGGAGAATGGAGTCAACAGGAGGTAGATTCCAGGTCTGAGAGAGAAGAGGAAAAGTCAATAAATGGAAATGGCCTGGCTCGGTAGGCGATAGAATCTATTACTCAGAGATTAAAATGTCATAAAGAGGATACGTCAGCTCCAGACCTTACAAAATGTTTTTTTTTTTTTCCATCAATATCACTTCTGTCACCAGGAGAGGGAACTTTCCCATCCCAGGGATGGGGTTGACCTACTTCCTGTCTTTTTCTTTAGACCTTAAAAACTGCCTCTTACATTTATTCATAATGCTAACAATGGCCAACACCGACGAACACTCACCTTGTATGAGGTCTTTACAACTTGTCAGTCTTTCAGGGACTCAGTGACTGGGCACACCATCTTACATGGGAGGAAACCGAGGCATTGAGAGATTAGGTACCAGGTCCTAGATTTCTGGGAAGAAGAGAATTGGGATTTGAACTCAGTTAATTTGAGGGCTGGGGCCACGGCTCAGTGTAGATTCTTTTCCTTGCATGCATGATGCCCTAAATTCAATCTCCAGTAGAGTCTTCTACTATTGAACAAATAGGAAGAAAGGAAGAAAGGAGGGAAGGAAGGAAGGAAGGAAGGAAGGAAGGAAGGAAGGAAGGAAGGAAGGAAGGAAGGGAGGGAGGGAGGGAGGGAGGGAGAAAAAAAGGAAGGAAGGAAGAAAGGAACAAAAGAAAAGAATTTAGTTCATCAGTTCAAGAAAATGATATTTACTATTTCCCAAAATGTCCTCTGCTTAGCCCAATCTGTCCATGGGCAAGTGGAAACAGTAAAAGGTGTACTGGAAATTATCTTACATGGTTTTCCCTTTTTGCTCTCATAGAGAAGCTAATATATGCCAATTTCTAAAGGCTAGATGACAGAACAGGATTGTTAAACCAAACCATAGCTGGGGGTGGTTAAATAAATTAGTGTGATTCATAACCAATGGCTATTTATTAACTAACCTTTGGAATACTGTGTCACAGGCTACGGTACCACATCCTTTAGTAATCCCAATGCGTGGGTGGCAGAGACGGGTGGGTCTTTGTTAGTTCAAGGCCAGCTTGGTCTACATAGACCAGTTCTACATAGCTCTAAACCACTTAGGACTACACAATGAGACTCTGTTTCTAAAGGTGGGGAGAATGTTCAGAAGATATTAAGTAGATAAGGTTATAAAGTGTACATATAGTGTGATTACCATTTCAATACGTTTCTATACACAGGAGTATGTGCACATACTTATATTTCCTATCAAGGATCATGGATCCTTCTACTCTAGTCGTGAGATTAAATACAAACATCTATGTGATGCTCATACTTCTTCCACTTCACTCTCCTCTTCTTTTCCCATCTGCTCCCACCAGTTTCCACTCAGATCGTACTAATATTTGAACTATTGGGAAACTGTGTAAATGTCTAGCTACAGAGATGTGTCACTTAGGGTAGTCTTGAAAATACTGTTTCCGATTCAAGCTCTCTGCTTCCTGGCTGATCAACAGGTATAAAACCTGTACCACCAAAACAGATATAGCCACCTCAATGTCTATGTCCTCTCTGCCATGATGGATTGCACTTCCTAACTATGTACCAGAGTAAACCTCTCCCCGTAAGTTCCTGCCAAAGATGTTTCGTCACAGTAATGTAAAAGTAACTGGATACATAGTCCTACAGGAATCTTTAAAGAGGCTCCTCAAGTTCAAAAAGAACCCAAGGCTTGAAGCTAGGACCATTTGAATGAATCTCATTGTGATAGTGCCTTCTTCTCTTCCTTTTTTTCCTTCCTTCCTTCCTCCTCTCCCTCTGTCCCTACCTTCCTTCCTTATTAAAAACAGAGAGCTCAGCCAACAAAATGTTTTCTTAAATTTTTAGATATGAAGTTGCTACTGTGATGTCACCCTGAACATTTCATTGTGTGAGTCCTACAGGTGAGTGTGCCATCCTGCATAATCATAGTTAAGCCACCACCAGGAAACCAACATTGTTATATCTCCACTGTCTATACTTTGGACCCTACATGAGGTATACCAGTTGTCCCGATAATGTCTGTCCTTCGTAGTTAAAAGAATCTGGAATGAAGTTGTTTATGATTGGTTTTCTGTCTTTTTCCTCTCTCATTTTGAAATGTTCTAGGTCTTTCTTTGTCTTTTGTGGTCCTGACTCTTTTGAGGGCTATTTATGTTGTAGAATGATCCTCCATTTGAGACTTTCTGTGTTTCCTATAACTACAGTCAGGCCATTCACTGTCAGCAGTGCATGGCACCAGGGTCATGCTGGGGGTCCTCTTGCTGCATCCTGTCAGATGAGCCATGAGTTCAGCTGACCATGTTCTTTTAGTCTCTTGCAGGAGCATGCATCTGTCAGAGTTGTGGTTGTTCTTATAAATACTAAGTATATGGGGGAAGGTAGTTTAAGGTATATAAATACCTTTTTGTGTGAACTTTCTACTTAGTCCTTTAGCTATGTGGACTCATGACTTCCTGCTTTATATTCAGTGGGTTATATTGTGCTTCTGTCACTATCTCTTTATTTATTTAATTTTTTTGAGACAGTCTCATGTATCCCAGGCTTTCCTTCAGCTCAACACATAGCTAAAGATGATTTTGAACTTCTGATCCTCCTACCTCTGCTTCCCAAATGCTAGGATTATAGACATGCACTGCCACACCCAATTTATGTGGTAGTGGGCCTAGAACATGGAGATTTGTGTGCGGTAGGTAAACACTCTTCAAGTAAGGCACATCCCTAACCCAAGCACCATCACTATTTATTTTGATGTCCATGTTTTCTCTGTTTCACTAGTCGATGAAGCACACTTCTTCAATGGCTTGCTAAAAAGATGGTTTATTGGCAACCCATTCTAATCATGTTCTTTCCCAATTCTGATCTCCCTGAGGATACATCAGTGGTGTGATATTAGACTCTCTGAATGCCAGGGCCCTCTCCTATCCTTGAGGGAATCCAGGGCAATGTAAGGAATGTGGGACATATGAGGTTCATCTTGGGCCTTGGGTTCTCTCCGAGAACATACTCAAGGGCCAGCAAATTGGAGGCAGCCATGAGAGAAGAAGTTCCTACTTTTAATGGCAAGTTCTTTGGCCACCACTGAGGAAGCACTTTCTTTTTGTGATTAAGAGTGGGCTCAGAGAAGAGGGAGGGCACGAGAAGAAAAGTCATTAAAAGAAAAAAAACATACTTAGAGAATTCAGACTCATCCTTGGAACTCAAGTTCTTAGTTGCCATCCCTGGCATGTGCTATAACTCTAGAAGGAAAAAGTGGACAGAGCTGGGACAGCTTTCATCTAGAGGCACCAGCAACTGTTTCAACAGAAGGCAAAGGTCAACAAGCCTCCTCAATCCCTGAGTCCTCCCTCCCTTTCCCCATTCTCCTCTCCTCCTGCAAATCCTTCCCTTCCCTCCCCTGTTGACACCAATATATATATATATATATATATATATATATATATATATATATATATATATAAAATGATTTATATATAAATATATAGGTACATACATGAATTTAATATATATATTAAAATTATTTTTATTAAGCTGTTTTGGAGAATTCTTTTTCTTCATTAATTAATTTATTTACTTTATATCCTGAACGGAGCTTCCATTGCCTCCTCTCCTCTCACCTCCCCTACCTCTACGCCCTTTTCTCCTCAGAGAAGGGGAGGCTTCCCATGAATATCAACCTGTCTTGGCATATCAAGCTGTAGTGGTACTGAGAGCATCTTCTTCTATTGAGGTTAGACAAGGCCATCCAGTTAGGGAAAAGGGATCCAAAGGCAGGCAACAGAGTCACAGACAGCCCCTACTCTTGCCAATAAAGGTCCCATGTGAGGACCAATCTGTACATCTGTTCATATGTATAAGGGGACGAGGTCTGTCCCAAGCACGCTCTCTGGTTGGTGGTTCAGCCTCTGTGAGCCCCTGGGGCCCAGGGGAGTTGGTTCTGTAGGTTTTCTTGTGGTGTCCTTGACCTCTCTGACTCCTTCAATCCTCCTTCGTCCTCTTCCACAAGATTCCCTGAGCTCAGCATAATGTTTGGCTGTGTGTCTCTGCTTTGGAAATCAATTTGCTGGTTTCTCAGAAACGTGGAATAGTTTTACCTCAAGACCCAGCTATACCACTCCTGAGCATATAGCCAAAAGATGCTCCACCATACCGCAAGGTCACTTGCTCAANTATGTTCATAACAACTTTATTTTTCATAGCCAGAAACTGGAAACAACCTAGATATCCCTCCACTGAAGAATGGTTAAAGAAAATATGGAACATTTACACAATGGAATATCACTCAGCTATTAAAAACAATAACATCATGAAATTTGCAGGCAAATACCATCCTGAGTGAGACAACCCAGACCCAGAAAGACAAACATGATATGTACTTACTTATAAGTGGATATTAGTCATAAGGTACAGGATAACCATAGTTCAATCCACAGATCCAAAGCAGCTAAGTAAGAAAGAAGATCCAAGGGAGGATGCTTGGATCTCACTGAAAATGAGAAATAAAATAGACATCTGGGATGAACAGAGGGAGGGATCTGGATGGGAAAGGGGGTAGAGAGGGGTAGGAGGGATCAAGTGTGGGGAGGATGGTAAGAGAAAGAACAGGAATGGGGGTTATCTCTAAGACAAGCTAGACCCCTAGGACAACAGAAACTCACAGGAATCTATGAGGGTGAGCCTAGCTAAGACTCTTAGCAACAGGGGATATTGAACATGGGTAACCAGGGAAGACTTCTGATGGAGGAATGGGGGCACCAACCCAGCCACAAAACCTTCGACTAACAATTTTTCCTGCCTACAAGAAATACAGGGGTAAGCTGGGCAGTGGTAGCACATACCTTTAATCTTAGCACTTGGGAGGCAGAGGCAGGTGATTTCTGAGTTTGAGGACAGTCTGGTCTACAGAGTGAGTTCCAGGACAGCCAGGGCTACACAGAGAACCCCTGTCTCAAAAAAAAAAAAAAAAACAAAACAAAACCCAAAACAAAACAAAACAAAACAAAAATACAGGGGTAAAGAGGGAGCAGAAAATGAGGAAACGACCAACCAATGACTAGTGGAACTTGAGTCCCATGAAATGAGAGATAGCTTACTCCTGACACTCTTAATAATATTCTACTACACCTGCAAACAGGAGGTTAGGATAACAGGCATCTGAGCCGCTTCACCCAGCAGCTGGTCAGCTTTCTACTGTCATAAGAAAATGCCCAAGTCGAACAATTTACAAGGAAGAAAGGTTTAGTTTGTATCTTCATTTCAGAGCTTTCGGGGTGAGGGGTGCGGGGCTTGCCTCATCCTATCACTGTGGAGGAGTGCATCATTACAGAACCACATGCTGGAGGAGGTGCTCACCCCAGGGTGGGCAGGGAATGAGAGGAAGGGACAGGCGGGGTCCCCTTAAGGACACACTCCCAACCCAGTGGCTTACCTCCTTCCTTCCACCCAGTCTCTCTTCCAAACCTTTCTGCCCCTTCCTGCTGGTACCACAGGCTGACAACCCAACTGTTGACACGTGGACCTTGAAGGACCATCATTTACAGTCTAAATGATGACATCCCAAAGCAATTCACAAAAGTCTTCGCAAGGCTGAACTTCATGGAGAATAGAAATCTCTTAAAGATTTCTTTTTCCTTTAAAAATAACTTCAATTTTAATTTATTAACTCATCTTATAATATATGCAGAACATACAGCTTAGCATTTTAAACCACCTTTGAGTCTATTCACGTTGCTGAGTAAACATCCCAACAGTCTCCAGAAACTTCCTCACAGTGCAGAGGAGAGGCTCCACCACATCAACACGAGGATCTCGCAGCCAGCTAGTATCCCCAAACTCCCTCGTTTTAGGTTGTTTCAACTTTATGTGTTTGAGTGTCTTGCCTATATGAATGTGAGCATACAACATGCATGCAGTGTCCAAGGAGGTCAGAAGAGGACATTAGAGCCCCTAAAATTGGAGTTACACATGGTCGTGAGCCACCATGTGGGTGCTAGGAGTCAAATCCAGGTCTTTGAGAGCAGCGTGTGCTCCTAGCTGCTGTGCCATCTCTCAAACCTCCAGCTCCCTGATTTCAGTGATAAATAATCCTAACAGTTACAGCTGGCACAGTGGATGCCAGGCATTGAGCTAGCCACCCCGTAGATATTCTCATTTAAACTTTAAATAGATACTATTATTATCTTCATCTCTCAGATGAGAAAATGGAAGCCTATAAAATATAGGAAGCTTGCCAGATCACACAGATGCCAGGAGCTGGAGTCAGCATTCCAATCCAGTGGGTCTGCATGGGAGCCCAGGGCTGTCAGAAGAACATTACAGAGGCTAGAGAGATGACTAAGTAGTTACGAGCATCGACTGCTCTCCCAGAGGACCTGGGTTCAATTCTCAGCACTGACATGGCAGCTCACAACCTTCTGTAACTCCAGAAGGAGAGGATCTGATACACTCACTCAAAACAAAAATACATGTAGGGAAAGCACCAAAGCACATAAAGTAAAAATAAATCATTTTTTAAAAATGCACTTCATGCCATATGGGACCACTGTCAGAGGACAGAATATGGGATAACTCTCTCATTTACTAAAGTCAACTTCATTACATTTAATTTAAATACATATAAAAAATATAAAAAAAAAAAGACTCATTGAGTGTTGTGGCACTTTTTTAATGGTTAAATGAAAAAAAATTCATAAATGTTCTCTCTTGGGTGAAGCTGCAGAGAGATGCCCTATTTGTCCTAAGCAGAGACTTGAAGAGCAGTATCAGTGTGTCCCTTAGACTTCTGCTCCATCAGAAGATGTTTCCAAGTATCAGCTTAAAAAAACAAAACAAAACAAAACACCCCAAGAAAACAAAAAGCAAAAGTGCTCTCTCTCTCTCTCTCTCTCTCTCTCTCTCTCTCTCTCTCTCTCTC
>NC_034598.1:79856799-79893333 GCF_900095145.1 Mus pahari | reverse complement strand
CACACACACACACACACACACACACACACACACACACACACACAAAGAGGATCCCTGGAACACATGTTGCAAGCTGCAGGCCCCTGCAAGTCTACGACATGTGATGTCCATGGAGGGTTCTGGAAAGAGTCGCATCATGGAGGGTTGGGCTGTTCTGTTTGTTTTCCTCAGCAATAGAACTCTCAAGGCAGGCAAGAAGCACCAACCCCACCACAAGCAACCGCCTTTCACGCTAATCGCTCCTCTACAGTTTTTCCTCTAAGAAATGAGTCAAGTCCCCATAAAAGACAGCAATAAAAAAAAAATAACAAGAGTGATTCTGTGACCAGGCTTTCCAAAGCTTGTTGAGAAAATTGGTCATAAATAATCTCTGACTTCTTTGCCTTAAAAATCCTTGCAGATTGTTGATCTCATATGACAAATAAACTCATATGGAATGTACAAGATTGGAGGTAACCGGATCTTCCCAAGGCTTCTTCAGCCTGAAGTCTTCATGTTTAGTTTCACTCCTAGCTCCCTGGAAACCCCATCTCTCAGTGACTTCACCTACTGGTTCCTCAGCAGCATCTAGAGATGGCGGCCTTCCCATTCTGCCTCAGGTGCTGCTTTTGGTTTGAGTGCACCAGCTATCCCACAAGGAATGCATCCAATACGGCAGAAGACGAAGGTGATGGTCAAGTGACCAGAATAGGGTTCCAGTTCGCCATAAGACCTGAGTATGTACTGGTTGGAATGATTTTCTTGTCTAGCTTTCTGAATGTGTGCATTTTTTTTTCTGCTGAAAACCAGCCCCAGCCCCATCCAGCCTGTGGAAGTGTCCTGCTATCACACTTTTCCAAATTGGAGAGTTTCTAACACCATCATCTACAGATGATTCGTAATCTCTCCCAAACCTGTTCTTTCCCAAGTGTTGAGTATTTGTGCCTTGGACCACACCATTGTAATTCCTTAATTCCTCCTAATCCTTTGCTAGCCTCTTAATTCATTCTTCAGGTCTTATCAGCTCTCCATAATAACATTTCTATAAACCTGATAACACCCCTTTTACAGAATACTAGCTTTCCAAGCCTAGTCTTGGACTTGAGACCAGACAGGGGCTGAGCTGAAGCCTTTTCTCCCTCTATAGCCAAGAGAACTATGTCCTGGCTCTGAACGCCCACAGCACTCCCTCCAGGATCATCCCCTCCCACTTGACACCTTTTCTCAGGTAGGTCTGGCTCTGCACTGGCAAATGTTACAGATCCCGAGCCTGTTTCCCTGTGGCTTTCCATCCCTGTTTGTTCTGATGGGTTAGAATATGTTTACTCCTGGCACACGGTTCCACTATTACCTGCTGTCTTGCCACTGGTCCAAAGTAATGGTGGCAACTAGCCATGAGGAAGAAACTCCAAATCTCCTCTCTTGATAAATTAACCACCACCAACATCCTGTTATAGTAATGGAAAGCTACCATCCACAAGCAAGCTCAGCTTGCAAGTATACCAGTGGCCAGTGAGTGATATCTGGCTCATGACTTAATACCCACATGTAAGCCCCAGCACTGTGGATCTGAAAGATTGACAAGGGAAGGCCTGGGTCTGAGGTGATGTGTAGCAGCAAAAGGAGCAGATGCGCGGTCAGCAGCAACAGCTGTGGGAGAGAGGAGAGCATCCTCTGGGAGCAGCCTGAGTCGTGTGGTGGACACAACTTGATAGAACATCCCACGACTTTCCCTGTGGTGTCTGTACAAATGCTACCTCTCCAGTCAACACTAGGACAGTGATAGCTGATGCCCAGGTGGAAAGTTGTTCAATAAATTATTATAAGAGTGCACAGGCTGGGTGTGGTGGCACACACCTTTAATCCCAGCACTCGGGAGGCAGAGGCAGGCGGATTTCTGAGTTCGAGGCCAGCCTGGTCTACAGAGTGAGTTCCAGGACAGCCAGGGCTATACAGAGAAACCCTGTCTCAAAAAAACAATAAATAAATAAATAAATAAATAAATAAATAAATCTTTAAAAAAAAAAAAAAAGAGTGCACAGAAGAACATTCCAGTAATGGACATTAGGGGTGTTGTGGTAACCCCCGGACTCACTGAGCTGAGGCAGGAGGATTATGAGTCTGTGAATAGTTAGAGCTGCATCGTGAGATTATAGCTATTTTCAACTGTTGAGAACCTCTGGTTTTGAAAACTATGGCACAATACAAACCACATTTCTACCGGCTTAGAAATAGAATTCAAATGTGAAGGTAGTTCTGTTTGACAAGACGAAACTAACTCAATATAGTGTTTCAAAGGAACTGGAAGTTATTAACTAAAATAACCTACAAATTGATTCCCCATATGCCTGAAGATATGGCCACTGTGAATATAAAGAGACACCCAAAATTGTATGAAAACTATGAAGATCCCCCCAAGTCACACAAGTCTCAGAATCTATCAGAAATCATGCTAGTTCATACTGAAATACTTGAAGTTGAATTGTAAGAAGAAATAAATCTTTCAGAAAATAGTTTCATCAGTGTCGTCACCTCTAGATTTACTAAAATTCATATTTCAAGTAATTTTCCAAAAATCTATACCAACATCATCAGCCTATGGGATCATGAGACCTGTTCCATCAACAATTGCATTGGATTTTATTATCAAAGTTAAATGTATCTCAAAGTATTTGATTTTCCCTTTGCCAAAAGCAATTGGCATTGTTTTTGAATGACATCATTTAAAAATTCATTTGCATCCAGGCGTGGTGGCACACGGCTTTAATCCCAGCACTCAGGAGGCAGAGGCAGGTGGATTTCTGAATTCAAGGCCTGCCTGGTCTACAAAGTGAGTTCCAGGACAGCCAGGGCTATACAGAGAAACCCTGTCTCAAAAAGCAAAAACAAAACAAAACAAAACAACCCCCCCCAAAAAACAAATAAAAATTCATTTTCTAAAAGCACAAATGACCATGAGTGAATAAGCAAGTAAACAAGCCCACAACATCATACGACCTCTCACACCAACACAACCGTGTAAAGTATTATTTATTACACAATTATGACCTCGCACTACTTCTTTTCCATTCAAAATATTTGTAGTAATCTAATATTATTATTCTTATTAACTTTTAATAGTAAAATATTTTGCAACGGCAGTCTTTACAGTTTAGTAAATGCTCATTTCTGCTCTGAGTTTTGAGTAAGGACAGCTCAGATGCAAGGCCCGTGGTTTTGCATTCGGCCTTGCAAATTATGTAGCTAGGATGCATGGGAATTAGAGCAGGTTCTTCTAGGGAAGTGGGAAGGCCTAAGATGAAGAGGGGGGGACTGGAGGAGGACCTGAGAGGCATGGCACGTGCTTAGCACATGCAAGGCCCTGGGGTTGAGATCCAGCATCCCAGACAAGAGAATCTCATTGAAAAGATGGAGCTTGTCTCCCAGAGTGATGGGGTCCCCGAGTCAGTGTCACCTGATGCCGCCCTCTGTCTGTAACAGAACTCCCTCACTGGGTGGGTTAAACACCAAACACTCACAGGTCTGAAGGCCGGAAAGGTCAAGGAAGAGTCAATGTCTGGAGACTGCTCTCTTCCTGCCCATAGATGGTTGTTCTCGCTTCATCCTCATCTGGTAGAAGGGCCAATATGCTCTCTGGAACCCTTCCTCCCTCCCTTCCTCCCTCCCTCCCTCCCTCCCTCCCTCTCTTCCGTTGTTTCTTCCTCCTTTTTTTTTTTTTTTAAAGATTTATTTTTCTTATCTTGAGTTGTGTCTACCCAGGAGGTCAGGGGTATCCGGAGTACTAGAAGTCTGATGTGGATGCTGAACTCAGGTTCTCTCAAGAACAGTCGCTGCGCCTTCTCACCAGCCTCTCTGGGATTTCTTCTGTGGCACTGTTTCTGCTCAGAACAGCTCTACTCTTTGAGCTGTCATGTCCCAAAGGACTTACCTCATTCAATGAATATTTGTTGAAGACAAAAACTCATTCAATGAATATTTGTTGAAAACAAATTGATGAGGATGCAGTCAGATATATACTGGCAGACAAGGATAGGTGTGGACATGTGACTTTGGGGGAGACATAGGCATGTAGACTGCAGGCCCCGGATCCTACTAGAACTTCAGGTTTCCAGTCCCCCCTCCAGATAAGAGTGAGAGTAGGATGGAAGGGCAGGGTTCTTTCACGGCCCCATCATCCTCCCGACTGTAGCCCCGACTACCTTGCTCTGAAGTCTCTCTAATGTCCTCAGTATGGAGATGTTCTGCTGCCTCAGGACCTCCGCACTCCTCACAGACAGGGTTTGTCCCAGCTCTGCTGTGTTTCTTGCATTCTTTGGGCCTTTATTCAATAATACTCTCCCAGAAAGGCCTTCCCTAGCCATCCTGGTTAAAACTGCTTCACACACACACACACACACAACTCACATATACATACACACATAACTCACACACACACAACTCTCACACACACAGACTTAACAGTTGCTTACACATTCACACACATTTAGATACTTATATGTACTAATGCACACATACACATGCATTTACATATACTCATACACAAATACTTATGCAGTTCTATACACATACACATTTACACTTACACACATATACTTGAATATTATACACACATACAAATACACTTGTACATATTCACATACTCTTACAAGCATACACAAACTTATACAATAAACATGCATGCACATATTCATGCACACTTATACATTTTTACACTCATGAGTACACAGAGTAACACACACATACATGCACAGACATACATACTTTTACAGGCTTACACACTCTTGTACAAATATTACATATACATACTTTTATATACATATCAGACATAGTTATACACACTTATAGTCTTACACACATGTGCACACACCACATAATACATACTTCCACATGCTTGCACAAACACTACACCCTGACACATTTACGCAGTAATACCCCTCCTTTTATTCACATTCACAACCGTTTGCACACACATTTACACACTCACTTACATACCCCTCACACGAATGCAGACAAACAGATACAGTTATACACACAGACTCACACACACATTGATTCTCTTTCCCTGTTTTCTTTTCTACCATTTTACCCAATAGCTCACAATCCATCTTGTCCTTATTTCTTAGGATAATTATACATCGTCCCTACTTGTTAACAGAATGCCACTCCATGAAGTGGTGGTGTTTTCCTGTTTTAGTCACTGATATCCCCAGGGATAAAAAAAAAATGCCTGGGGGAGCAGAAACCTTAGGAAAATATTTCCTGAATGAAGATAGATTAACGATGCCTTGATCAAATCGAAAAATAACCATAATTAATGAGAAAGGGGTTCTTTCACTGGGTTAACAAAGTTTCTAACATTTGCTTTTAACCTGGGGATGATTTGTTCCCTTGCTTTCTTACCTGCTCTGGTTGGGGTCACACCACTCCGCTGGTCAGTGGACTGAGGAAATTGAAGGTGTGTGTAACGTAGGCTAGGGAAGTTAGTAGGAGCATCCTCTCCACTTTGCTCATC
The DNA here is from genome assembly GCF_900095145.1 of Mus pahari. Taxonomy (NCBI): domain Eukaryota; kingdom Metazoa; phylum Chordata; class Mammalia; order Rodentia; family Muridae; genus Mus; species Mus pahari. The sequence continues at coordinate 79,887,842 of NC_034598.1, read as the reverse complement.
TCATTTGACTGTAGCCATGGAAACGTGGTGATGAGGCACAAGGTGGAAACAGCTCAGGCCCCTGGGTACCTGGAAGGAAGCAATCTGTGGTTTCTACGGGATGAGATCTTCACTGTGGTAGAACACTTAACTCTGGGGGTGTATTTGTTACTGCACCATGTTTATCTCACCTACAGACCCAGATTAGTATTCGTTACCATAAGCAGACATAGAGAATAAGCTTAGAGAAATTCAGTCTCCTGAATAATTCTTTCACAGAAAGTACTTGATACATTTAATGAGGTACTAGCACCTTGGTCATGAGTGGAAGTATTTATGAATATTGCCCAGGCAATGACCCACACAGAAACCACAGAGATTGTGAAATGAACACAGAGTATCCAGCTAGAAGGCAGAATATACAAATATGTACAGAGAATATCTTGTATGTTGTATGGATGCATCACCTGTCAATTAAAAAGCCTATGGCCCATGGCTTAAGCAGGAAATAGGAGGTGGGATATCCGGGAGGCAGAGAGAATTCTGGGATAGAGCACAGGTAACCAGCAATGTGCAGAATGTAGGTTAAAATAATTGGGTTATTTTAGTTGTGATCTTAGCGTAGAATCTAGCTATATGGCCAAGATATTTGTAAATATATTTTGAATCTGAGTCTTAGTTCTGGGGGCTTGGGACCAGGAGGAAAAACTGGACCTAACTTCTACACAAATCTATGTTGTGACACTGTTGTGTTCTGAACTTCAGCAAAGCCACCTTTGGCCCTTAAACAAGTAAATGTGCGCCCCTGTGCCTGAGTTCCTTAGCTGTCTCTAAGGATGATTACATTAGCTACCTCCTGAGATTGCTTGAGGATCATATAAAACAAAATATGGAAAGCACAGATCAGGACGCCTTCCTTAGGAGATGCTATCAACTGTAGTTGTTGTTGTTGTTGTTGTTATTGAAGGACATATTTCAGTGGGAAGAGGCTGAACGGACACAAAGGAAGAACACATTCTCCCCTGATCAGGGCTCCGTATACAGCCCTTATGATCTAGAGGTGACCGTCTTGGAGGGTCTACCTCAGAGCCAAATAATTACTTACTAGGGAATAGGAAGGCTGAAGAGAAGGGACGACTCTGCACCCTCTGTATCCTCCAGACAACACTGACAGCTGGCATGCCCAGTCAGCTCCTTTGACGTAGGTAAAACCATAACAATGGTAATGATGATAACTCTCCCTAATAAAAATTCATTGATCCTACACCACTCTGATCGAGACACTGTTCCTACCCACTCTCTACACATGATGAAAAGACCCAGGAGAGTCAAGTCACTCTCCCAGGACCCTGTAAATGGTAAGCAATGGGGCTGAGCTTTAGGACCTGCACTGTGACACAAAGGGCACAGAAAGTGTCTGGAGGTAAGGAAGGTTGGAAATGAATCTCAACTGTCACATTCGCTTATCAACTGACTTACAGGCAACAGCTTCATCTCTTAAATCATTACTTCTGCATCTCTGAAATTATGTGACAATTAGTATCTCTATTAATACTAATGTTGCTATTATTCTTAATAATGCTAGCAAATAGTGACACTATCCACCCCCTGTGGGAGGTGTTAAAGACTGATTGGGAAAATGTTTACGCACAGGCTAAGCGGTTTCTCAGTAAAATGTTGGCTATTTCCTGGTAGTGTTGTATGTGACTGGTCTGAAACTCCTCAGTGTCTGCAGGAGGGTTTTTGCATGGTAGAATGTTTTACACAAAACATCTCTTCTGCTATCCCCTGGGATTTGAGGCAGGGCCTGTCTCCTGCTCTAACTTGACATAGTTCTGTCGCTATAACAAATGACTCATAAAGTGAAGAGGTTTAATATGGCTCATAGTTTCAACCCGTTATCAGAGAGACCCATTGCTGTTAGTCCCTGGATCTGGTCTCTGGCTTGCTACGGAGGTGTGTGGGTAGCAGAGCAAACTATTCAGCCCATGACTGAGAAGCAAAGGAAGAAAAGGTGGGGATGAAAGAGCCAGCTCAGATTGACACATTGCTTGCCTCGCAAACATAAAAGGCCAGAGTTTGATGTCAGAATCTACTTTTTAAAAAGCTGCATGTGATGGTAAATAGTTGTAATCCCAGGCCTGCGGAGCAGAAACAAGCAGTACCCTAGGGCTTGCTAGCCAACTAGCTTAGCCGTCTTGTCCAGTTCTAGACCAGGAATGATTCTGTCTCTAAACAAACAAACAAACAAAATAGTAGATGGAATGAGAGAAATAATACTTAGCGCATGTGTAGACTCTCTCTCTCTCTCTCTCTCTCTCTCTCTCTTACACACACACACACACACAGACACACACACACACAGACACATGGGGGAAGGAGGGAGGGAAAGGGAGGGAGGAAAAAAGAGAGGAGAGAAAGAGAGAGAGAGAGAGAGAGAGAGAGAGAGAGAGAGAGAGAGAGAGAGAGAGAAGGTCCTGCAATCTCCTTTAAGGATGAGTCCTCAGAGACCTAGGAGGGGACAGTTAACATCCAAATGGCAGGGGTTAAGCAAAGGGAGCCTCCTCCCAAGACACAGCAGCTGGCAGGCCCAGCCTGCGCAGGCGTGGTTTTGTCAGGAGGCCCAGTTCTCCTCTCCACCCTCAGAAAGCCGCCAAGCCTTCTTCGGGGTTAGGCCACCCTGACCTCCATCTGCGGGTAAAAGAGAAGGGCGCTTGCAACTCAAGACGCCTCTGCTGTCGGATGCCAGGGCTTCTGCTCCTCAGGACGACGGCCCTGAAGCCAAAGAAGCTAGCGAAGTGTTTCTGAATCGTCTTCAACAAGAAGAACGTTTCCACAGGATTGTGGCAACTGAGTCCATTTGACGGTTCAGATTCCAGTCCTTTGAAAACCCAAAAGCTACTAATGACCACACCATGTGGGAATAGGGGGAGGTGGTGGAGCGGGGTGCCTTGTCCTGCTATTGGATTGGGTCTAAAATATTTGGTCTCACCCTGTCAAAGAGTATTATTTGGTCAAAGGAGTTTAAAGATCCCACTGGTTTTTATCTGGATTTTTTTTTTATTTAATTCTTTTAAATTTTATTTATTTATTTATTTTGCTTATTCACTTTACATCCCACTCACGGCCCCTCCACACCCTCCCACAATCCTTCCCTCCTCCCCATCTCCTCTGAGCAGATGGCTGCCCCCTGGCTATCCCCCTTTCTCTGGCACTTCAAGTCTCTTCGAGGCTAGGCACTTCCTCTCTCACTGAGGCCAGAAAAGGCAGCCCATGTACAGGCAACAGATTTTGGGATAGCACCCTCGCCAGTTGTTTAGACTCACATGAAGACCTGGTATATATATGTGTGAGGAGGCCTAGGCCCAGCCTGTGTATGTTCTTTGGTGGGTGGCTCAGACTCTGACAGCCCCAAGGGTCCGGGTTGGTTGACCCTGTTGGTCTTCCCGTGGAATTCCTATCCCCTTCGGGGTCTGCAAATCCTTCTTGTTATTCTTCCATAAGAGTCCCCAAGCTCCATCCACTGTTTGGCTGTGGGTATCTGTATAAAATAGTCATAAGATGAAGATGGAGGGAGGGAACTAGGAGGGAGGGAGACAGGGAGGGGAATGGGGGATTCAGGATCAGGTGTGGGGGAAAGACAGGAGAGATGGCCATGAAAATGAATGGAAATCTGCAACTGACCAGAATGAGGAGATGCAGGGCACCTCCAGGACGAGACCGAGAAACTGGGATAAGGGAGGCGCCCAAGAATCAATGAAGGTAACCGGCCCTACTTGAGACCCATCCCACGGGCAAGCACTAACCCCTAAGCCTATTAAGGATACTCTGTTAGGCTTGCAGACAGGAGCAAGATGTCCTTTGAGAGGCTCCACCCAGCAGATGACTCAGTCAAATATCTGGGAACTCTTAAATGGGGTCACCGTAGAAGCGGCTCCAGTGATTTAAGAACAGGCAGGCTTTAGTAGAGAAACACGGATCAGGGCTAAGAAGGGAACTGCCACTCAAAGTCACTTTCCTTATGGGTAAAACAGAGACCAGCTCAGACAGAGAGGGGCTCTGCTTATGAGTCTCCGTGTGGTAGGGGAACTCACTTCTTACAGGGTTCAGGGGTCCCATTCAGGCCTGGTCTGATTTGTAGGACCCTACTTCAGGAGGTCAGTCTCCTGAACAAGCCAATCTGTGGTAATATGGATGTAAGCGGTGCAGTTGCAGCTGGGAGACTCATGTCTCTCTGGCAGCCACTGTGAGGTTTGCCAGACAAGTACATCAGAAGATGCAGGAGCAGGGGCTAGCCAACCCAACAGCACATGCCAGGGAGATGGTACCCTGGACAGACATCATTTCCCAGATCCTTTGAATCCTCCAGAGACTCTCCTCCCCATCTCTCTCTCCTCAGCGCTCTCTTTCTCTCATTTTGCCTGTCTCTATTTCTTCTTGGTCTCTCTCCCTCTCCCTCAACACCCTTCTCCTTCCTCCTTGCTTGCCTGAACTGTTTTTTTCTATTAGTTTTTTTTCTTGATGTTTCCCATCGTAACTTAATATGTAGCCCACTCTTCCTCCCCAAATGGATGGCCAAATTTAACAAAATAAACGACGTCCAGTTCATCTGAGTTTTGACTAAACGGCAAATATTTGGGACGTGCGTCAAAAAAGCAATTTCTTGTTTATCTAAACAAGATTTTTTTTGTATCTGGCACCATGATCCACAGCTCCCGGTGGCTCTGTGTAGGCCTCAAATGTTTTCTTGTAGCTCTTCAAGATAAAATGCTCTATGATAAACTTCACAATTCTCTCACAATTCAAAAGATAGGATTGAACAATATTTCCCGAATGTTCCAGAGAGTTTTGGGTCTCTTGTTCATGCATGACATCCATGCCTGGGTCTGTAGGGAAATCTTTGAGTCCAACCACACCACATGTGCCCTTCCTGAACCAAAGGTCAAGGGAGGTTCCAGGTTAGCCAAATGCCAACAGACACATCCAGCCTCCCTGAAAGAAAAGGTTAATTTGCATACAGTAGGAGTGAGTCAATTAAATTATAAAAGCTTTTTCTTTCATGTTTGCAATTTATTTGATATATTCTCAGAATGACTGGAAGATGGGGGCTTTAAAGAAAGAACCCTCTTTCTGGGGCTCCTTTGGGTGTCCTTAGGGATGAAATTTATAAGAGAAGGTGTGTAGCTGTTCACTGCCAGGTGATGTGGAATCTCACTGCTGACAAGACCTTGTCATCTAACCTGTCACCTTCCTGCCTGTTGATATTTTTATGCATGTGAAGGACACCAAGCTGTCTGAAGGAAGCTGGACCAGGAGCCTCTGCAGGCCATCTCAACATCCCTTTCCACCTTAAGTGACTCCGGCAACTGATGGAAGTCTCACAAGCAGCCCAGAAGAACAGATGCCCCATTCTCAGGGTCCTGAGGAAGGCTGCCTCCGGGCACTGCCATTTCTGGTCCAGGCCAGGCTTTCTGCTCTGCCGGCTGGAGGACAGCCATCCTTATTGAGTGTATTTCCAAGAAAGCAGTTGACAGGCTCACAGTGCTATTCCTGGAAATGTTCAATAGGCCATCCTCTGGCAGGGCCTGCTGCTGACGGATGGGTCTGAAGGGGCACCTCGTGCTCAGTGCCATCTAGGTCGGGTCTATTCCCAGGTGCCTCTGAGCACTCCCATCTCCATATACCACGGGCTGTCAGCTGACCGGGGCTGTAGTCCTCTGCAGAACTGCTTCCTCCCAGGCAGGCCAGTTGCCAGGCGGCTTGCTGCTAAATGGAGACAGGCGCCCTGTGACTATAAATTATAAAACATCAGGTCCAGCCGATGTGCTTGCTGTGTGTCCTCACAGTCAACTCCATGGGGGACCCTTGACCACAGCCAGAGGGCATTTCCTACAGCAGCTTTGACTCTCTCTAGCAGCCATTGGAGAGAGGCCAAACCTGCTGCTGCAAGGCAGCCTGATTCTTAGCAATCCTCAAAGCTGAGAGTTTCCCCCTCGATTTCCCGGCACGGTGTGGACCTAGGCTTCTCAGGGTCAGCACTACATGCATTTTTGGTGGTCCATCAGTGTGTTGGGGGTCATATGTAAGCATCCCTAATTACTTCTGCTAACACGCCGGCAGCATGTTCAAACTGGCAGAAAAACACAAAGAAAAAAAAGAGTAACCTGAACTACCTGGAAGGTGCAGGCTGAAGAGCTCATCTCTGATGACAGGGCTGAGAGGGTACTGGGGTACTGTGTTTCAAGCACTCTCCTTTACGGCATAAACTATGCTCTTTCTGACAATCCATATTTGCTTTTGGAGACAGGACACACACAGACAGACAGACAGACAGACAGACANACAGACACACACACACACACACACACACTCCAGATGTTGCAGAATGTCCCCCTTAGAAGGTAAAATTGCCCTTAATTGAAAAATCACTCTCTATAGAGTCAAGGAGCAGGGTCCCTGGGTGATGCCGGGGAGAGGGGCTGCTCTTTGGGAGGATGTTTAGTCTACAGACAAAGAAAGGAAAGCAGCCGCAGCTTCTGTAGTGCTTAAATCGAAGCACAGGGCTCCCCTGAAAGAAAAAGCCAGGCTGGCTATTTATAAAACTCCCTGACTCTTAAGTGAAAACAAGGACATGCTTTAGACAGCTTTCTCCTCTTCTCTGCTTTTCTCCTGACTTAGAACAAGAACAATGGTGCTGTGTCCACTTGAAGATAGAGAACAAACTCCCCCCCCCCCCGGTCTTTCTTCAAAAAGGCTTTGGGAGTTTTTTTGTTGCTGTAGTAGTTGTTTCGGTCATGTTGTCATGACCACCTGCCCCCCACACTCCCCATCCCCATCCCGCCCTCCCCATACACACCCCCTCTCTCCCCCATCATCCTGAGAATTGTCTTTTTCTGACCAAAGTAGTAAGAGAGCACAGTAGGGGTGGGACTGTGGGTAGAATCTCCTTGATTTTTCTTCACAAAATTCATAGACTTTTCTTTATACTTAGAAACTGGCCGGGAAATACCCCTTGCCTATATAGGAAGTCGCAGTTGCTTTAAAAAAAAAAAAAATAGCTTTGCTGTTATATAATTCATGGCTGGCTTCTCTACTCCAAGCTTTCAAGGAACTGTAAAGAAATCTTGAAAGATCTCTCCTGCTCCTACTGGCAGAAATCACAAAGGAAAAGGGGAGTGACCTGAACGCCTCGGAAGGTTCAGGATGAAGAAGACAAGGCTGCATGGGTCCTGGGGAAGGCTTCAGGCCCTCTCCTTCACGGCACAGGCTGTGCCTAGGAGGACACAAAGCCACATTTGCTTTTGGAAACAGGGCACTGTGATTAATCAAAGGAAACAAAACCAGCTTCATTTCCCATAACAGGTCCACGGAGGGCTTTTCTAAGAAAAACCTTGATCAAAATGTTCCTTCTGTTTCCCTAAAGGCTGATGAGGGGGGATCCACGAAATTCAGGTCCTGAAGAGTCCCCTTCCCAGAAAGGGACTTCGTTACGCTAATTCACTCAAAGCAGTAAGGCAAGAGCCAGTCTGCTGTAGCATCATTGACCCCTCTGGCAAAAAAAAAAAAAAAAAAAAAAAAAGCAAGCAAGGGTGTCTTGTCCCTGTACCCACTTAGGTACTCACCTGTTCTCTCTGGGCCATTCTGATCAGTCGGGCTTCCTGGAAGACCTGGGGGAACAGAACAGTGAACAAAAGAGTCAGAGAAGGCAGGCAGCTGGGAGGGCTGTGGTCAGCTTGCACAGGCTGACCTCTCAGTAGCTTCTTGCTGTAGGGCTGGTAGGGTGAGCTGAGACAAAGGAGATACAGCCTGGGGTGCCAAATAAACTCAGGAATCAAATAGTATTTTAATGTAAATCGTTTAAGTAAAACTTTGATTCTAAAAGTCCATGGTGAACAAAATCTCTAACATTCAAAGTATTGGTATGGGTACATTCCTAGCTGTTGGCGTGTACCATCAGAAAGTCTCCACAAGGCAGGTCAGTGAAATGGGTACAACAAAAAAAGCCCTAGATTTTGAGACTGAAAAGTAGCCTACCCCATCAGCTTCTGCCTTGTATTAGGATGAGTTGGTTAATTCTGATTGGGTGTGTTAATTAGGGTAGCCCCAAAAGGGGGATTTTGATAGCTAGACCTCAATGCTTTGATACTTGGACCTTGGTAGTCAGCTGCGGGAGGAGGAAGTGGTCATATAAGGGAATAGACCTTGGTGGCTGGCTTTAGGAATGGAATCTAACTATTTAGTAAGGAATTACCTCTGGGAATGGGAGAGGAAGGTAAAAGGCACACACACTCACACACACACACACACACACACACACACACACACATGTGCGCACACACACACCGGTGGGTAATTTGTTTGCCATGCTCAGATCTGCTAGAGCCCTTCTGGAGGAAGGTGCAAAGGAAGACGTGTAGAGGAACATGGAAAAAGCCAACGAGCATGCTAGTCTCAAAGTGGGATGGTAACAGGATAATGGAATGTCCTGAGAAGTACTGTGTTGTGGGAAATATTAATATTAAAGTTTAAAATATTAAAACTGGCACATTCCTGTCCTAGTACCTCTGCCCTAGAGACCTGGCCAGCCATGCACCAGCAGGCAATGGCCAACCTGTTTTTATTTATTTATGTTTTTTAATTTAATTATTTATTTTTCAGAAACAATGGTAGCTCAATCGCTGGGCGCAACAACTAGAATCCTAATCTTGCAAGCCTTATTAAATCTAAATCCTCCGGAGGTGAACCCTAATGGATCTGCCACTGAAACCAGGAGACACTAGTAATTACATCTTGTCCTCCTCTATCCCCATCCAAAAGGACCTATCTTCTGCTTCCTCTCTTCCACCGGCCAACCCCGGAAGTCCCTCCTACTCACCCAGTGATTGGTCCCTTTGTTCATTAGGGGATTGGTTCACAAGAAGTCACCTGAGTACCTGACTCCCTCCTTGCCTATGACCCCTCCCAAGAGAGTGGACTTAGCATCAAAATACAAACAGCACCAGGCTCATCCATAACAGTACTGTCTCCACAAACCTAGTGTGGTCCATGGCATGTGCACATGTGTGTACGCACAGAGAGGTACATGTGACTGAACAGGAGGGAAGGACGCTGGCAGAGCATCTTGGTGGAAGTGAGAAAAGAGAAACAAGGAAAGGAAGAGGGAGTAATTCAGATCCCACCCTGGATTCAGGATTCTTAGACAGCAAATCTGCTGCGTTTCCCTGGGAACATCCTTGGAAAGAATCAAACCCAGTGATACACTTGACACACGGAGCTCTGATTCATTTGTTTTTCCAGAGTATTCTAGAACAATCCCCACGACTGACGTTTATTTATACTACTTGGGAAAGACTTCTATCACATCAATGACGTTTTATTATCTCAGTTTGGTGAAGAAACAGAAATAATTTTTTCCCTACTTAACTGACTTGGCCAAATCCTTCGATTTGATAGCAAGGGGGATTCTGGGAGTGGGCGGAGACTACGGAGGTGGGGGGCAGGCAGGTGACTTGTGGCCAGCCTTGTCATACTCTGAAGCCCCAGAGTAGAGATACTTCAGGGAAACCAGTTTCTCCTCCAAGGCAGAGCTCCTTTGAAGGGCTTCCCTGTGCCTTTCGCGGTAGAACAAAGAGGAAAGGCTGTCTGTGAACTGGGAGCGCTGCTACTGACAGACATCCCCTGGAAAGCAGCCTGTGCATTTCCTTAGCAAAGAAGAGGAGATGGAAGTGCCAAGAACTTAAGAGAATAAATATTCTAGAAATAATTCCTGACCGTCTTTGGAGTGTGGCCTTCTTCCCCTGGTAGATTGGTTTCTTACGAGACTGTTTCCTTTGCTGTTTCCTTTGGCTACAGAAGCTGCTCTGCGTTCTGCAAGCACCCACCTGCTCTAGGGGGAGTGAAGGCTGCCCCTCTGGCAGCTGTGAAGAGGCAGCAGGGAGGGTGGGCTGGCCTCCTCAGCCTGCTGCAGGGTTAACCCCTTAGGCCAGGCTCAAGGGCTGGGATCTAGGGCACAGACTTGACAGGATACTAAACCTCAGTAATCAGGATGACTGATGTTATTATAATCCAGAGCTTAAAAAAAAAAAAAAAAAAAGAAAAGTACCATAGAGACCTGAGATGAACAGAATATGAATTTTAAAATAAAGACAAGATCTGTGCCAGAGATTCTTTTAGCGCAGCTGGGAAGTGCTACAATCAGAGGCCTTTGTGTTGTTTTGTTTCAATTTTTTTTTTTTTTACATTTATTTACTGTGTGTGTGTGTGTGTGTGTGTGTGTGTGTGTGCATGTGTACAGCCTAGAATCTGTTCTTGTGAAGTTCCTGTTTTTCCTCATCTAGAACATTCCAGCCTCATCCCTCTGTGGGATCATGACAAGGTCCCAAGTTGACTGACATACTCTGTGTGTGTGTGTGTGTGTGTGTGTGTGTGTGAGAGAGAGAGAGAGAGAGAGAGAGAGAGAGGCAGACAGACAGAGACAGACAGACAGACAGACAGAGACAGAGATACAGAGACAGAAAAAGAGATTTTTATCTACTTACAAACGTTTTTTACAATTGGGAGATTCTGATAAAAAAATAATGTAATGTACATCTTAACTAATCTTTAAAAACTCAAATATTAGTCTTGCCTTGAAAATGTGTTTAGTAATTGATTAAAGGGATTAACTTTTTTCTCTCTTTATTTGTTGTATCTGGCAACTAAAACCAGCAGTGATAATCATTCCCACTTGCTGATAACACATTCAATCTTAGCCGAGTTCAAGGCTCTCAGCATTTGTGCCTTGAACTCCTTGCCATTCCGGGCCTATTACTCCCATCTTCAGAGGGGAAAATCCGAAGCTCAGAAAACATAATGTTTCCAAATCTCTTGACTAATAAATAACCTGGCTAGCATCCACCCTGGGAGGTGTGGAATAAATTACTGACTATCAAAGAGTTCCAGGAAGCTTCAAGGGCCCTGGGTGTGCCCACTGGGATGAAGGAGGGCCCCACCACCCAGAGAGGCTGGCTTGGTTCCTGGCTCCTGTTTCTATCAAACAACCCCACCCCCACCCCCGCCCACTCTGTCGTTGTCTTGCTATCCTCATTTCTCTTTCTGATTTCTCTTTCCTCTCTTCGGTTTGCTTTTGTTGGGGTTGCTTTGCTCATCTCTGTGATGAAATACCTTACATCCTGTCTTACATTTTGAGGGGACAGTCCACCATGGCGGGGAAGATATGACAGCTGAAGTACAGGGCAGATGGTGACACTACCCACAGGCGTGAAGCAGAGAGGTGGATGGTGGTGTTCCCTTCTCTTTCTCCTGTCTCCTCAGTCTAGGAACGAAGCCTGTGGAATGGTGTTGGACTGCATTCTCACCTCAACTAGACCTCTCGGGAAATGCCCCCATAGACATGCTCAGAAGTTAGTCTGTCTCCTACATGATTCTAAATCCCATCAAGTTGACTATCAGAGGGGCCTCGGGTGAGCCAGCCCTGAGGGCAAGATCAAGGGAGAGCTGGCCCTCCCTCGCCTGGTGGTGTGGGTGCCCCTGTCCCTTGCCAGCTGCAGAACCCTGCACAGCAGGTGGTGTGCCTCATCTGGGCACACATTAGAGCTGCCTCTGGTGGTGGTAGGAGAGGGGGTGTGCAGGGAGAGGGGAGGACAGGTGAGCCAGCCCCAGGTAAAGAGCACAGGATAGCTGCCTCTGTTATTTGTCTGCAGTAAAGTGACTTAGGTGCAGGGTGATGCCCTCCCCGACCCTGACCCTTTGCAGTAGCCAGGAGAGCGGGCTCCAAGAACATAAGAGTGAGAGAGCTAGCCCTGCCCTCTTGCTAGCTATAGCATTCAGGAGAGTGGGCCCTGCACCTCACCTGGGCAATGCAGTGGAGCTGGCCCTGATGGCAAAGGCTAGGGTGAGCTGCCTGAAGGCATGAGAGCAGGAGAGTTGACCTTGTCGCCTACTGATAGGCAGCCTAGCCAGGGCAGTGCTCCAGCGCTTGCCCTGGTGGTGCAGAGAAGGGAAAGCCAGCTTGCTGACCAGCTCAGCTGCCACCCAGGCCCAGATCCAGGGCTCTAAGTTGGCCCAACCCCCAAACCAACGTCATCTGCACATGGTTGGGATTTGTGAAAGAACCAGTCCTGCTGTTCCAAAGCTGCAGGATCTTCATGATGCAGAGCAACAGTGGGGGTCCTGGTGAGAATCCAATATTGATGGCGTCACAGAAGCTAGAGACCTCAAACCAGCCCAATGGCTCGTTGCAGTGAATATTTGTGAGTGAAGCTGAATGGACAGAGGGATACACTGTGAGACACACTGTGACACACTACAGCTTCCACAATGAGATATTTTCTATGCTTTGTTTTGGGGTGTGTGTGTGTGTTTATTTTTGAGGTGTCTTAGAGTTTCTATTGCTATGAAGAAACACCATGACCAAGGTACCTCTTATGAAGAACAACATTTAATTGTGGCTGGATTACAGGTTCAGAGGTTCAGTCAATTATCATCATGGCTGGAAGCATGGCAACATCCAGGCAGGCATGGCACTGGAAGAACTGAGAGTTCTACGTCTTGTTCCAAAGGCAAACAGAAGACTATGACCCATGTAAATGGGAGGAGGGTCTCAGAATCCACCTCCACAGTGAAGCACTTCCTCAAATAAGGCCACACTTCCTAATAGTGCTACCCCTGGGCCAAGCATATTCAAACCACCACATTCTACTCCCTGGCCCCCAAAGACATGATTATATCAGTGGCCATACTTGAATACAGCAAAAATATATTTAGTCTAATTTGAAAAGTCCCCTTAGTCTATAGCAGTCTCAACAATGTTCAAAGTCCAAAGTTCAAAGTCTTTTTTGAGATTTATTCAATCACTTAACTGTAATCCCCTATAAAGTCAAACTCAAAAAGCAGATGACAAACCTCGGACATCACAGGATATACGTTATCATTTCAAAACATCATAGTGAAGAAATACTGGACCAAACAAGACCAGGAGCCAGCTGGGCAAACTCCAAACTCTTTGTCTCCATGTCTGATGTCAAAGCGCTCTTGAGATCTCCAATTCCTCTCATCTTTGTTGACTGCAACAAACTTCTTTCTCCTGGGCTGGTTCCCCTCCCCCTTAGCAGTTTTCCTCAGCAGGAATCCCATGGCTCTGGTGTCTCTAACATCTTGGGGTCTCCAAGGCAACTTCGACTTCATAGCTCCTTGTTCCAATGTCTGGGATCCATACATGATCTTTTGGGCTCCTCCAAAGGACTTGGCTCACTTCTCTAGCTCTGCCCTCTGTAGCACTCTAGGATCTGGTTGGCTCCATGTCACTAATGCTGCTATTCTTGGTAGTCATTCTATGGTACTGGCATCTCTAATACATGGGGTTTTTCACTGCATCTAAGCTTCACCCATCGCCTCTCATAGACTACCTTTATGGTGCCAAGCCTCAACTTCTTTGCATGATCCCTTCAGTCCAGGGCCATTGACTGCAACAGAGGCTGCATCTTCACCAGTGGCCTTCCTTAGCCTCTCACAGTGACAAGCCTCAGCTGCTCTCCATGACACCTTCACTCCTTCAAACCAGTATCACCTGGGTGACTCTTACCAACTCCAGCTGAAGCACAAGGCACGAACTTGGCTATCCCTGGAACACAGCTTCCTTATGTTCCCCAAAAATGTTACTTCTCAGATCAATGATGTTGATCTCTTCTTAATCACTGCTAATTTCTTAGCTCCAGCTAACCAGCATCAATTGTTCTAGTAATCCTTTCTATTCTTGACTCTAAAGCCAGAGACACATGGCCAAAGCTGCCAAGGTCTGTTGTTTGCTGGGGATGGAACATGGCCCCCTTGTTCTATTACATTATCACCAGCTTTCTGTTTTCCAGCTCCTTCACTACCTAAGCTTGGCTATTTTGGAACTTGCTTTATAGACTGATCTTGAACTCAGAAATCTGCATAGCTCTGTCTCCTGACTGCTGGGATTAAAGGCATGTATCACAGGGGCTGGAGAGATGACTCAGTGGTTAAGAACACTGACTGCTCTTCCTGAGGTCCTGAGTTCAATTTCCAGCAACCACATGGTGGCTTACAACCATCTGTAATGGGATCTGGTGCCATCTTCTGGTGTGTCTGGAGACAGCTGCAGTGTACTACATATATATATATTTAAAAAAAAAAAAAAGGCATATATCTCCACACCTGGACCTAAGGTTTTCTGTTCTTGAAACTTGCTCTGTACCAGGCTGGCCTTGAACTCAGAGATCTGCTTGCCTGTCTCCTGGGATTAAAGGCATGAACCCTAAGCTTTCCGTGGTCACTATTCCCTCAAGATATGGATCAAAAGCCTATCTCCTCCATTTCTGGATTGTAGCTCATTCCAGATTAAAAGTCCAAATGAAAACCATAATCAGGCAATAATGCCTTTGTTCAACTGCAAACACATGAACAATAAGTTTAGCTGTGTGTGACCTTGCCAAGAGATCACCACTCCCTTAATCTGTTTATCTCCTTGAATGCAGGATTCGGCTCCATTCTACTTCCTGGTGCCCCTTTATTCTTTGAACCATACATTTCGTTCTTTTCCATTTTGTACTTTCCTTTTGAAACTTGCTATGCTTGATCAAAATGCTCTTCAGGAGGCTAAACCATTGAATGAGAGCAAAGTCTCTGCTGGGCCTTTTTGAGACTTCCTTTGTCAATGCAATTAATATAAATCTCTTTACATTTGTCTCAGGTAGACCCCCTCAAACAAAGGCAAAACAAAGCCACTTCCTTCACCAAGATACCACAAGAACACTCTCTAGGACACGTACTAAAATTCTTCTTCACTGAAACCTCTAGGATCAGATATGCACAGTTCAGAACACCCTTAGCACCAATGTCTTCCATATTCCTACTAGGATGGCCTGTGGAGTGTCACTGTTTAGCCACACAGTTCACTTTAGAGTGGAGGTTCCCCATGACGCGACCTCTTAACACAGTTCCTCCTGCTCTGGTGACCCCCCCAACCAGAAAATTATTTTCATTGCTACTTCAAAACTGTAATTTTGCTACTGTTAGGAATTGTAACGTAAATATCTGCATTTTCCAATGGTCTTAGGCGACCCGTGTGAAAGGGGCATTTGACTTCCCAAAGGGGTCACAACTCACAGGTGGAGAACCACTGGTGTGGAGCATGGGGCATCTCACAGATTGCCTGACTAGTAGTTGTGGGTCACTGCCTCTGCATAGCATCCACAGAGGATCATAGCTCTCATTGCTGGTCCAGGATAGGATACACATTAAACAGTCATTTCCAGGTTTTTTTTTAAAAATTGCATATGTATTACTTTCCATAATCATAATAAAGTAGAAAAATAGAATGTCAAGCTACCACTTAGTTGGGGATTTCTTGAGTTGCAATCTTACTTAAGATTTTTCTTGGAGTTCTCTGCCTGAGAAGCAAAAATAGATCAAGGTCTGAAGTCCCAGTGACCTCTGCTTTCCATAGGGCTGATTCCTTGTATCAGCAGAAGAAGCCCATCACCCTCCCATCTAGACACCTCTAAACAGACCCCTCCCCATACTGCTACATTATTTCTGGTAGCACCTATAAGTATAATTGGGCCATGGTTTACAGCACAACACATGAACGGCCAGAGCTTTGGACCCATGACCAATGCAACCTTATGAAAAGAATTCCATCTGGTCACCCTACACGTTTCTAGCATCATTTGCCAAATTGGATTTGTGATGGTTAAAGCTTTAATGCCACCTTGGCCGGAGTCACCATGTAAGCATACCTCTGTATTTGTGTGTCTAAGAGTGTTTCCAAAAAGGTTTAGCTGAGCAAGAATGACGTAACTTGAATGTGAGCAGCACTGGGCTGAATGAATGCAAAAGAGGAAGCAAGCCAAGGAACAGAAACCAGCACTTACTTCTTCTTTACTGTGTACACAGTGTGACCATCTTGTTCTAGCTGGCATGCCTTCTCTGCCATTATGAACTATATCCCTTAGAACTTTTCTTTAAGTTCCTTTTATTACATTATTTTTTACAGTAACAAGAGAGCAGCTAATATACAACTCCCTAACACTTCTCAAAAAAATCTGTTCCTCCTGCAGTGCTCAGTAACTGAGATACTCATCTCATCCACATCCCAGAAACCTGGGTACTGCACGCATCCTGGACCACTTCCCTATAGAACCCTCATACTGAATCCAATACAAAGTCTTGTTGATCTGATAAACTTCTTTAGGGAGCTCTTAGACTGGTCTCTTCTTTCTCATCTCTGGCAATATGACTTAGACCAGTCCGTGACCATCTAGAGTATGAACCACAGCTACTACCTCATGCTTTTGTTCTTGTTCCCACCCTGTATCTCATGCTCCAAATCATGATCTTTCTAAAATGTAAGTGATCATTGTATCCTCATTCTTAAATCTCTGATGATCCTTAAGTCTCTAACACAGGATGTAAGACAAGTATCTACCTGAGTATTTAACCATCTCCACTAGCCACACAAAATCCTTTTCAGCTTCCAGACATGTATATCCTCTTCTGGCCCTTCCCATACATTCCCTTTTTTGCAGAAAACAAACAAACAAACAAAAAACAAAAAAAAAACACCCTGTGATGGTTTGTATATGCTCTGCCCAGGGAGTGGCACTATTAGAAGGTGTGGCCCTATTAGAGTAGGTGTGGCCTTGTTGGAGTAGGTATATCACTATGTTTGTGGGCATTAAGACCCTCATCCTAGCTGCCTGGAAGCCAGTCTTCTGCTAGCAGCCTTCAGTTGAAGTTATGGAACTCTAAGCTCCTCCTATACCATGCCTGCCTGGATGCTGCCATGTTCCCACCTTGATGATACTGGACTGAACCTCTGAGCCTGTAAGCCAGCCCCAATTAAATGTTGTTCTTTATAAGACTTGCCTTGGTCATGGTGTCCATCGTAGTAAAACCCTAAGACACACCCTGTTAGCTCCCCATCTTTGGGGCCTCACTTTAGATAACACTTGAGCCAGGAACCTTTTCCTGACCTTCCAACACTGGGTCGGATACCCTTTGTTGAACCTTCCCAGGTACCCTGGCCTACTTTTATTGCACCGCTCACCCTAAAAGAAAAGCCATAACTCTTGGATGGTTTGCCTGCTTTTCCCTATCAGGGCTGGTATGTGACTCTATGTGTAGCCTTTGTAACTTGATCACAGCTGACTAGGCACTCAATAAAATCTATGTTCCCAACTAAAGTGCTCAGAGCACCAACAACATGAGTCACCTTCTAGCAGAAACATTAAGAATCACTACCAGGAAAGCGTGTGTTTGCTCGGGAACGGCAGGCTCACAAGTCAGGTCATGCTACACACTGGCTTCGAGCAGCAGGGCAGTCACTAACTGCCCGGCTTCCTAGAAGTACACATGGTTTAGAATTTGGAGAAGTTGTGAATCAAATCCCTTTCTATGTATCTGAGAACATTCCCTGTTTCCTTTAATTTCTTCTTGCCAGACTGATAACGGTTTCATAACTTCATTTTAGGGCCACTGTATCTCAGTGTGACCCTTACCCTTTAACCATTAATAGGCCTGCCTGGCTGGCACGGGCATCTCCTGAGGGCGTGTTTGAAGAGGAAATGTTGTTTAAAAAGCACCTCTGTACCTCGTCTCAAGAGAAATGTAAGAATTTCATTTTTCATTTTAAATCAACAGCTTGACCTCATTTTTGCCTGAAGGCAAAAACTGCAGGCCTTTGTGATCTCAGCCTTTGGTTGAGACAGTGTAATTATTCTTGTTCCCTGTGTATTTTCTCTCATTTACAAAATAGAAGTGACTATATTTGATACCCCTTGGCATGAAGTTACGGAAACCTCAAAGAATTCGGATTCAAATGTTAACTTACCCATGTCTAAGCTTGTGTGGCCTTAAGCAACCCAGTTGACCTTCCAGAACTTTAGCCTTCTCTGCAAAGTCAGAGACAGCAGCCTCATACCTCACTCTCTACCTTGAGCCTGAATAGCGTTGGATAATGTTAACATCCTTCCCAAAACTTCTGCTGCTCACCATACCATAGCATATGACAGTCCTCCCATGGAAGCTCTCTGGACTGAGGTCATTTTCTGTGATAAATCTTCGCTGTGAGCTGTAGTTGCCAGGCAGCCTCGGTGTCCATAGTCAGCAGCTAAAGCTTTGGGAACTCCTAGTACAATGACTAGGGTTGTTAGCTTTCTGCTCTCAAAAACAGTACTCCTCCTTGTAATCATAGAGAGTGACTCAAGCCCCACTGGGAATAAGGGGAAGCAAAGTCAAGTGAAGAAAGAGAAGGGAATGAAATATCCAAGAGCAACGAGGCCAAGGTAAGAGGCAAGGGCCCTGGCCATCTTGATGTTGACCTTGCTTGTAGATTTACATGTCCAAAGACTGCTTTCCTATCTTGCCCAATACCTTGATCCCACATATATGACTCACAGCTAGTATCTCCTTTTTAGCTTTGGAACCATGTGGAGAAGTCAAAAGCTGGTATTATATACCCATTTTCCAGAAGACACAGCCAAGGAGTATATGCCTGAATCACACTAGCCCATTTGAGATGGTGCTGGATTGAGCTTGAGGAAGTGCTCTATGTTCAATGCCCTTTCTACCACACTCTCTCCCCTCTCACACAGTTGAAGAACAATATTCCAATCAACCTCAAAGAGAGCCTATGCTTGGGAGCCCTTGTCAACATCACAAAAGACAAAGTACCAAACTGGGATTAAAAGGAAGAGAAAGAGAAAGAGAAAGAGAGAGAGAGAGAGAGAGAGAGAGAGAGAGAGAGAGAGAGAGAGAGAGAGAGAGAGAGAAAGAGAAAGAAAGAAAGAAAGAAAGAAAGAAAGAAAGAAAGAAAGAAAGAAAGAAAGGAGGAAATGAATGAAGAAAGGAATGAGCAAAGAAAGGAAGAAGCACCTATATTCTATTCCCAACCATTAACCCTAGGAATAAGTGCTTTCTCACCTCTGCAAAGAGCAGGCAAGTAACACATGTAGTCAAGCTTCCCCTGGGCTTCTGGTTTTTGAATGTGAACCATAGCTACTTTACAACACAAATGACCATGGTATAGAAGAAACATCTAGAGGATAAATCTGGATGTTCATCACAAGTGCCGTGGTAATTACATCTCTAGCCCGTTCTGCCCACCATGCCTGGTAGCAAAGCCTAGCATGTTGCTTCATGGCTTTTTAGAAACAGGTCACACTCAACTTCAGTAACTATTCCATAGCTCAGTTTCCCTGTAGGAAGAGCAAGGATGGTAATGGCTTCTGGACAGGACAAAAGAGTTTTGAACTCATTCTTGCCTCCTTGCCATTACAAGGAAATTAAGTTGTTGATCTGGTTGGCCAGAGACAGATTCTTGTAGTCAGCAGGCAGGGATGCCATATCTAGGAACGGTGCTTTGTTCTGTGTAGTTGGCTGGTAAGAACAGTAATTTCTTTCAGCATCTATATCTGTCAGGCAAAGGCCTAGGGAGGGAACTCCCCCTATTATGTCCTTCTCTGAGTATCTCTTCTAGATACTATGTATCTCTTCTAAGCACTGATGTGCCTCTTCTAGACACATCATATCTCTTCTAGATACAATGTATCTCTCTTCTAGATACAATATATCTCTCTTCTAGATACAATGTATCTCTTCTAGAGAGTACAATGGCCTAAGATCCAGATTTAGGGATCTAGGAGTAAGAAATTCTGCATCTATTTGTTGTGTTGGTTTTGAGACAGTCCCATTGTCTCGCCTTGAACTTACAGTCCGATACAACCTCTGAGTTGCTGGGGTCACAGATGTGTGGTTTTCTATTAGTCCAAGATTAAGACTTGTATGGATGACCTATTCATTAAAAGCAGTACTTTCTCTTTTGACTTACTTCTTCTGCCTGTCACTAGAGACCTATGATGGCCAACCTCCCAAATGGTTCCTGACATATCCCTATTGCTAGTAGCCATGCTCTATGGAACAAGGTGAAGTTGTGGCCAATGGAACTTGGCACAGGAAATGACATGTTACCTTCAAGACAAGCTATGCATGGTCCCAAAGTTCCTCCCATGGCTGATCTCTTCATTGGATCGAAGCTGGGAACAAACTGTGTCTTCTCTTCCAATCCTCAGTGTCTAGCATCATACCTGGCACCTACTCACTTTTCAATTTAAAAAAAAAAAGCATAATATTATGCATAGCCTCTATTCATACTTCTTATTTTCAATGTTTTCAAAGTTTCTCTCTCTCTCTTTTTTTTTTTTTTCAGTAGAAAGCTAAATGTAGCAATTCGCATTAAATTCCAGGGGCATTTTAGATGGCCAAATAAGTAAGTGTCTGTAGAAATCAAAGTCAAATGTGCTAGGTTTTACAGAGGCATTTCCACATTTGTGTCCGAATTTGCCCCCACAGTTCAGTTCCCCATGAATCATAAAGTGATCCCTTCTGCTTTTTCATAAGCTCAGTTAAGTTACACTCAAGGCTAATAAAATTATACTCTATTAAACTGACTATTTTGGCCCCACGGATACAACCATTCCAACTCTCTCACTATTGCCATTTGGGTCTGTTTTCACTCATTTCTGAAGCCTCCTGAGACTGGGAGATATTGATTCCAAGGACTGAGAAGACCTCTAAGAACCAGGAGAATGAAGAAGGAAAAAAAAAAAAAAAACCGCAGAGGACAGCCTGACATTGTTTGTCTCCTAAGTCTGGGTTCTCAGAAGTGAGCTAACGCTGGGCCATGGGCCCAGGAAATCTGCTCTCTGGATCTCGACATTCCCCCTTTCTTCCCTCAAAGCTAGAGCTCTGAAAATGATCCATGCATCCACTTACAGCCATTGAAAAGGTGGCTCATGAAACTTGAAAGCAGCTTACAAGCCTGGGGAGCAACACACATGACCTAGGGCTGGTGAGATGGCTCAGCAGTTAAGAGCACTTGCTGGTCTTCCAAAGAACCCACACCTACATGGTGGCTAACTGGCATGACACTCCAGTCCCAGGGGATGTGATACCCTCTTCTGGCCTCTGAGGGCACTGCATACACATGGTGCACAGGTATGCAGAGGAAATACCCATACACATAAAAATTTAAATCAAAATGTTCTTTAGGAAAGAAAGAAAGAAAGAAAGAAAGAAAGAAAGAAAGAAAGAAAGGAAGGAAGGAAGGAAGGAAGGAAGGAAGGAAGGAAGGAAGGAAGTAAGTTACAATTCCCATGACGCTCTTCCTGAGGTTGTATAAACAGTAAACAATTGCTGGAGAAAAGAAGACCTTTGTTGGTCAATACCCACCCACAAGTTGTGCAGGACGCTGCCATGATGAAGCTTTCCAGAGTTGTCCCCTGGCTGGAGAGGACTTTTCAGTGGCTCTGTTGCCTATGTTGACCACACCCCTAGAAGTAATGTCTCATCTATGCCTCTGCAAGTAATCCTAGCAAACTCATTGATTCACTATGCTGGACTGGGCTGAGCTGGGCTAGAATTACTTCTTTGGTTCATCTTTGCTTGCTGTGGTGGTTGAATAAGAATGGCCTTTATAGGCTCATATATTTGCACTGAAGTGGAACTCTGATAAGATGAAGGATTAGGGGGTGTGGCATAGAACACTCATCTGCTCCACCACCATGTCGGGCTGCATGCTATGCTGTCTTTGCTCCCTGCCATGCCGATAATAGACAATAGCCTTTGAAAATGTAATCAAGTCCATAATTAAATGCTTTCTTTTGTAAGAGTTGACTTGGTCATGGTGTCTCTTCACAACGAAAGAGCAGTCAGTGACTGAGACACCCTCTGGGTCTGAGATGACTAGAAATGGACTCCCCAGGAAATGTCCTACCACCTCGGCCAGTGTGGAAAATCCACTCTCTGACCAGGCTACAGTGGACACAGTGGTTAAAGCAGCAGAACTCATGGCCGATGACACCTGAGACAGATTTTCTATAGTAGAGTATTGGTATGACTTGGTAGAAAAAGTGAGGCCTTGGTTCTGTCTACCTGAAATACAGCTCCTGCCACACGGAGTGAGACGGTCACGCTGATTCCATGACAGGCTTCAAACTGGAAGTTAAGAACACCAGGCCTAAATCTCTGGTTCCAAGAATTGGGCAAGTCCAGGCCCCAGAAGCTGCCCTGCCACCTGGCCTGATGCAAGGNCAATGGGTCAGCAGCAGTTTCCAGACTTCCTCAGCAACAGTTCCCAGATCACCTCATCAAGTTTCCAGCCCTCTACACCCCTGGTGATAGAGTGTCCATAGAGATGGACCTGACAGATTAACATAGAGGTCACCTACCCCAGAATCTCCTAATGTGCAGGCCTGCAAATTCATTTGGGTGTCTCTCTATTCTGGTAATGGGAGACCCCAGCAAGCTGACTTCTGCAGAAGAAAACACTTTTTGCATTTACGTACTGTTTGAGTTGGAGTATCATTCTTTGGTGAATCACAGACACTTACAGGAGCAGAAGAGCATAAAAAGTGACAGTGTTCTGTTCCTGAAAGGGTGAAATCTTAGCCCCAAATTGGGAGCCCAGGACAGAGAAAATACATCCTCTCAAATTTATAATTTTCCATGTCCAGGGTAGAGCTGAGAGGGCAGGTCATGGTTCAGGTACCACAGGCTCATCCAGTGTTTACCAAGATGTAAGTTTTTCTTGGGTACAAATTTCTCCACTGGTTGTCTACTGTATCCCTTTAGTATAATTTCAAAGACTTGGAATAAATTTTTAAAATGCTTATCTGGGCATAAGAGTGCCTGACTATAATAATTCTAGTATGCGAGATGCTGAGGCAGAAGGATTGTAGGTTTTAGGTCCTCCTTAGCTACATAGCAAGCGTCTTTTAAGGGAGGGGATGCTGTGTCCCTGGGAGGTCAGACAGAGAAGTCTTTTTATTTGAGACAGTGTCTCATGGAGCACAGGCTGGTCTTAACCTTGGTATAGAGCCAAAAATGACCTTGAGTGACTGATTTTCTTGCTTCTGCTTCTCAAACACTGAGGTCACAGACACACGGTAACCCCAAGCCCAATCCTTGCCTGTCTATCCCATTCGTTACTTCTGATGAACACTTTTTGGGCATCCTTCTCATTTGTCTCCTGCATATATATCTTTTTATCACTTGAGGTGGATTTCTTCTTCTTCTTCTTCTTCTTCTTCTTCTTCTTCTTCTTCTTCTTCTTCTTCTTCTTCTTCTTCTTCTTCTTCTTCTTCTTCTTCTTCTTCTTNTTCTTCTTCTTCTTCTTCTTCTTCTTCTTCTTCTTCTTCTCCACCTCCTCCCCCTCCTTAGATTTAAAATTCATATTATTGCCTGTTGGTGGTGGCACATACCTTGAGTCCCAGTATTTGGGAGGCAGAGGCAGGCAGATCTCTGTGAGTTCGAGGCCAGCCTGGTCTATAGAGCAAGTTCCAGGACAGCCAGGGCTACACAGAGAAACCTTGTTTCAAAACCAAAACCAGAATCATATTGCTATTCAAATGTAGAAAGTTATTAAGTCAACCCTCTTTAAGCATCTTTTGTCAACTCCCCAGATAATGCATGTTCATGGATATTTTCCTTTGGATAATTGGTGTTCTGTTCATTTCTCTTCAAATATTTTCTCTCTTCAGCTTCATGGGTTTTGTTGCTGTTGCTGCTGCTGCTGTGTTGTTGACTACTCTGCAAATGCCCCAATCTTTTCCAAACTGCTCATAGTCTTATCTAACATGTTTCCAATTATTTAGGTTTTTTTAAACTTCAGATATTTTATTTTCTCAGTTGTGAGAATGTGTGTCAGTTCTAAAGTTTCCAATTTTTCCCCTTAAGAGTTTCTCTATTTTTTTCCCTACAATCCCCATACCTTCATACAATACATTAATCTGTTCCTGTAAAGTTTGATAGTCATCTTAGAGTCCACATATGTTGGTTATAACCTCCACTTGCTTTGTGGAGATCCCTTTATTTTCTGGCATTAGATAGTTATTCTCTTTGTTCTGGTCCACACCTTTCTACTTCTTTGCACATCCCTTGATCCTGGTTGTATGTGGGACGTAGTAGAGAGCAGAATTTATGCTCTGTTCCTCTGACAGGCATTTAGTTTTACACCACTAGAAGCTGAGCTTCTTGTGGATAACCCTTCTGTGGTGTAGGCTGTTTCCTAAGCCTTGTTAAGGTCGTCATGTTGAGTTTCGTCCTCAGTCCTACGCTACAGCTCATACTCTGAGAATGTGCTCCGTAGAGCCAAGGCACACAGCTCAGGCCTTACAGACTAGATTCTAGAGATGTTTGTCCCATTTTCCTGAGTCGGTAGGATTTTAACTTCAAACCCTATCTCCCCAGTGCCAAGCAGCTGCTGAAATCTCTGCTCATCATTCTGAACTCCAGCTGCTGTTTTTTGCTGTGATCTTTGGAATTTTGCCTTGTATGCTTCCACTTAAGGATTCTGCCAAGAATCTGTACATTCATCTGGGCTCTCCCTCTCCACTGGACCACACCTTCTGTTGCTCCTTCCTTCAAGTTCCCTAGTTGACTAAGCCTGTTTCCTGAAGATGTGTGAACATGTAGGGAAGAAATCAGTTAGGTGCGAGTATATCCCATCAGTTCATGCCTGATTTTGAATCTGTTTTTAGCACTTTTTATATATGTGCTTTCTCATTATTAATGGGAAGTTTAGTCTGATGTGAACTACTGTGTAATTACTGGAAGCCTTTGTGTATATTTAAACATAAGTGGTCGTGATATATGTTCTATTTTATAATGGTGATTTTAATAAACAGTATATCGCATGCATCATTTCACATTAATTGATATTAATTAAACTTATATCTTTCCCCTGGTTGGTGGTGCTTGAGATATTTAACAATAAGGCTTCAAGGCAAAAATACATCATTAAGTAGAGATAAGAGTTACGAAATTGAATTCTTTCAGTGTAATTTGAAAGGAACTAAATTCATTTACTTTATAATAATTCAATCCTTTAGAAAGACTATACTACATGAAACCAGTTATATTTGGATCTACAGTACCGTAGATTCTCATAGCATGTATTTTTCTGTTTCCAGTTTGCCCTAGAAGCAATGATGAAATGGGTTTTGTCCATTCATTTTTAGTCTTCCCAGAGAATCACTGTGGAATCAAAGCAAACCCACATTTAAGATTTTAATTTTAACGTATACAGTCATCAGGTGTTATGCACAGGGAACTGGTACTAGTTCTTTCCCTGCGGGTACCAGAATATGTGAATGCACAAGCTCCTTACAGGAATTGGATAGTGTTTGCAAATAATGTACACACATGCTCCCTGGTATATTGTCACATCAAGATCACTGTTAATAACCAATGCAATGTGAATGTTATGTCCACAGCTATTTTACTATTGTGTGTTGGGAATAATGATAGGGATTGCATCTGTCCTAAACAATCCCCCCAATACTTTCTGTTCTTGGTTATTTGAGTTCTTTAATGTGGAATCCATAGTTATGGGCTGTCTATAACCACCAGTTGCTCTTCATTGAAAGCTTTACAGTGATATACTCCTCAACAGTATATGAAATTGCCCATTTTAAAAAATGTTTTAACTGTACATATTATTACTCTCTTAAATCTTTACCATTCAGCCAGGGCTACACAGAGAGACCCTGTCTCGAAAAACCAAAAAAAAAAAAAAAAATCTTTACCATTAAACAGAAATGTGGATTATTGTAACTTCTTTTGTTCTTCTCAGTTTTGATAATAAGCAACCCTAAACTGCAGTGGAACTCTGTGCAGGCATAGTTGTTACTTCTTATGAACTCAGCACATGGGTCCATTGATGACTTAAGGAGTATCCCCCTCGAACCTGATGATACCTAACCTATTTTTGTCCTGCTTCAAAACTCAAGACACAAAGATAAAAATGACCAAGGTGTCTTACCGTCAGCCTTTCCCACGGGCAGGCTCTGTGCCCCACAAAACCCGGTCACTGTCCAAAACCTACCTAGGGTTCTAGAAACAGACCTTTGAAAATGGATCAGCCGGTGATGAGATTACCCGCAAACAGGAGCAATCACTCTGAAGAAAACAAGTGGTCCCTTATTATGCAACAAGGACTTCTTCCAACCACCTTAAGCAAGCCTGAGACAGTGATTAACCATATGACACCCTGACCAACCGTGTTTGATTAGGTACATCTCTTTCCCACTGCCCTAATTCTTCCTCTGTTTGAACCTAAAATTCATGTCAGTACCCTGATAAACTTGAGAGGCGCTGATTGAACCTCCTCTCTGTCCTTCAGCACCGCCTTCACCTGCCACACTGAACCCAGTCTGTGAGGACTTGGGGAGCTGGGGATTTTATCGTAAAACACCAGTAACACCAGCAGATAAATAAAGCATCCAACTGAGCTAGCAAGATGGAAGTCAGACCAAGATGAGAGATCCAGAGTCCAGACCTGCAGCCTGTGACCCCCTCACTAAGAAACTCTCCTTAATGTGTTTTCATAGCTTGCTTCCTTATAAAGATTTATTTTTATTTTACATGTCTGGGTGTTTTGCCTGCGTGTATGTATATATGTAACATGTATGCAGTACCCTAAGAGACCAGATGATGACATTGGATCTCCTGGACCTGGAGCTACAGATGGTTTCTGGTGTTGTGTGGGTGCTGGGAATTGAACCCAGGTCCTCTGGAAGAGCAGCCAGTGCTCTTAACCACTGAGCCATCTCTCCTCTCCAGCCTACATAGTTTGCTTCTTATCATTTACTATAGTTATTATTTTAAAGTAGATTATAAGCTCTATGAGGGTAGGGCCTGTTTTGTTTGTTTGTTTGTTCTCCAGCTATGGTAGCCTCCGTCTGAGTATATCTCTCGTGGTGCACTAGAGACACTAAGAAAACTTGTTTGCTAAAAAACTAAGTGAACCAAGAGCAAGGAAGTCTGTGGTAACAGGTGAAGTATATTTCAAAGCCATTTCAAGAGTTAAAAAGAAGAACCACTGGGGGATGGGTATGAGATGCTTAGAGTTCAGAACCTGCTTCTACAAAATGTGACTGTAGGAGGCTGGCATATGTCACCCCCAACATGCCTCTTTGGCAGAAGGAATATTTTGAACTGGTTATTGGTACAGGAGAAGCTGATAACAGAATGGAAGAAAGCCTTTTATAGGCAGAATCTCCATCTCAGAAGGAAATCTTCATTTGCAAAGGTGTCTCCTCTCTGCACCAAGAGGCACAGCTGACTCTAAGCAACTAGAAATGGAGAAGGTGTGACACAGAAGTGCACGGAAAATGCTAATCGTTCGCTGAGCGTTTCCTGAGCATCTTGCCAGGATTCCGAAGAGCCTTGCTCCCGCCTCCCCTTCAGCCTGAACTTACTCTTGCTCTCTGTTTCCTGTTTCCTATTACCCATGCACACATGCTGTTAACCGTCCTGATCTCCTGTTGGTCTCTTTTGTTATAAGGAACCATCCTGACTAAGAATGATCAAAGGGTGGGGAGTAAACCATTCCATTCATCTTTCCTCCCCCACCATGCTGACAGTCTGGACAGGGGATTCCCTTCTATGTTCTTCCAAGTCTCACCTGTGCCCCGAAATCCCACTCATGTGTGTTAGTGCCTGATGTGCCCACTGTGAGTTGTAAACCCCGGGTCTCTCACTGTGAAAAGACTCATTCTACTGACACCTGAGGAAGCTGGGGACTTGAGAAACAGCTTGACAGGAGAGAAAGGAACCTTTAGCGGCAGCAAGTCAGCAAGCTGAAGATAGATTCCTTCCTGTTCAGGACAAACCATTCTCCCTAACAACTGGAAGTAAGGAACTTGTACATCAAATTCAACACAGCATTCTTTAGCTAAAGATGGCTAGGTAAATGCCAGAGCAATCTTGACTCCTACAGTGGTCTGCTTCTTTGATGCACATTCTGGTGTTATCTGAAAAAATCACTGATATTCTGGGTTCTGTGCAGGAAGATTGCTGATTGAAAGACTTGATGACCTGCAGGGGTTTTCTGTTCCTTGTTCCTGGTAGAAATGACTCTGGCATTTAACATCACAAGCATTTCTTTGGAATTTACAATGTCAGGAAAAAGAGAGGGGAAACAAAGAGGACGGTCTGCATGCAACAACTTGCAAAGGGCAGCTTGACCTGTCCCCGGTGGCTTGGGAAACACTCGGGGCGGGCATCCCCATTGGAAAGTTGTTTACGGAGCTGGGAAGAGAATTATCTGACTTTTACTTGGGAACCCAAACTTTCTACCCAACAGCGACCTTAGATAATCTTTGCTGGAATTAACAAATCCACAGGAGAGGCCATGTCCCAATCCTGTTAGTGGCTACACAAGATTAGCTGTGTGGAAAGCAGAGTGTGGAGGCAAGGGGTCAAGGGCAGGAGGGGTATTTCTCCAAGGGTAGAGGACACTAATGACATTTCACCTCGGGAATGGCTTCGACTTGGGCTCCACGGGCACACGGGCACAGAAGAGGGGGTCTGGGGTGGAGACCAAGACTGAGAAGAATTCCTTACAGATTGCCAGAAGGAGCTTGTGTTGTGCGTGGCTGGCAAAAGCCAGGACACTCTTTGGCTTACACAGTGAGGCAGCTGTGTCTTCCCTGTAATAGCAGGGCAAGGGAAAATTAAGTATATATATATATATATATATATATATATATATATTTAATTATATATATATATCAGTATCACCAGGAGTGGGATGTAGGATCCACCTACTACAGAGCAAGTCTATCTCAGCCCCTTGCTTTTCCCAACCCCTCTCATGCAAGGCACTATCTATTCAAGGTCACCAATGGAGTGCTTTCCCTGTAACTCTGTGTCAAATCCCATAGCCAAAACCCCATGCTCCCCCTGTCTGCACATCCCCAGACAGGCTATTTTGGCAGTTAACTAAATACTAAATCCCAGGGGACAGCCACTGCAGCCTGACTTTACTCCACTCTGTCCCGTGACCGGATGCTGCGGGAAGACTATGCCTCGTACAGATCTTCATCTATTTAATGAAATCATTCACCCATTCTCTGCACCAGTGATGGGAAGAAGTAAGTGATAACGGAAAAACGTGGCCGGTGGCATGTACTCATTTTGATGTGTAGCTGATGTATTCTCTCCAAGGTGCCTTCCTGAAAGCATGCCAGGAGTTACAAAACCCAACTGGGACATCGGTTAACTCCTCCTGAGCATCAGTTTCTCCAGCCTGTAAAATAAATAAGGTAAAGAGGGCTCACCCCATGGTCCCAAAGAATATCAGATGATTAAACTATAGCTGAAGTCCTCCAGAAACATTACAAGACACACCCAACTACCTGTCCCAAGGAAAAGCTGACAGAGGTGATGGAAAAAGGTGTAGGAGGTGGCTGGGGAGGTAGATTAGTGGATACAGTGCTTGCCATACAAGTATGAAGACCAGAGTTCAAATTACGGAGAATCCTGAAATTACTGAGAATTCAGAGTTCAATTCTCTAATGGAAATGCCAGTCTGGTGTCATAGCTTGCCTACAACCCCAGCATGTGGAAGGCATGAGGGATCCTCAGAGCAAGCTAGACTAGTCAAATCAGTGAGCCCCAGGTTCCAGTGGGAGACTGTCTCAAAATAGAAGGTAGAGAGTGGTCAAGAAAGATACCTGACATCAGCCTCTGGCCTACACACACACACACACACACACACACACACACACACATTGTATCATATACATATACACATCCCCTACCCACCAAAGAAAGACAAGGAAAGGATGGAGGGATTTTTATCACCAAGGCCATGTCAGAAAGATGGAGACCAACTACTCTAGCCCATTTTGGGGTGCAGATAGCAGTTTTTCTAAGTAGAGAAGAACAGGGGTGAGGTAAGAATAGGCCTATTTAAGCAGGTTTGCTCAAACTGGGACACAACTCATTTTTATCTCAGTTCTGGTTCCAAAAAATAGCTTCAGAGACGTCCTTACAAAGTTGAGGGACTGTCCAGTTCCCAAGGGATGATTGTTCCCGACTGGGTGTGGCTCCAGCTGCTAGCCACTGGTAATCTCTTGCACTTAGGAGGGCCATCTTATCGGGGATGATCGGCCTATGCTACACCAATGTTTCTGAAATTCAGGGTGACTGCAGGACTGCAGAATTTGGGTCACTTTAGAGGTGGGAGTGGAGTCTGGAACAGGATGTTGTAGAAATAGCAGTAAGATAACTTAGTTATTTTTGCCTTTGCACTTTAAGCTTTGAAAAGGGGTGAGGTAGGTGAGGTAATCGAAAGCTAATCAGCCTCATGTCACCAGGTTTTAGACAGATACCCTGTCTTAGTCAGGGTTTCTATTCCTGCACAAACACCATGACCAAGAAGCAAGTTGGGGAGGAAAGGGTTTATTCAGCTTACATTTCCACTTGCTGGAAATCAGATCTGGAACTCGGGCAGATAAGAAAGCAGGAGCTGATGCAGAGGCCATGGAGGGATGTTCCTTACTGGCTTGCTCAGCTTGCTTTCTTATAGAACCCAAGACTACCAGCCTAGGGATGGCACCACCCACAATGCCCCCCCCCATCACTAACTGAGAAAATGTCATACAGTTGGATCTCATGGAGGCATTTTCTCTGTGATAACTCCATCCCGTGTCAAGTTGACACACAAAACCAGCCAGTACAATTGACTCCTTCTCAACTTGACACACAAACACATCACTATTAAGCCTCAACCCTTACTTTCTTATTCATCCCCAAGATCTAGATAACTTTAAAATCTCATAGTCTTTACATATCAAAAGTTCAATCCCTTTAAAATATCCAGTATCTTTTAAAATTCAAATCCTTTTTAAAATTCAAAGTCTCTTAACTGTGGGCTCCACTAAAATACCTAACTTCAAGAGGGAAAAATATCAGGGCACAGCCACAATCAAAATCAAACTCCAACCATCCAACGTCTGGGATCCACTCACGATCTTCTGGATTCCGCCAAGGGCTTGAGTCACTCCTCCAGCTCTGCCCTTTGTAGCACACACCTTGTCTTCTAGGCTCCAGATGCCTGTACTTCACTGCTGCTGCTGTTCTTGGTGGTCATCTCATGGTACTGGCATCTCCAAAACACTGCTGTCTTCTGCTGCAACTATAGCCTCTCATAGGCTCTTTTCATGGTGCCAAGCCTCAACTCCTTTGCATGACCC
>NC_034598.1:79828094-79856299 GCF_900095145.1 Mus pahari | reverse complement strand
AACCCAAGACTACCAGCCCAGTGATGGCACCACCCACAATGGGCCCTTTCCCCTTGATCACTAATTGAGAAAACACCTTATGGCTCGATTTCATGGAGGTATTTTCTTGAGGGAGGCTCCTTTCTCTGTGATAACCCCAGCTTGTGTCAGGTTGACACACAAAACCAGCCAATACATAACCCTTAGTCATTAATACACCTATGTGGTAAATTCAGTAGGAATCTGACCCAAAGTCAAAGAGACAGGTATAGGATAAAGGCAGAGCTGCCAAGCCTTAAACTGCATTTAGTTGCCCATCAAGTGAAAATTCACTGCTTTTTATCTGTTACAGTTTCTTGTTATTAAAGGACACTCATGCTTGCTTAGAATTCCAAAGGTCTGGTGTCTACCAGGACTTCCATGACGATTCTTCTTTCCCCTGCACCCTGACCCTCCATTACTCACTTTATAGAAGTAATTTGCTCCTGCGGGATGAGTCAGGAGAGACAGAGGAGGAATTTAGCTAATTGAATCCATTCTACTGCTGGTCTAGGTTACTAATCCACAGGTCCTTGGAGTGGGGAAGGGAAGGCATTGCTCTGCATTCTGGGAAAGCTTTTTTTTTCTACCTTGAGAACTGAACTGGAAGGACTCCCTCACAGGCGTTTGTTCGTGGATTCAGGCCTTCGCGGAGACTTTCATAATCATGACTGTATGCATGATAGGCTCTGAATTAGGTTAGATGGGATCTTGACACGATGCCAAGTAAGACTCATTTTTTTTATGCTTGACCTTGGAACCAACAAAGAGATAGTTGGCCTAGGTCATGCCTGTTGTTTTTGCCAAAGGATAGGCATTTTTATATAAAGCAGAGTGTGTTTCTGGGTCTTCAAACACATTCCCTTTGATTGTATAATGTTCATGCTGAGAAGTCCCCATGGTGTTTGCTGAGACCTTTGTGGTTCAGAAGAGGAAGCTTATATAAGGCTAATGTCCCCATCAAAACCTAAAGGATATGTGATCATAAGGTGTCCCCAGAAAAGAAGCGAGTGAATGCCAGCATGGGTAGTGTTTTAGATACTGAATATTATCTAAGTGTACTGGACTGGAGCCAAGCAGTGGTTATGGATTGGCTGAGAATTGTTCTTCATGTATTGTAGCACTTGGTCCTCAGCTGGGGCACTGTTGGGGAAGTCATGGAACCTTTGTGACATGGCCCTCCTGCAGACAATAAGTCACTGAGGACAGCTCTTGAGGGTTAGAATTGGCGTCTACTTTTGGTTTCATTTCTGCTCCTTGATCTGTCATGCTCTGAAGAGGTGTTGCTTCAGGCTCTGCTGCCACAGATGGCCACCAGCATGTATGTCCCTCCATGATGGACTGTGTCCCCTGAAACTGTGAGCCAACATAAACTTTTCTTCTCTTAGGTTACATTGTCAGGTTGCACTGGTTAGAAAAGGCAACCAACATGATGGCTAACATTATAGTGTCACAGTCGCTTTGGGCAGATCACCTCTTTATCATGTACAGTTATCTGTAGTATACCAGATATCCGTAGATTCTGCCACCCCTATTCCCCCAATGTGATGCATTGTGACAACTCTCACTGCGAAAAAGATGAGTCTCTATATGTTTCTAAATATCATGTAGTAGAACGTGTGTGTGTGTGTGTGTGTGTGTGTGTGTGTATCTGTGTGTGTGCATGTATGTGCATCTCTGTGTGTCTGTGTGTGTATCTGTGTGTATGTCTCTGTGTGTGCATATCTCTCTATGTATGTATTTATCTGTATGTATGTTTATCTGTGTGTGTGCATCTGTGTGTTTATGTATCTGTGTGTGCATATCTCTCTATGTATGTATTTATCTGTATGTATGTTTATCTGTGTGTGTGCATCTGTGTGTGTATGTATCTGTGTGTGATTCTCTGTGTGTGTGTGTGAGTGTGTGTGCACATGCATGTCTCTGTGTGTGGTACCATTCCTAGTTAAGATGAATTGCTGAAATTTAGACTTTAGTAGACACTGCACTAGCAAGACAAATGGAAGATGAAAGTCAAGGTCAATTATATCAGGGCTCAGTAGAGGAGGCTCCCGGTGAACAAATGAGAATGCAAATAGAAGACAGTGGCAAGGATGGGAGCAGACAGAAAATGCCTGGGGCAGCAGACAGGTTTCCTGGTTCAGTTCCTGTTAGCGGGGAAGCCCAGTTCCTGTTCTAGAGTATGGGTGCCACCGGGCATCTGGTGACAACCGGAGAGAGTACCCACTGGCCACCAAAGTGCATGCAGCACATGCTATGGCTTAGGTTAAACTCGGGATGGCAAAAAGCCAAGGAGAAAACTTGCAAGGATATCGGAGTCATAGGAGTGAAAAATATGACAGCTGTATCCATCATTAAAGGACGAAAGGAGGATTCAGAAAACCATATGTCTCTCTGCAAGTGTTCTGTAATGTGAAGTGTTACACTGGTGAAGATGGATTGGGGGGAAGGAGAATAAATTACTCTTGTTTAAATACCATTTGAGACACTATCCGTGACCTTTAAAGAGTCTTGGCTATTTTTGGAACCCCTGAGCTACAAGTTTTCCCATTGTACTCCAAGGTTGAATATTCTTGACCTCAGTATGCCTATGAAACAAGTATTTCCAAAGATACTCATAGGTGGTGTCATAGCAAGACTCCAATGTCAGATAAGTGTGGGAAGGAGTCCCCTCTTCCACCTTGGGTAGCAAGTACATACTGGCACCTGAAGGGCTTGAGATTTCTCCTCTCTCATTTTTAATCTAAAAGGTGTGCTCCAAACTCTGCCTGGTTTTAAAACAAGCCTTACTACCACCACCTCCAACACACACACACACACAAACACACACACACACACATACACACACACACTCACACACACATGCAGGGGAGGAGAAAGTCAGCTCCCCGCAAGTGTTCCTGGTGTCTTCCTTCTCAAGAGCATCTTCACGGGTCTGAGCTACCCTTGTCTTTTTTCCTGTGATAACACGTACATTGTTTTGAGACAGTATCTCACTATGTAATTTACACAAGCCTTGAACTCACTGTGTAGCCCAGGCCGGATTTTGACTTGTGATCCACCTATTTCAGACTCTTGACTTCTGGGGCTAAAGGGAATGTGCCTTGGGCTTAGCTTCTGACGATCATGGCCCCAGCATTTCCACTTATTCCAAACTTCCACCAAGCCCTAGGTCAAGACCCATCTCAAACACTGCACAGTGAGCTTGCTCTTTGCTATGATTTTTTTTTTTTTTTATAGATCTAAGGGTGCCATTGTATTACTTCAAGTTGCCTTTGGCACTAAGCTCTGGGTGTGTAGGATTCTCTGGGTGTGGGGGAATCCTCTGGGTGTGGGGATCCTCTGGGTGTGGGGATCCTCTGGGTATGGGGGACCCTCTGGGTGTGGGGGAATCCTCTGGGTGTGGGGATCCTCTGGGTGTGGGGATCCTCTGGGTGTGGGGAGCCCTCTGGGTGTGGGGGACACATAGACTCTAAACAGCTCCATTCCTTTTACCTCCATGTGGGAGCTTGTAGTGGCTATTCCTGGTTGTCAACTTGACTATATTTGAAATGAACTACAATCCAGAATTGGAAGGCTCACCAGTGAACCTAATCTGGAGACTGGGAGATAGAAGTTTCTGATCTGGATCTTGGTATGGAGATCTTGAGACACAGTGGTGATTGAATCCAGAAGATTAAGACAGGGAGATCTCCGAGTCCAAGGTCATCTGGGATTAAAGGTGTGGTGGCACACACCTTTAATCTGGGCTACACCTTCTGCTGGGGACCATATAAGCACATTGGAAGAAGGGAGTCTGTCTCTTGCTCTTTCGCCTTCTTGCGGTGTGGGACTCGGCAACTGCTAGATCCTTGGACTTCCATTCACAGCTACTACTGAACCATTGTTGGGATTTGGACTGCAGACTGTAAGTCATCA
This sequence comes from Mus pahari, assembly GCF_900095145.1. Classification (NCBI taxonomy): domain Eukaryota; kingdom Metazoa; phylum Chordata; class Mammalia; order Rodentia; family Muridae; genus Mus; species Mus pahari. The sequence continues at coordinate 79,852,363 of NC_034598.1, read as the reverse complement.
ATAAATTCCTTTACTATATAGAGACTATCTGCAAGTTCTGTGACTCTAGAGAACCCTGACTAATACAGAGCTACACTGCTCTATTCTATATTTTCTAAATGTTTTGTAGAAAAAATATTGCTTGATGAGTTTCCCAGTAAGTGAGCCAACGGCTAGCTGGTCTCAGCCCCCAGCGTGCTAGGACCACAGGCATAAGTCACTCTACCCGCATGCTGCCTTCTCATGAGGCTCTCTCTGACATATTGAATAGTTCTTCTCCTTCGTCTGGCTCTAGCAGTTTCTTGGTTATGTTCTTTTTCTCGTCAATGGGGATCTCCTCCAGGGAAGAAACTTGGCACTGTCACATCGAGTGCCTAAGCTCACTGCTCAAGTTCCTGCCTGGTGCACTGGAGGTGCTTAGTAAGCGGATGCATATATGGGGAATGAATTCTGTAAGTTATACAGAAAGCTTTCGTGATTGAACCAAACTGAAAACCACCCCATGGTTTTCTAGAGTGGTAGGAGGAGTTGTTTCTTTTCATTTGATTTAGCATCAGTGATGAAGGCCATTTGTTTTTCCTTTCCCGAATTAAATGCAGAGACAAGTGTCTGATATGGAACAGGGCTCCTAAAATATCATGATTCTGATTTGTCTCACACACAAATCCTACAAAGCTGATTTTTTTTTCTTTCAAGTTTGTTTCAGGCTCTTGTTTAGAATTAATACAATGAAATATCTAAAGAAGGCTAGCTTTATAAAGAAAGAGGTTTGTTTAGATTACAGTTTTGGAGATGGAAAGGCCAATATTGGATGGCTCCATTGATTTGTCCCTGGCAGAGTTGAGCCTAACGGTAGGAGAGGTTGCTACTGGGAAAGATCTATTGCCAAACAGGAAAACAGAGCTCGATACAAAGATGAATTCAGGGGTCACTCTCAATCCTGTAGCAACCCACCCTCTGAAAAACCCAGGATTTCACTAGAAGGTTCTTAATTTCTTTTCATGAAGGGCTCTTAAAGACCTAAAGACTTCCACCAGACCTGACTCTTAAAAATCTCACTTCCCACATCTCCATACTGAGGACCATGCTACTATCAAATGATTCCTTAGGGACAAATGATATCCACATCACATCAGGCTGTAAAAGTTTAAAAACAAACAACTGTGGGGGACATGGAGGTCAACCTTGTGAAGGGAAAAGTGGGATAGAGAGCGAGGCACCACAGCTCCTGTGGCTCCTGGAAGCATCCAGATCGGCTGTACAGGACATTACATCTAAAATGGCTCTAGTGCGCCAGTCATAGGAACCAAGACCAGGGTGGTGACTGCTTCCTGAATCTTCTCAGACGTCCTAACAGGTGATGGGGCATGGTGACGGTAATGGCATAGCGCGATATGATTGGCTCAAACACTGTATATAAGCTTATGCATTGGGCAATAAACTTAGATCTGCACCCTACGCTGTTCTCCAGAGTCTGAGTCCTGGGATCTATCGTGTGACTTTTTTGCCTCTCAACCACCATCCTTGGTCCTGTTCCCACAAACAAAAAAACAGCAAAACAACAACAACAAAACTTACTTTTACCGCTGTTAACTTTATCCAAGCCCTGTGTGCTCCAAGAACAGTATCAATTATAAAGTGAAAGGTCATGGGTTAAGATTAGCTAATTTTGGGCTGGAGAGATGGCTCAGCAGTTAAGAGCACTGACTGTTCTTTCAGAGGTCCTGAGTTCAATATCCAGCAACCACATGGTAGCCCTCTTCTGGTGTGTCTGAAGACAGCTACAATGTATTCCCATTAAATAAATAAATAAATAAATAAATAAATAAATAAATAAGTCCTTTTTTAAAAAAAAAAAAAAAAAAAGAAGAAAGAAAGAAAGAAAGAAAAATAAAACAAAAACAAAGTTAAATTGTCTACACTTAACAAGTATTCTGGATGCAAAGGCCAGTGTCCCAAAATGAACAAAAATGGGGCCTGACAATATTGAACCTACATCCTCTGCCCTGGGAAAGCAGGGATGCCTAAGGAATACTTCATCATTTTTAGTTGTAGGAATTGACTAACTGCGAAGGAATGCCAGTCTCTGTGTACTCCAAAACTACCCTCATCCTTCTTCCTGACTCCCATGAAACCCATGAGTGATGGATGTCTTTACTTATCTTCCTCCAGAACTCCAAAGACTCCACTCCTCCTCCATGATTGGTCTTACCCTGAGCCTGAGCAAGGTCTTATCCTGACTGGCCGGCATGGTACAGCTTGTTATTCACACTTTCAGAGAGGGCGTGTTGGGGTTTATTTATAGCCATTAACACAAGATGTCCCCTGGGAAGCAGGAGATGGCAATATTGAGTGACAGACGATGTCTTGACGACAGAAAACAGACAACCAAAGAGTCCACTCCCTCACCAGAAAGCCAGCATGGAGCTTAGCTTCCTGAGCAGAAAAATAACTGCCCCCAGAAGCTAAGAGAAATGAGATTCAAGCAGATGATGGTACAAAAAAGATATTGTTATGAAAAAAGATAATGTTATAGTGTATGAAGTAAATGGGACTCTGTTTTCTCTGATTTCCCCCCACGAAACCAACCATTCTCAGTGCGCTAAGCATAAAACTCTCATTTCTTCCTTGCTGAGGAGTTCTGGTTCTAAGGAGACAAGGTGAAGGCAGGAAGTCCCTTGGAGGCAGAGACTGTCATACATTTCACAGCCGTAAACTCTTCTTTGCCAAGAGGTGAGTCCAGAGGACTGTCAGCCTAAGAGCCCCCCCCCCCCCATAAGAGAAAAGATCTGTGGTCAGTTATATAAAAATCTGGATTCAGATAAATGATTCTACCTTTGTCTCAACACCTTCACAGTGATTTAGACCCTTGTGTAATCCAATACAAACAGCTCCACTCTACTGAACTCAAGGCTTCCCAATATTATTTAAAACAAACAAACAAAAAAATATTCTTGGTGGAATGGTTTGTTCAGGAAGACCAGGGTTCACATGAGGAGTTCTTGGGAAGAAAGAATTGGATTCAGAAGTAGTGAAAATTCCTTCAAAATTACATGTCAACATGTCTGTGTAGAACATTATACGTACGTGTCTGCATCTGTGCACATCAGAGTGTGCAAGTACTCAATGTGCTTTTCTGAAGAAACTCTCTATCATTCTCTAACATTTGTAAAGGAAGAAATCTGTGCCCTTCAACGGAGAAGAACCGCTTCCTACGGCAGATGTTCTGGGCCTTCACAGACATGCCCTATGCGGATGCCTCATCTTTGGTTAAAGCCTGTTCCAGAGGAGCGAGGTCATTGCCATCTATTTCCAGCTTAGCCATGAGGAGGCATCCAGCCTCATCCACGGTCAGCACTGAGCTAAGTCCCCTTGAAGTCACTGGCCCTGGCAAGGTGCTCACAACACCAATTTGTCTCCTGGGAACAGGGAGAGTTAAGTGTCACCAAGAGCGAGAAGAATAATTATTTCGTGACATTCAGCCCGTTTTACATTCTCCCGAAAATACCCTCCATCAAGAAAGTAATGTGACACCCGAAACAGCACTGGCTAGAGATAAAATACGAAAATGAGATGGAAATACATGCTTATTGCCGAGATGTTGGATCTGCTTTTTCTTTCTGAACATTCAAACCTGGATTTCATAGCTGATGCTTTGAATGAACAATAGCTATCAGGGTCACTGCCATATGTTTCTCGTGAGTTTAACAAAGCAGAGACGAGGTTTAATTGGCTCACTGAACTGTGTCTTTGAGAGACTTTAATTTTCCTGTAAGAACAGTAAATGCCAACAAGACAGACGTCCCTGTTCCTCTCAGCTGTTTATAGTTCAGGGAAGTAAACAAGACATTATATTAAAAACATCCCCTGCATGCTGCAACATCTATTTTGAATTTGTACAAGTGTTGGGGTGGGGGAGAGAGGGGTGCTATAAAAAGCACCCTAAAATATGCCTGATACATAAACCCTTGAAGCCTGATCCTGATTCTACTGTGGCTGAACACGCCACTGCTATGTAGAAGTATGGAACAGGATGGTATTTGTCAACGTGTTTAGTTTCTAATGGCTCCGTGATAGCATTTTGGAGGCATATGCATCTTGTAGACATATGGAGGGAGTGCCATTTGTCAAGCTGGATGAAGAAGACATTAAATGGAATTCTGGTATCTCCTAATATCCCCTAAGGGAGGGGGGGGACCATCACACTAACTTGGGCAGGGCTCACAGGAGCTCAGCCGAAGTGTCATCTCTGTGGCCAACAACTTAATTGCTCCCTTTTCTGCGAAGTGTCGAAGTGTCGTAGTTGCTGGCTGTTGTGGCTGCCTTCCTGGAGGGCTGAGAGCCTGCTGGGCAGGGACTATGTCTTATTTATCTTTGGATCTCCAGTAACTTGTGATGTTTTGTAACTGGCAAGAATTTGTGCCCCAACTGTAGGGATTCATTTAATGAGAGCTAAGTGTGAGATCAGAGTCCCACCCAGATTCTGGACATGCTCTGCAGTGTGCCTTCGCTTCATCTTTCCTTACCCTGAAAGTCCCTAGGGATGCCCAGAAGGGCTGCACACCCCCAGCTGCTGTACAAGTCCCAGAAGGAGGGCCCTCAGCCTAGCATTTTGAGGGACCCTGGCTTGACAAAGAATATTAGGAAAAACAAAACAAAACAAAACAAAACAAAACAAAACTCAGTAGCCAAAATAATTCAGCTCAGACATTTCCTTTGCCAAAATCCATTGTACGCACAGTTTATCTATTTTACCTCTGGGAGATTCTCTGCACTCATAGATCAGTTACTGTGCACACGTGAATAAACCTGCCCAAGAAGGTGCAGTGATTTACCTGAGTGATGGAGCCTTCTTTCTCTTCAGGTCTCCCATCCCCCGAAGAGCAGACCAGAGGGGGTCCTTTTGCTCTGTTCCCGCCGGCTCAGTACTCAGACAGTGGAATTGTTGTGATTAGAGGTCTGTGGCTGGCTCATGTGGCGCTGAGCTCTGGAGAGCAGGGCTTGTGTCTTTGTTGGTCAGCTTTGAATGTCCTCAATTAACAGAGATGAGATTAGCCTCCCCGTATGCGACATTAGCTTTTCCGGAAAGATCTGAGCAAATGTCTGTTTGTCTGAAGATGACAGACCAAATAAACCACTCCACCCAAATCTGGGCTGGTATAAGAATGAGTTTTACTGGGACTATTTGCGAGGATAATGGTGAGAAGTCATTTACAGGGACACTTACAGGTGACAACTATACTACCAGTCTCTCCCTCCGGCAACTGTCAACTCCATATACAACCTCAGGAAGCAGAGGGGCCATGTGCAGCTTCTGTGTTGACATTCTGAGGGACATTCCCCTAACATCTCTTGAAGAAAAGAAACAGCAGTAATTAAATGTAGTACAGTGGAGAGAGTATCTTGGGACGAGGGGCAAAGCTCAGAGTCCAGACATGCTAAGCTTTGCTTTTTGAGGATGTAAGGTGCACAGTGCAGGCAGTGAACAGTGATTTGCTTGGTTTGGTTCTAGGTGGGGTGGGGGGTGGCTGTCAAGCAAGAACTGCAATGCCGGTGCACTTCCTGATGGGGAAAGCGGTTGGTAGATCAAGTAGCTGAGTGCCTTTAATCTCTTCAAAGGCGCTGTCAAAAGGATAGCACTTACAAGTGTGCTCTAAGAGCAAAGGGTGTTGTAAAGTCCTTTGACATTGGAACCAGTGCTGTGTGTTGGGCAAGGAAGCCAAGTGTTAAAGAGCCTTACAGGGCAATCTTACTCCGGCTGCAGAAGGGATGTGCAGGGCTTAACTAAGAAACTGGCCTCGGAGCAGAGCAGAGCAAAGCTGACTGACTGTGGGGAGTACAAGGAGACTCCTGCTTCCCCTCATCTTACCCATTGTTAGGTTTTTGAAATGACACAATGGACATATACTTTATTTGCACTGAGAAAATTTAATAGAAGTTACACATTTTTAAATGTTGAAAGAAGTGGTCATGTACATAAATGATCTCTCTCTCTTTCTCACACACATACACAGAGAGAGAGAGAGAGACAGACAGACAGACAGACAGACAGACAGACAGAACATCATTTTGCTGCTTTTAGTGCCTCAAAGCCCTACTGTCCCATTGGCACATGTAGAATTTTGTTTGAGGCAGAAGGCCTCTGACTGTAGGAGCTTTTGTGCAAAAACACATGGCGTCCTGGTGGGCTCTCTCCCGGCCTCCTGGGAGGTGGACAGATGAGATGTAACACAGGGGCACAGTGATTCAGCTGTCTGGATCCACTCCTAAGCACTTCTGCAGGAAGTGGGCAGGGGCAAGGAGTGGCCCTTGTCATTCGGTAGTGCCACCACCACCCTGCTTACTAACCCCCTCCCCCCAGCATCAGCCCTTCTCGGCCCTGTTCTTCGCCACCCCTCACTACTGACATCCCAGGAGTGTCCCTGAGCAGGACATATTCATTACAAAGCGCAGCAGGAGGAAGCAGCTAAGCACCAGACCTCCACCAGCTAGCTGCAGCAGAGCCCAGCCTTGCTCACTCAGCCATAAGAGGGACTGAAGCGTGAGAACAGAAGCCAAGACGACTCGCTCTCAGGAATCCCAGGGGGATACGTGATACATTCAAAGTTCAAAATGATAAATGGTTCATTGAAGACTGTACTGAAGAACCGTCTATCCCTGGGTACAGAGATGTGGAAAAAAACGCATGGGCTTGATAAAATAATGAAGTATTGACTGGACCGCAAGAAGGAATGTGAGAGAGGATACAGCTAGTGTACAATGCTTCGGGGATGGCATCGTTGAGTGAATGGCTGGGGCACGGTTGGTCTTTTCGGTAAAGGAACAGAGGGTACCAGATGCCGGAAAGGACATCACACACCGCTGCCACCTTTCCGAGCACCTGCGTCATGGTAACGGCTACCTCTTTATTAGGCTTGTCCTAGGTTGGAGGGAGATAGGCAGTATACGTTTATTTCCTTAGAAATTCTATAGAATTAAAAAAAAACAAAAACTGGGCTCTCCAGTCATCGCAAAGGTTAAAGGAAATGTCTAATTGTCATCTTTTATGTGGGTTTTTCTGTTTCTGTTTATGACTGGGTTTCACGTAGCTTAAGCTGGGCTTGAACTCACTATGGAGATGAGGATGACATTGAACTTCTGATCCTCCTGCCTCCTCCTCCTGTACTGCCGAGATCACGGGCTCACCCCGACTCTACCTATTCTATGAGCCTCTGAGATGGAACTCAGGGGTTTGAGTGTGCCCGGTAAGCACCCTACCAACTGACCTACACCTGCAGCCCCTACGAGAGCCTTTTATGTCTTTCTCTGAAGGAAGCCCGTCTGCCTCGAATCCACTCGTGCACAGGTGAACCACATTCTAGCTTAGCCTACACAGGTCCTGCTGCCTGGAGAGAAGGGGCCAACGGCCCTTACATATTATGTGCCTCACGGGATTGCCAAGGGGCTCACATGGGAACACACAAATGAACAAGCCCTGAAAAGGATAATTTTAGAAACCCTGCATGATAAGTTTTTGTTTATTTGCTTTAAGAAAGGGGGGGAGGGAGGTGGTCTTGCTAATTGTTGAAGCTGACCCAGAACTCAGGACAGCCTTGAGGTGATCCTCCTGCTTCAGTCTCTTAAATGGGATTACAAACATGTGCGCCTGTCTGGCTAACACTGTATGCCATCAATGAAAGGCTGGACAACCCATGACACCCCTCGGGAGCTCAATGCCTTCATTCATTCAGGCCTCAAGAGAAACACTGAGCCCCTTTGTCTCTGATCGGACGCCTTTAATAAATGGGCAGAGATTCCTCGTGCAGTCTGTTAAGATGAAGGGCTTCCGTTCTCTTCCTGGCCTCTGCAGGGAGCTTCGATGTCTCATACTTAATCTATTCATCCTGCCTGAGTTATTTATCTCCGTCATCGCGGCTGCTATCAATCTTGTTCCACTCCCATTTTTTTGTTTGTTTGTTTTTTTTGTTTTTCGAGACAGGGTTTCTCTGTGTAGCTCTGGCCATCCTGGAACTCACTCTATAGACCAGACTGGCCTCGAACTCAGAAATCTGCCTGCCTCTGCCTCCCGAGTGCTGGGATTAAAGGCGTGCGCCACCACCACCCGGCCATTCCCATATTTTTACCCCCTCCATCTATGCAACAGAAGAGTGGTGTATATGTGTGTGTGTGTGTGTGTGTGTGTGTGATGCAATACTCTCTCATAAAAGAGGCACATTCTATATCACAATTCGCTTTTTATTATCATCATCATTATGAAGAGCTAAGTCCAGTCTCCAGGCAACATTAAGTGTAGCTGCCTTGTATGCAGGACACTTGCATTCAATGCTGCAGCATGATATTTGTGTGTGTGTATGTGTGTGTAGCATGATATTTGTGTGTGTGTGTTTCCTGGCTTCCTGTTAAAGGGCAGCCATGAAGTTCAAAACCGTAGTTACAACACAGTCTTCAAGCAATTAAAGCCAATGGATTGTTGAGTTAGTGGTGGTTGATCTACGGTGTAATCTTGAGTAGAATCCAGACATTTTCTGTCCATCTAAGGATCACTGAAAAGCCCAGAACAAAGCCACCTGTTGAGTAAAGTCCGGTTCAGCCTGTGTGACTTGGGAACCCACGCCCCCCACAGCAAGCAGGTCACTCCAGCATGTGCTGGAGCAGCGAAGGATCAGCCTCCACTGCCTGGAGGCCCTTGTGTAAGCTTAGGAAGGTGGCCTGCTTCCCGTAACGCTGGCGCCAGCGGATGAAGGCCTCCACCACCTGCGAATGCACGTTATGGGGATGGTTGGCCTTGCAGCGGTAGATGTCGGTCTGGGACAGTCCCAGAGACAGCACCACGGGCTCCCACTCCGGGCCTAGCCTCTGAGCCAGCTGGTTAATCTGCCGGTCTGATGGCGAGCTGCTGAGGATGTGTGAAGGGATACCGGCCATCCAGTCACCTGAGGAGGAAAAGAACAGGAGGTTGAATAAGGCAAGCACCTCAGATAGGGAAGACTTGAGAATGGGGCGGGGCAGCTGGTGACTATTCCCTGTCTTTTGTACTGCTCGGTTTCCTGGGCTGAACCGTGCTGCTTAACCTCTCTCAATCTCTCTCTCTCTCTCTCTCTCTCTCTCTCTCTCTCTTCAGTTTTTTTATTAGATGTTTTCTTCATTTACATTTCAAATGCTATCCCCTCTCCTAGTTTCCTCTCCAAAAATCCCCTATACCTTCCCATCTCCCCCTGCTCCCCAACCCATCTACTCCTGCTTCTTGGCCCTGGCATTCCCCTATACTGGGGCATAGAATCTTCGAAAGACCAAGGACCTCTTCTCCCATTGATGGCCAACAAGGCCATCTGCTTAGCATCTCTTTAAAGTGTTCACTGCAGAAGAGCTGAGAAGAAAAATCCATCATGGATAGTCGCTTATTTCCGCCTCCTTGTGTATATAAACAGACAAACAGACAAACATGTATCATGCTCACAGACACACTGTTTTGTCACAAGTTTTTTTGTTTTTGTTTTTTTCAACTCCTGTCTCTTTTTGTCAGAAATCTTATCAAGAGCTCTGGCTGAAAGCCACTCCCCTCAACACCAGCCTGGGGGCCAGCAGTGTGCTACTCCAAGCTGTGAGTGCTGCTCCCCTTGAAGGGGCATGGGGAGGGGCTGGAGGTGAAACCGACAGCTTCTCTCTCCTGGCAGCCTCAATATAAAACATCACCCAGAAAAGAAGGTATAGAAGCAGGAAGCCAGAGCATCCTGCCTCCCTGAGGAAAAAACAAGCCATAGAGGAAAGATGTAATGGGAGAGGAGAGCAGAGGCCATTCAAGGCCATGGTCTCACCATCCCAGCCAAGCCAGAGAGCCACAGAGTAGGAGTAGGTGCTGGGGAGAGCTTGACCTTACACTTCCAAAACAAGATTCTGATTGCCTCCTGTGAAGAGTGCTAGCTAGTGTGTGGCTGCAACTGTGCCACTGTACAGCCACCAACATTCTACAAGGAGGGAAGGGGGGGACCTCTAACTGGGTGTGAGCCACGGAGCCAAGCGAAGAAGCTAAAGCTAACCCCTGAACAAGAGAATGCTGGGTAAAGAGGGTGGTCCAGCCCCTCCTAAGGGAACCACATATGCAAAGGTGGAGGAACTGGAGTGTACCCAGAGGCAGAGGTCAAGGGCAGTTTGAGAGGGACTCTAAGCATCCAAGATGATGGCGGCGGCAGTGGCGCTGACTGTGGGTGAGACACGAACATATGTGCCACAGCATCCATATGACACTTGCTGGCCAACTGCATCACAGTTTACTTAGCGTACTCCACAGTCACCAGCCCCTGCTTCATTTTCTGATTCAAGGAGAAGACAAAAGACCCTGCTAGAAGAGTGGTGGATCCTTCAGCCCTTGTCTCTGACTCCTGAACCATCAACTGCCAAGACTCTAGGGCAGCGTCGAAGACCGTTTCAGTTTTTGTCAGTTCTGCAACTTAAAAAGGACCGTGAGGCAATCTGAATAATGAAGATGTTATTGCTGATCAACAGCAACGATTTTATGAAATCAAGTCATCTATGTCCCACCTGGACCCCTCCTTACATGCTGTGCGGGAAGGTGGCTAGATCTCAATGACATTCAAAGTGGCAGAAGAGCTTTCCTCCATCACCTGCTTTTAGTTTCGTTGGAAGATTAGACCCGGACTGCAGTTAAAGACGTAACACAATACCAAGGAAAAAGATTATAAACACTTGAAGGGTTGGGGAAACCCTCTGACTGTAACACTCTGGAACACACACTGTGCCCCCCTCCCCCTGCCCCTCACAATGCTTGATTTTTGTTGCTTTTGTGGGGTGCCCAATATCTTCCTGTTTCTCAGTCTGAATCCCCTGCCCCACCCTGGGTGAAGGCAACAGGACGGAGCCCTTTGCTACTGGGTTGCAACTGGTTTTCAACTGTGACTCTCCTGTTCCTGCGTCTATAGGTTTGATGTGTGACAAGTGGCCGGGTTTTATCACATGATGTAGGATTTTCCCCGTCCAATCACATTAGGGCAGTGGGAGGCCTGTGATTGGACAGGGAAAAGGGAGGCGGAGCTAAGAGTTGCAGAGACATAGAACATCTCAGAGTAGGAGGAGAAGGAAGATGGCTGCAGACCTGTACCCGCATGGCGTTTTCCAGCCTCAAGTAGCTATGATTTCACAATCTTGGGATAAAGCTTTTATCATTATCAATTGGCTCTAAAATTATTGTATTGGCATCTTGCATATTGTGATATTATTGATACATAAATCTGATTGGCTAATTAAGCATTAAGAATCTTGATTCTACCAGGGTACTGGGTATTGTGATGTGATGGCTGACCATGGGGTGTGTGAGAGGAACTGTGGGGGTGGGGGCAGGGCCCGCCAAAGAGTGGCCCAGCGGGAGCCCAGTGGTGGGTCGGCAGGACTTCAGAAGCATGGTCCAGCCAGGTTTATTTTTTTAATACTTCCCACAACAATCACTAGGTAATTTCCTACAAGAGATGTTCACAGTTGCAGTAGTCTCTGAGTACTTTCAGGTCAAGACTGCCTACTGTCTCATTAGAACAACGTCTTTATATTTAGAGAACTAGGTATATATTATTTCATACTATTTAATATACTTTTGAACTACAAACATACCTTTATGCTACATAAACAATTTTATTCCCTCTTGCATAATTTTCAAGTGTATAGACCTCGCTCCTATTTTGTGGTTGGGAGTGTTGCTTTGGAGAGCTCTGGTACCAACTTGGTTATCCAACATTTTGAATAGAATATTAATTGGCCTTCAAAAGAAATAAAGTGCTGACATGTTACAACATGGGCTAATCCTGAGGACACTTCGGCCTCTCCACGGAAGGCAAGCACCCTGCGGTTCCATTCAGAGGTCACAGAGGCAGAGAGGCAGAGAGCAGTGTGGCAGCTGGGACAGAAGGGAGGAAGGGGGTTGGTAGTTAGTGGGTAAGGGGTTTGAGGTATGCAAGATGAAAGGCTTCTAGAGACCTTCCCCTGCCTGACACTTCTTGAAACTTTAATTTTTGCTTTTGACTACTTTCCTTTCAATTGAATGGATGCTGGGGAAGGAGCCTCAGGTGAGTGGATGCTTGGGAGGGAGCCTCAGGTGAGTGGTTGCTGGGGAGAGAGCATCAGTGTCTATACTGTGCTCTGGCATCTTTTTACCTCCAGGACAACTCAGAATGCAGCAGAGGCTGTGAGAAAAAAAAAAAAAGCACCTTGAAAAGCAAACCAACCAGAAACCAATTCCCAGTGTACCCCAAAGATGAAGGCCATACTGCAAAACACAAATGACATCCTACTTACTGTGATGGGAACCTGGATTTGACTGTCAAGTCTGGGAAGCTCAATGAGACTGTTATCAATAAATAATTTGAGTTTTCACTAAATTAGCTGGGCAGGAGTAGGTGTGTTTATGCTCTGGGCCTGGGATTAGCAGGCCTGGGCTTTCTCTAAAGATGAACCTGTCACCAGGCAGGTAACCAGGTAGCTGGACAGGCTAAGTCACTTCGCACTTCTCAGGCTGCTCATTTGTAAACGATAAAGCCAGATGGCACCCGAGGCTTCATTTAGCTGTAATGTGGTACTGTCTTTCAGAAGTGATTTTATTATTTTCTTCAGACCTTGTGATTTTTGAGTTCTCATTAAATCCTCCACTAATCATTTAGCACTGTATCCCCTTACACAGCTGTTAAAATAGAAGCAAGCCGTGCAGGCTCTTCAGAATTAATTTTGGTTAATTCATTATTTCTGTTTTGTAAAGACCACAAACCTTCTGAAGGAAAAAACCAGAAGGTTTGTGAGATGAATATTTGCTACAGTTCTGTATAAAACATCTGAGCTGTTCTTGGGGAGCCACACCTTCCACAGCCTCACCAGGACCTGACACAGCTATTTCTCCTTCCTTGCGCTCTACCCTCAGACCACAGCTTTATCATAGCTCCCCACTTTCTGTGGGACCCTTCCTTGGTCACAAGTGGGACTTCTCATCAAGCCGTACCACCCGCACAGCTCTCAGATGCAGTTCCCCCTTCCTCTGAGACCTCCCTTGTCCACCTATGACCTTGTAACCTCTCACCCACTGTCTGTTTGCTGCTGCGGTTTCCCCGGTCCCTGGCACTGCTCAGTGTCCCTGGAGTTGTCAACTCCGGTTGAGCAAACAGAACTTTGTCCATTTGCCCAGGGATACACACAGGTACCCAGAACAATGCTTTGCATACAGCAGTCCCTCCCCTGACCCTTTGGGATAAGAGAGTAATTGTAAAGGATACCTTAGCTCAACATTCATGTATGTAGCTCTGTGTGTGCGTGTGTATGTGTGTGTAGTACTCCAGAGGGGGAAAGAACTGACCAGTAACATTAGCGCCACCAGAGAAACAACTAGAAAATACAAAGCCCATGAGGAAAGTTCTTCACCCCCTCCCAACTTTGTTACGAGAAATAAATAGCATATTTTTACTATGAAAAAAAGTTTATTCAAAGGTCAGAATTCTTTCCCATTCAGTCCCCCTCTCCCCCCAAAAAACCATTATCTTAGGGAGGAGAGAGGCTGGTTTTATGTCAACTTGACACAGGCTAGAGTCATCGGAGAGGAGGAAACCTCAATTAAGGAAATACCTCCCTAGGATCCAGCTGTAGGCAAGCCTGCAGGGTGTTTCCTTAGTTAGTGACTGGTGCGGGAGGGCCCAGTCTTGATGCTGAACAGGGGTGTAGAAGAGGAAGCCAAGCAACCCCTTCTCTCCCCAAGCTGCTCAGTCCCGATGCTTCATCACAGCAATAGTAACCCTAATTCAGACAGTGGGTGGGTTTGAAAAAAGTAAGTAATAGTTTTTAAACTTTCAAAATAGTACAATACATATCAAGTAATTGGCTTTTCTAGACTATCTCCTAGTCTATAACTACATCTCTTGTTGGCTGTAGTTGAACTATAGTTCCCATAGTCTGTAATAAAGCTATTGACTGCTCTTCTATTAAAAACACCCCATTTCATTTTGCCTGTCTGTCCACCCACCCACCCATCCACCCACCCACCCGTCTGTCTGTCCACCCATCTGTCCATCTGTCCATCTGTCTGTCCATCTGCCTGCCCGCCCGTTCGCCCATCCATCCATCTATCCATCCACCCACCCACCCTGCTTGTGGACGTTGTACATCGTGGTGCGCACTAGGCTCCGCACCACGATGTACAACGTCCACAAGCAGCATCCGACCCACTCATCCATCCACCCACCCACCCACCCGTCTGTCTGTCCACCCATCTGTCCATCTGTCTGTCCATCTGCCTGCCCGCCCGTCCGCCCATCCATCCATCCATCCATCCACCCACCCACCCATCCATCATCTCCATGCATGGACAGATGTTCTCTTAATGATGATGATACTTTGTGGGGATTGTTTTTCTTTTCCTTTCAGTATAGCTTGGATTCCTCTAAATGTACATGAAGGATTTATATGGGAAAGCCATGAGAAGCCGGATGAATGGGAGGTGACAGCTGGTCTTGCAGCACTCAGCATCGATGGCGCCAGGTACTGGAGATGTGCACTCCTTTAGATCGCTCTAGAAAAGGAGTGGGGGTAATGGAGGAGAGACAGTGGGACGGGAGAACTGACAGGTCATGATCACTACACAATGCTGGAAGCAGCGAGCAGGAAAATGCTGAGTCAGGCATTTGTGCTTAGCCGTTTGGCAAGAACTACAGGCGCTTGGCGCCAGGCAAGCAGATTGAATCGGGTACGCAAATGACGTGCATTTTGGGGTTTTTGTTGTTGTTGCTGTTTTGTTTTGTTTGCCAATTTAAAAAAAAAATCTCTTATTCAGAAAAATGAACTGCTATAGATCTGACAACCTGACTCGTTCCCATCAAATGTGCAGCTGCTTCCTGGGTGAACATAGCTGCTCTCTGGGGTAAGGGATTGGTTGGTTGGTTTTTTGTTTTGTTTTGTTTTTGTTTTTGTTTTCATTAAAAACATGGACATTATAATTCATAAGTAAAATCTAAAAAAAAAACTGTAAAAGGAAAAATTAAGACTTCCAATCAGAGTTGTCTTACCCATAGGCAGGAGGGGCAGCACTGGGAGCTCATAATATTTTGGGGAGAACAAGAAAAAGTTATTTTTCATCTTCATAATTAGAGGAAAAATGGACATTAGGTGACTGAAATATTCGAATAAATAAAATCACCATGTTCACCTTCATTAACTATCATACACTTACTTTTTTTATTATCTTAGGGAGGAAGGGCTCATAAAGACAGAAATGGCTACAGCCCAAGGCAGGCGGGGTGAGCCTGCCTCTAATGTGAACACGTCACAGTCACAGTGGCAGAAATGTTAGGTTCATGGACCCATGTCCTTTAAAATCACATTTGACACAGTGCAGTTGTTGAGAGACCAAGTTCCAAAGCACCTGCTGTTTCCCTAGAGGGCAGAGGTGACCAACAGACAGTTTTAATGCTGGTGCTCACACTGCTGGCTGGTCTGCAGGCAATGGGTCACCTCAACCATTCATGAGACTCCCCAGGAGACCTGCAGAAGACATTAAAGATTCCTTGTGTGGAAGTTACATCATCTGGACATACAGATCTGCGTTTTTCTCTTTTTCAAAATAGAGAAATTACATTATTTCACATAAGTGACTACTCTCTAAATTTAAAAAATGTTTTAATATTCCTTTAAGCCATATTTTAATCTCCTGAATAAAATATATAAACATGTAGATGGATATCCAGGCTAAAGAAAACAAGCAGGCCCCACAGCCCTGGATAAGATCTCTGCTGCTGATTTTCAGGCAATGGCAATTACAGAGGTGGTTTGAGAAACCACAACGTCACTATAAATTATGGAGCAACTCCAGTGGATTGATGTTTTCTCTATTAGTGTGCAGACTCCCAAAAGAAGGGCAGGACCCCAAGCACTGCTGAGAACACCGTTAACTTCAGACATCAGTGCCCATTTCTCTGATGGAGCTCAGCGGGGGCTGTGTGACTTGGCAGTAGGACTGTAGTGGGCGGGGTTTGGGCAGGGGTTTATTTGCCAGCTCCTTCCCCACTGGGATGCAACACCAATCCCAAGAACAAAATACTCAGTTCTTGTACCAGCAAGCCCGAGAGAAAGGAAGAAGACAGTGCCCCGCCCTTTTGTTCTTTCTGAGACAGGGCCTTACATAACACAGGCCATCCTCAAGATCTCCCTGCCTCAGCCTCCTGGATGCTGGGTCATAGGCAGTGCCCTACCCCATCTCTTAAGGTGGGCTTCTTAATATGTTACCCTCTCAGAGCTGGCAAGGAGGCTGATATTGTGACTGGCAATCAAGTGATCTCCAAAGATCGATGAAATGGTAATAGAAAAGTTAACCTTGTTTTGGGATAAATGACTATCCTGAGATTTTGCTTAAACAAACAACAACAACAACAACAAAAACTGTGGACATACTGAATATTTTCAACATGGCTCAAGTGAAGACCGAAAAAGGAAGGAGTTGGTGGTTTTGTTTGTCTGTTTGTTTTGTTTTTATGACACACTTTATGTGTATGGGGTTTGGGCCTGTATGTATGCATGTGTACTATCTGCATTCAGATGTATATATTTTAACTGATTGCAAATGCAACAGGACTCTAGCCTTGAAACAAAAACAAATTAAAAAAAAAAAAAAAAAAAAAAAAAAAACAACCACAAACACTTGAGAGCAATCTCAGTTCCATTAACACCTGCGCTTGGAACCAGGCGGCAGGAAGGTCAAAGTCTCAAAGTCTCAGAGTATCCACGTTAGCCAAACCGATGACACCTGCACATTATATGGACGGACAGAAGTGCTGGGACACACGCCACCTTGGGCAGAGACGTGTGGCATATGCTGCTGTTAGTTAAAAGGCTAACAGGGCCATGTCCCTCTTGTTCACAGCTCATTCCCTGCACAGTGTCTGGTCGTTAGCACCTCCTACCGATATATTTTCAGTTTAGTTTTTTGTTTTGCTTTGTTTTGTTTTTTTTTTAAACTACTTCTGGGGCAGTTGCCATGGATTCAGGAGCGGCAGTTCTCCAGTCTCCCTGATAAAGTGCAGGCTATGCCTTGAGGCAGGGCCAACCAGACTGGAAAGTTCTGCCTGGCTGTGCTGTTCTGCCGGTCTTGACAAGCTTGCACTTCCCCAGGCTTCTCCACATCTCAATTTTGTGAGGAAAGTGACTTATAAGAGATATTTTTATCAGTAGTGGATATAGGCCTCGCTTCACGTAAAATGCAACGACAGCACACATTAATCCAGCAAATTCTCACAGGGGCCCACAGTACAGGCCTATTTGAGGCTGCTGACAGAACGTGAGGCAATTGGGCTGATGATGGACAACGTTTAGGGGCTGTCTCAAGCCTCAGAGGCTTGAACATCACTAGTGAGCCTAACTCACGTATCACCGTGAAGCTGAAATAAGAGAAATAAAGTCACTTGCTTACGCCAGTCATTATCTGATGACAGAGCTCAGCTGGCCAGGTGGCTGTGTACTGCTGTCAGTCCTAGGAGGCCTACGATGGCTGCAGGAAGCAGCCCAGGTCACAATCCTAGTGCCCATTCTGCAGGACTTCAGAAATAATGTAGGTTCAACCCTGATTAATGTTGCTAGTTCCCTTAACAGCCATAAGGATTAGGTGTGATTTTTCTCCTGACCTTTTTCTATATTTCTATGTTTCTTTTGAAAGATACGGATGTGTGAGAAGCATACATGTGAGAGACTGAAGAAAAGTTTCACATAACAAAGGACCCACCTTCCCGGCATGTCACCCTGCTTCATTTTAATCATGGCTTCATTTAATCATTTAATCATAGTAACCACAAAATTGACTTCGTTTCCTAGTAACTGTAGGCAGAGGTTTACCTAGCATATATTCCAGGGGTAGGTTCGTATTCTCATCAGTCATTAGCTGACACCACCTCCTCAGAGAAGCCCCTTGGGACTCTTCAAAGCATAGTAGCCAGGTCCTTGTCCAGGGGACAGATTTGGGAGAAAAAAGGGAAGCACTACTGAGACGCTTTTCTATGCCAAACCTGAAACCCCATTGGAGCAGGAGCCCTAGGGCCCAGGAGAGGAAGGGCCTCCTCCCCCAAATGCCTCCTGGCATATGTTTAGTGCCCAATAGGCCAGTGTTGAAACAAATCCTTTAGGGAGCTGATGAGAGAGCTGCCCCTGCAGGGGTATAAGAGGACCCTTTTTACTTTGTCTCTAGGATGACATGGGAAAAGGGTGACATATAGGAAGTAAGGTCTAGAATGAGAACATTGTCTTCTTTCTTGTAGCCTTTGGCCACAAATAACATCATTCTGCATACATGGGTTTCCAGTGAACTTGGGAGCAACAGTATGTGAAATGTTTCAAATGTTAGGCCAGCCTCAAGGGCCAGTTGTTGAAATAAAAATGTGTTTCCTTACCACTGACATATCTTCCAGAAAACCCAATTGCTCCCAGTCAAAACCTCAACACATCTTAGAGACAGAAGCTGACAAAAGCCAACTCTGAAACACACAAGGGAGAGGTGAAGAACCAGATAGCCAACAATTATTTTGAAAAAGAACAAAGTTGGACAAATTTCTCTACCTAGTTTCAAATCTTTATACTAAAGCTAAGAAATTAAGAAGCGGATAGTATTAAAAAGATAGACATTATCAGTGGAATAAACTGAGGCCCAGAAACAGGTCCACATAAAAGTATAACCCAAAGTCAGGGAAAGGAATTGGGTTTTCAACAAATGATACAGAAATAACAAACTGGCTGTCCATATTCACACACACACACACACACACACACACACACACACACAGGTGAGAACTCCGACTCACTAAGAGAAAACCTAGACAAAACATTTTAGTAAACTCAGCTTAGACAGTGTGATGGTTTGGAGGAGAATGGCCTCTAGGCTCATATATCTGAACATTTGGTCCCAGTCAGTGGAAGTGTTTGGGAAGGAGGTGTAGCCTTGTTGGAGAAGGTGTGTCCTTGAGCATCAGCTTTGAGAGTCCAAAAGCTCTGACCACTCCTCCATTCCTCATTAGCTCTCTCCTGCACTCTCTGGCTCCCTCCCCCCACCATCACACTTGTGGGCTAGAAAGTAACTCCCAGTTACTGACCTAGCACCTGCCTGTCGGCCTGACACCACACTCCCCACCATGACTGTCATGGATTCACCCTCTGAAACCTCGGGCCCCTAACTGAATGCTTTCCTTTCCAAGTTGCCTTGGTCATAGTGTTCTGTTACAGCAACAGAACAGTAACTAAGACGAGGAGGCTGCACAGAAACAATATCAAGGCACTATACAGGAAAGAATCTGGTGAACTAAACATTAGTCTAAGTTTAGAGTTCTGTGCTTTTTCTGAAAAATAAGACACAGCAGAAACTCCAGATGCAGCTCAGCTATAGAATGCTTGCTAGCACACAGGGCCAGGGCCTATCCCAATCACAGATAAGGCAAGCCACAGACTGGGAACAAATATTTATAAATAATCTCTTTCTATATATACATCTTACAAAGGACTTGCATGCAACATGTAATTCTCAGAGCTTAATAGAAAAACAACCCCATTTTTATTTGTTGTCTACTTTATCTCTTTATTATGTATTTATTATTATTATTTTTTAAACAGGGTTTCTTTGTGTAGCTCTGACTGTCCTAGAACTCACTCTGTAGACCAGGCTGGCCCCCAATTCAGAGATCTACCTGCCTCGGCCTCCCACGTGCTGGGATTAAAAGCATGTGCCATGACCACCAAGATATTTTTAAATTTTTTAAAATTGAATTAGAAGTACATCATTTCCTCCTTTTGGTTCTTCACAGTTACCTTCCCCTGAACTCCTCTCACATCTCATTCTCAAGTTAATAGCCTCTTTTTCTTTAATTATAGTTGTTACGTGTGTGTATATATGCTTGCACAGATCATATGTACATATATATATACACATACATATGTATACATATATATATATTCTGCTGAGACTATTTTTGTTTTTTGTATGTGTTACATTATGTTATGTTATGTTACGTTATGTTATGCTACATTATGTTATGTTATGTTATGTTACATTATGTTATGTATGTTACATTATGTTATGTTACATTATGTTATGTTATGTTACATTATGTTATGTAATGTATGTTACATTATGTTATGTTACGTTATGTTATATATGTTACATTATGCTATGTATGCTACATTATGTTATGTTATGTTATGTTATATTATGCTATGTTATGTTACATTATGTTATGTTATATTATGTTACGTTATGTTATGTTACGTTACGTTACGGTATGTTACATTATGTTATGTATGTTACGTTATGTTATGTTATGTTATGTTATGTTATGTTATGTTTGTTTGTATATGGTTTCAGGGCTGACCACTGGGCACTGGATAACAGGAAGAGGACTCATACCTGAGAGAAGCTAACTCCCTTCTCACAGCACTCATTAGTTGCTGGCATTCTTTGTCTAGGAGTGGGATCCTGTGAAATTCTCCCTGTTGCGGGAAAGAATAAAATAGAACTGCCATGTTCCCGCGCTTCATCCAGCTACTCTCTGCCTGCCACCTCTCCAGTGGGGCCAGAGCTCCCGAGTTCCCTTCACTGCCAAGCCAGCCCCACACAACGACCATCCACCCCTCGGTCCGCTGCCACAACACCTAGCAACCCGGTAGAAACAAAACTCTAGAAGCTTATAATTAGCAAGTCAGATTTATATATCAAAAAATTCACAATTCACAAGATACCAATACAATAATTTTAGAACCAACTGATAATGATAAAAGCTGCCCACCTAGATTAGACAAACTATCCCAATTAGCCTATCTTTTATGATATCATAACTACCTGTGGCTATTTAAAACCACACAGGATCAGGATCTTCTTCCTGTCCGTCCGCCTCCGTCTTGACTTCTCCTCTTCCCTCCTCTGAGTCGCTCTCTGTCCCTGCAACTCTTCGCTCTGCCTCCCTTTTCCCTGTCCAATCACAGGCCTCCCACTGCACTAATATTTTAATGTAATTGGACAGGGAAAATCCTGCCACACTCCCTCTTCCAAATTTCATGTCTAATGATACCGCCATTGGTCCAGTCTTGTTCGTGCAGCTTTCTCTAGGAGAGACTGCTTCACAGAGGATTTCCTGGCGTTCCAGCTCTTACAGTCTCTCTACCTCCCCTTCTTTGACGTTCCCTGAGGCACAGATGCAGGAGCTGTGATATAGATGTATCTGCCAGGGCTGAGCTCCCCATACCCAATGTTGTGTCCAGTTGTATGTTTCTCTGATGGCCTCCATTTGCTGGAAAGACAAGCATCTCTGGTGAGGGATGGAAGCTACATTTATCCGTAGGTAAAAGGACAAGATTTGAGTACGGTGTGTATGTATTCTGGTAAGCAAGATAGCAATAGTAGATTCCTTTCTGAGGTCCATGACCTTTACTATCTCTGAGAATTTGGGTATGTTTCCAATGCCAGCAATCGCTCTCCTGCTGAGTGGGCCTGAAGTCCAGTTAGAGTTGTTGGTTTCCACTGGCATGTGAGTGCCATTATTGCACCTTTACGTATAACTCGCCATGTTAGTCAGTGTAGTGGTTGAATGGTGTTGGAGCTAGACAGGAATGTTCAGTTGTTCCCCCTTTCCTGATAGCTTGCATAGTGTTTTCTGGAACCATGGAAGACAGACACTTTCAGGGCAGGTCCAACTTAAGTCATCTGAGTGGTGTGTCCTCAGTATAAGGTATAAAGCAAGCCCATTTAAACAAAATGGACAGAAATTTAGACATAGTGATGACGATACAGGCATGGTGAACAGATACACAAAAAGGCACTGCGCATCGGATATTAGGGGAATGCAAATTAAAACCACAGTTGAGTACCACTCAACTCAGATGAATATGGCCGCCAGGCACAGAAGGGAAAACACTGCTTGCAGGAGGATCCCATACTGTCACATCCACAGAGCGGAGTCGTGCTTGCCTGGAGCAGGGCACGGGAAATGGGGTGCCTTTGTCAGGAACAATCTCAGCTATATAAGATGAATAGGTCCTTCACATCTGTCAGACTGCACTGTGTCTAGTTAATGATGACATATTGTGTAGGTTGCACGTTGTGTTCACAGTACAATGGGGGAAAAAGTTGAAATTAAGGAGGACTATATACCATGTTGGCAGGGTCGTGGAGTGACTGAACTCTTGCCCACTGCTGGGGGAAATCATCAAATGGGAAAGTTACTCTAAAGACAGCCTGACTGTTTCTTTAACAAGTTAAATATACGCCAGGCCTTTGTTCCTCCAACTGCACTTCTAAGCATTTACTACAGAGAAAAGTCGCCTCTGTTCAAGCAGTCACATGCACTCTCGGGTGCTTCTCGGCAGCTTCATCCATAACTGCTGCAACATAATTTATAATTCTCTCAACGTGCGAGTGGGTAAACAGCATGTGAGATATCTCTATGGTGGAATATTGCTGTCTAGTCAAATGAATGAAATACTATACATACTTCAACCTGAATGAGTCTCAAAATAACGCTGAATGGAAGAAGCCAGAAAGGAGGAAGGGGGAAGGGCGAGTACAGAATGCATTTAGGTGAACGCAGGAAATGAAAATCATGAATGACAACAGAGAGCAGACCCACATTTTCCCAGGCTTGGGGAGATGGGAAGGAATTATAAAGGGTCATGAGAAAAGTTTCGAGATGATGGCGCTATCGTTATCCTGACTGTGGAGATGGTGTATGCATGTGTCAAAGCCTGCCAATCCACTCTCGCGTTTCGAGGCAGGGCCTCATACAGTCTCAGCAGACCTCGGCCCTGCTTTGTAGCTGAGGCCAACTCTGAACTCTGGCTCCTCTCATGATGAATTATAGGTATGTGCCACCGTCTCCAGTGTAGCATATCAAACTTTACATGGTGTATTTCATGCCGAGTCCTCTTCAAAGAAGCTGGCTTTGTTTCCTTGAAAGCACTCAGACCTATCTCTTCTGCCTTGTCCCCAACCCTGCGCTGTGTTGGAGCCTCTTTCCCAGACTCTCCCATGATGCTCCACCCTGGCTCCATCACAGTGTTTGTCGCTGAGTGTAATTCCCATCCAGCTGATTGTGTAGATCGTGCAAGCAAAGCTTCCAGTGCCCTTCTCTTTCTGATTTGATGGCCTGGGAATTTGCCCTGGCTTAACCTTGGCCTTGCCTGCCAGCCACACCCACCAGAGAGTGCTCTGAGGACTAAGGAGCCTCCGAGCCAGCACTGTGGCTGATAGAAGGGGCTGCCACATTAGAACTATTCTGTCCAGTGACCACCTCTGCTGGGTTCTCTCAAGTGACTGGGTTAAGGCTGTGTGCCCTGCCGTATGGTCTCAACCCTTTTACCCACGGGATTACTCAAAATCAAATACTACAGAACCTTCTTTTTTGCACAGTTCTAAAATATCCCTCTTGAATGAGTAAATAATGTATGGGATTCAGCGCAGTAGAAACATACCCAGAGGTTTCTTCTGGAAGCAAAGGGTATAGCTCTGAAAACGTAAAAGGTATTAAACTTTTAGAACAACCATAAATCACAGTGAAAACTCTGATTCTGGACATCCCTCGGAGGGGCATTTCCAAAGGCTGCAGCACTTTCAAATAATATCATGTGCTCTGGCTTCAGTCTTGGCCACTTTCCCCTTAGAACAACAAAAAGAACCACGCCAGCTATTAAAGGCGCTCTTGTTACATAATGCAGTTAATCGCACACACGCTTCCCTGTGGGATCTAACTCAAGTCTCACAGTGGTCTCTTTTATTTAGCATTGATAGCATTATCCGGTTCCTATTACAGAGATCTTCCCACCAAGTTGACTGTCGCCTCATCCTTGGTGTAAAGAAGAAGACTCTGAATCAAGGACATGAGGCACAGAGGGTCCTCCGGTACAAAGAATGTCACTGAACCACCTCCCGGGAGGCGGGTGTCCCGCATGCCTCTAAGTAGGACAGGTCCTGCTGATGAAGGTTGTCCCTTTCACCTGGGCATCTTGCAGGCAGAACATAAGATGAAAGGAGAGTTTTGGAACTTCTTGTCAGGTTCCAGGGCTGCTTGGCATGCCTACTCATTCCCAACAGCCCAGGTTTTTATTAATTGGAAAAACAAACAAACAAAGAAAGACCATGAAGGAGGTGGGCAGGAAAAATCAGAGGGAACTTGGTACTGGTATGCCCAACTTGGTACTGATATGCCTCTTCCTCCTCCTCTTCCTCCCCCTCTTCCTCCTCTTCCTCCTCCTCCTCTTCTTCCTCTTCCTCTTCCTCTTCCTCTTCCTCCTCCTCT